>NC_135673.1:45092862-45392862 GCF_964188315.1 Podarcis muralis
AAGGCTCAGGCATAACATACTGTTTGAAAGTCTGAACATTTCCTCTTTTTTATTGAACAAAATGTATATACCACTTTTATCATTTATATACAAATTATTAGAAGAGTAAGTTAAAAATATACTGTAGTTTATTCACTTATAGGCTAGTTTACATACTTTATTCCTTCTTATACTTCTATCCCACCTTTCCTCCACAGAGCATACACACTTCAGCCTCCACCTTCTCCATTTTATCCTGACAGCAATATTGTGAGCTAGGGCCATAGCTCAGTGGTAGAACAACTGCTTAGCATGCAGAAGGCATCAGGTTCAGTCCCCAGCATCTCCTGGTGGGACTGGGAGCGCTCCCTCTGCGCTTCGGAGGCTTCGCATTGCTATCGCTGAAGCCAAGGAGCCTGCATTCGCTCCATAGGACGCACACACATTTCCCCTTAATTTTTGGAGGGGGGAAAAGTGTGTCTTATAGAGCGAAAAATACGGTACTTAATTCGTTCCAGAGGTCCGTTCTTAACCTGAAACTGTCCTTAACCTGAAGCACTATTTTAGCGAATGGGGCCTCCTGCTGCTGCTGTGCTGCTGCTGCACGATTTCTGTTCTCATCCTGAAGCAAAGTTCTTAACCTGAGGTACAATTTCTGGGTTAGCAGAGTCTGTAACCTGAAGAATCTGTAACCTGAAGCGTCTGTAACCCGAGGTACCACTGTATGAGTAACAATGGTAGACAATACGGAGATAGACAGACAGATATTCTGACCTGGTATAAGCCAGCTTCCTATGCACTCTGCATAAGCCTGGAGAGGTGTCCACAACTTCACTTTGAATTCAGTGCCAAGCTTAAAGCAGGTTCTAGAGTGTGTTAGCAAGGCTAGTGCTGTTTTCAAATAAATGAAGCTGTTTTCAAATAAAAGCAAATGTATACAATTTCACTGGCTTGGCATATACCTTGAATAACTGACTTTCTGTTCCAGAGAACTGAGACATGCAATGACTCATTCGTAATGCTGGGATTCCTTCCTGAAAAGTTCAATCAGTGCAACATTGCCCCTATTATTATGTATTCAGGCTGCATTTATTGAATTTTAGCCTGCTACCCAACTGTTAAAGGCCCAAGAGTCATACCAGGTAAAAGAGTGGTGTCTGCAGCTGAGGCCTTGCCAGATCTGATAAGACACTGCAATACAGTGGTACCTTGGGTTAAGAACTTAATTCGTTCTGGAGGTCCGTTCTTAACCTGAAACTGTGCTTAACCTGAGGTACCACTTTAGCTAAAAAATACGGTACTTCCAATTCTGTCCAAATTCTCCCCGAAAAGTAGCCAAATCATACCCACCTACTCCAACCATCCACAATAAAGGACAGGCCCGATTTATTGTGTTTTGAACACACTGCTTAACCTGGATTTCAAGCGCTGCTTGTGAGTCACATATTGGTGGGGCATGTTGTGAAAGCATGCAAGAGAACATATTGTGTAGATGAAGGATGGAGGAACTGTGTGTCGCTAAATGGTGCTGGACTAAAACTCTCATCTTCCCTGACCATTGACCATTCTCACTGAGGCAGATGGGATTTGAAGTCCATCAACATCTGGAAGGCTACACGTTTCCCATTCTTCTCCAAGGTCACTCCCAGATTCCCTGTTTACTGTGCACTCATCTTAACTAGCAATGGCTTTCCAGGTGCATTCCCAGTCCTGCCTGGAGATGCCATTGAGGATGGAGCCTGGTGCCTTCTGAACAGAAAGGAGATGCTCTGCAATTGAAGTATAGCCCTTCCGCTATGGGTGGGGTTGCCAAGGGAGCATGCCCCCATTCTCCCTTCTCACACAATGGTAATCATGCAAGAGGAATCTGTCTATCTCTCTGTCTCTCTATTTATCTATCTTTTTGATGGAATTCCCCAGAAAGACTCTTCAAACTACCAGTTAATCAGGTCGTGGCAAATGAGACAAAGGAAAGCACATAATGCTAAGAGTCATTAATCTAATTATTTCACCCAGTGGCATTGTCATAAGAGACATTTATCTGGTCCCCAGCAGAAATGGATTCCCCATAATTTCACTTCCAGTTTCACTTCAGATACTTCCAAATGTTTAACCATCTTGCTATCCTCCCTTCCTCCCCACCACCACTTCCCCAGCGGCAAGCTCTGATTACAGCAAAGAGACCAGAAATTTAATTAGAAGGGGATAGTGCTTGTCCCCTATAAAGAAGCATACACCCAGAAGATCACTGCTTCTTTAGTACAGAAAACAAATCTCAGTGGCTTAAGCAAATGGGAGGTTATGTTGCTTTGGGGTGTCAGGAGTGAGTGGGGCTGGGTGTCTGCTGCAGCCCAGAGACTCAGAACTGACCCAGGAGATTTTTCTGCCTGAAGCTAAGGACAAGATGGGGCCCTCCCCCTGCACAGTAGCTGGCTGAACTGAGAGCTTAATCTTAGTCCCATCTGCAACAGCACTCCCACCTCCCGCTGTTTCCAGGAACTGATATTCAGAGGTGTATTTCCTCTGACCATGGAGCTGGAGCATAGCTGCTGGGGCTAGCCCTGTTCTCCGTGAATTTGTCTTTTGGAGCTGTCCAAGTTGATGGGCATCACTGCCCCTTGTGGCAGCGAATTCCATAGGTCCACTATGTGCTGTGTGAAAAAAAGTGCTTTATTTTCTCTCTTCTGAAATCTCCCAACATTCAGCTTCAGCAACAGTCCAATGGTATATGCGGACCTAAAGTTGATCGCTCTCCCGCAGCGGCATGGGGGAGAGTTGCGCCCCCCCCCCCAATGGCTGGCAGTGTGCAGCTACAGCCACCCCAACGCTGTCTGTGGTAATTTGGGGGCGCTGGGCGGATATTTGCATCCCGGCACCGCATCTGCTAAAGACGGCCCTGCCTCCAGTTATCAATTTCTAATTTGCAGAGTTGTTTCCCCACCACCGCAGGGGAAAAAATCCCCGTTAGCTGTTTCAACATAAAGCAAAGCAACCTTTGACTCCTCCCCTGCAGCAACCCTCAGTAAACAAAATCTGGAACTTCTAATGAATCCAACAGTAAACCGGGAAGCTTCCAATCTGTCAGACACTTGTTATCCAATGAAAAGGTTATTATCTCCTGAAGAGGCGGGAAGTGTGTGTGTTGTGTGTGTGTTTGGTTGCGCTTCAATCAAAATGCACATTGAACAGGAAAATAGAGACACTCCATGGCTTCACGATGGAAATTTTTTATCGGAAGGGGCAGCTGCCCAAAGTTTCGGAGGCTAGGCTGAATCTCAGTCATTGGCTGTGCTGTATTAAAAAAAAAAAAAAAGCAACAACAACTTTTCCTTGGATGATGGAAGATATGCAAGTAATGACAATGGTGGATCTTAATTATAACCAGCAGGTGTCTGCTTGGGTACTCCAGGTGAGGGGGGCAGTCTCTGTGGGGGCCCAGCCAAGCCCCTTACCAGCATACAAAAGAAACCAATTAACAATTGTCAATTTGGGGTCAGATTAGTAGCTGCTTTACAAGTTAACAACCCACCGGTCTCATGGGGAGTGGTTAAAAACAGATAGAAAATTCTGGGGATAGTTTGAAGCTAGTTTTTGTTGTTGTTTTGTTTTTAAAACAGAAAACTCAAAACTGTGCTTGCCTAGAGCCACAAAGCAATGTTTAGAAACATTTTGTCATAGCTTGGTGTGCTGAAGCCACCATCACTGTGCTTGCAGAAGGCTCCAGGCTCAATCTACAGCAACCCCAGATATGGCTTTGGAAGCTGCTGCCAGTCCGTGCAGACAAGGCTGAGCAATGGTCTGACTCTGTATAAGACAGCTTCCTATGGTCATTTGAAGAAGAGATATGAACAGCAAAACAGAATAAGACAGAAACATGGTGCAATGGTTTGAGGGTCAGACTTGGACTGGCAGAGACCTGGATTCAATTTCCCACTTGGCCAAGAAGCTCCTTTGAGTAGCCATGTGTGGTAGTTAGGGTGGTGAACTGAGCTATGAATGAGCATGTCCCTGGCTTCATAGTGTGACCAGGAACTCACTGGGTGACTATGGAGAACCTAATTTTCATATTGAATATGGGGTTAACAATAATGTCCTACCTTTCAGGGTTGCTGTACTTAAACAAAATAAACTATAGCATTGGCTTACTTCTTGTATGGAGCTGTATGCAACCCACCTCACATATGCTGAATGGAGAACTACAATGGTTTATGAATAAAATTAGGAACTAAAACTGTGTGTTTTGAACACTTTGGAAATGCACAGCCCGAATTCAACTATTTTTTACCCAGTCCAATTGTCCCAGCACATGAAATTTGTTTTGAATTGGAACCCTCTTCCATTTGCTTGTTTGTTGCCAGACCTACATCTGCCCATGTCTGTTGGTAACATTTTGCTGAAACTTTAATAGGAAATAAAACAGTATGTTTGTTGCCTTCCACTCCTCAGGAAGACTTCCCCCACTTTTTTCTTTGGCTTTGCTTCTCCCCTCACCCCTTCCCTGACCTCCTGCCTTCCTTTTGTGTTTAGATTGTTTTAGATGTTTGAAGGTGTGAAAAGAGGGACTGCTATCAATTCTGGTTCTCGGATTTTCTGATTTTTCCAATCTTAAATTCCGTTCTCCACATTTCTGCAACAATTTACTGTATTGTTGTTGTTTTTAATCTCCATGAAAATAAGTCAGCATTTTAGTATATTTTTTTTCCAAATGAGGTTTGTTTGTGCCTGCAGTTTTGACAAATATCCACATTTTTTGCAAACAGATTTCCCTAATATAATGCATTTTCATGAATATGTGCATTTCTACGCACACTTCATCCTACTTTAGGCATTGTGGTTCACATTAGTCGTCTGGAGAACTGGATTGCAAAATTAGGAGAAGTGCAAATTTCAAGGGGTGGCTGTGTTTAGGTTTGGATATTGTTTGGAAAAGGGCAAATTTGAAAGGTTTGCCTTTATAAGCAGACAGAATAAAATTTCTCCCCGATCCTGGCAACTTTTCAAGCCTAGGTGAAGCACCATGTCTCTGTTTATTCCTTAGGAAAACCTGGAAAAGCATATAGTTCTTCATAGATGTCAAGCAAAGATGTTGCTGTTCTATTTCCAAGTGCTGTGGGACACGCATCTCGATTTAAGTGGGGCCCGATCAGCTGTTTGGGAGCTCCCATTGTCTCTCGGTTTCCCACAGAAATCTATTCCAATGTTTAAAATGTCTAAAGCTGTCCAGCCTCTTCTCACGCTGGTGCCCCGTAAAATATTGCTTGCTGCATGCGGCATCTCTCAAGGGTCCGCAGCCAACAAACGGGAGCCTTGTTGCTGAACTTTCTCTGGGCCACAGTTAATGATTAAGTGGTTCAGAAGGTTAATTCTTGGTGATAGTGTTGTCTTTGGCCTGAGCAGATGTTGGGAGTGCTTTAATGCGGTTATCAAACTTGGTTGCCCTTCATTCTTTCCTCTTTGCCCGCCCTCAGTATTGTTCTTTAATGCATTCCAAGCCCCCCCTCTATGGAGACCCAACAGAGACCAACATACCACCGCATTAGCGCAAGAAAGAAGAGAAGAAGGAGAGAGAAATCCCTGAGGTCACTGTGTATATTGACGATAAACTGCGCGTAAGCTGATCTTTAAAAAAGAAGAAGAAGAAGAAGACTGGTAAATATTTGTACATCCATACGGATACAGGACACCATGAGGAAGCCCTGATTACATAATCTGTTCTACTCAATGTAGATGTGATCTTTACCACTTGTAGTACTAGAATTCTATACCAGAATCTGACTACTACAATAATAATAATAATAATAATTTATTATTTATACCCCGCCCATCTGGCTGAGTTTCCCCAGCCACTCTGGGCGGCTACAAATTTACTACAAGTCATAGTAGTATTTACTATGCAACATTCCCCATAAAATCTTTTGGTAGGTATCTTTTGCCGAAAATGTCTCTTTTCTCCAACTCTGATTAAGTCTTATTTATATAGTTTTAAATTCTTTTCTATTCCTTTTTACACTTCAATGCTGCTTTGTGACAGCCTTTATGTTTTATATTTCGTTTCTGTATACTACTCAGGTATTCTCTGGTTGTGGAATGGTTTATAAATTCTGGTGGATAAATAAATACATGCTTTTTAAAATATACAGGGGTTTTTGGTATTTTTTTTAAGGGATAAAGATTGGTAAATATTTGTACTGTACAGTGGTACCTCGGGTTAAGTACTTAATTCGTTCCAGAGGTCCATTCTTAACCTGAAACTGTTCTTAACCTGAAGCACCACTTTAGCTCATGGGGCCTCCCACTGCCGCACAATTTCTGTTCTCATCCTGAAGCAAAGTTCTTAACCCAAGGTACTATTTCTGGGTTAGCAGAGTCTGTAACCTGAAGCGTCTGTAACCTGAGGTACCACTGTATATCCAAATCAATACAGGATGTTGGGGGTGGAAGCTCTGATTGGAAATTTTTTACTACTCAGTGTAGATTGGGGGTTTTCCCTAGAACTTTTGTTACTACTGTTGCTACTACTAGAATTCTGTACTAGAATCTTAATACTAGGATCTTACTGTATGTATAGCAGGAAGGTAATGGCATCATCACAGTGCTGGTGGTATCTTCAGCATGGTGGCAGAGAAGGAGGTGGAAGGAGAACCCAGGCAGCAGAAGTAAGGCAGCGGGGCAGCAGGTGGGGAGGCCAGGCTGGCTATG
The DNA here is from genome assembly GCF_964188315.1 of Podarcis muralis. NCBI lineage: Eukaryota > Metazoa > Chordata > Lepidosauria > Squamata > Lacertidae > Podarcis > Podarcis muralis. Next base: position 45,099,541 of record NC_135673.1, read on the forward strand.
GCGAGCCAAAGCAGCCTGAGTGGTGGGGGGCAAGCAGTGTGGTCATGCAGGGGGCAGTGGTGATGGTGGGCCTGAGCGGGGGGGGGGGGCAGTGCCAAAAGGATTGCAGCCAAAACTGGGTCACGGGGTGGGTTGGCCTCCATATTCCTGCTATTTTTCAGGTGGGATTCGTGTGGGCAAATTCACATTGCACACTTAAGGCTGATTTGGAGGTTTTGTGCAACAAACCTGTTCCCCGCCCCCAAATTGGACTTTTTGTGCTAAGGAAGGTAATGGGATAAATGCACAGGAAACTGCAGGCTGGCACATAAGGTAAAGGTAAAGGTACCCCTGCCCGTACGGGCCAGTCGTGTCCGACTCTAGGGTTGTGCGCTCATCTCACTTAAGAGGCCGGGAGCCAGCACTGTCCGAAGACACTTCCGGGTCACATGGCCAGCGTGACGAAGCTGCAGCTGGCGAGCCAGCACCAGTGCAGCACACGGAAACGCTGTTTACCTTCCCGCTAGAAAGCGGTACCTATTTATCTACTTGCACTTAGGGGTGCTTTCCAACTGCTAGGTGGGCAGGAGCTGGGACCAAAAGACGGGAGCTCACCCCGCTGTGGGGATTCGAACCGCCGACCATACGATCGGCAGGTCCTAGGCACTGAGGTTTTACCCACAGCGCCAGCTGTGTCCCAGGCTGGCACATGCTCAGACCCCAAAACAAATCCAGGTGAATGCTCAATAAACTGGCCATCTGGAATCTCCCCGAGGAACATGAGAGAGGCATCAGTGTGCTTGGTGGGACCATGAATGTTGCAGAAATACAAAAACCATTATTTTTTAAAAAAAAACCAAAGGAAGAAAACAAACAAACAAACAGATTAATGAGGGCTGAGCATGCTCAGTAGTCATAGAATATAAGGTGGAAAATGCCCCGCTTTGAAGGATTGGCTGTCTCTGACCCTAAACAATAACCCACCATTTAGGAGGCTGGATACTGCAGCATTTTGTTGCTGTTCCCTGTTGTTGAAAGCCCTATGGGAGCAGCACCGCAATGCTCCTTAAGCCTCAGAAATTCGGAAGTTAAAAGAGCAGGGTGGAGCTGCTTGGAAAAGAGATTTCAAATAGCTGCACACTGTGCTTTGAATCTCCATTGCAGGGCAGGCACACATGGGCTCCCAAAATTCATTCACAGGCCAAATGGGGAAGGCTGGCTGGCCATGTCTGGCCATCTCTGTTCTACAGAATAGCATGGTAAAGCATCACCTGGAATGAGCTATTACAGACTGCTGGAGGGTTTTTTTTTGGCGGGGGAGAACGTTATGATCACGTTCAGCTGACCCATTTATTGAGTATTCATCCTGATTTGTTTGCAGGGAGATTAGACTAAGTGGCATCATGCCAATGTTATCTCACCCTTTCCAAGTCACTTCGCCATCACTTTCCTTCTCTCAGAAAATCTAATCTGGGGGAGTGGGGGGTAGAGGGATTGTTGCAAAAGAGCTCCAAATCCAGCTTTAATCGCACAACTAAAATTTGCTGGTACGTAACTGAATCTCAACCCAAAACAGTGACAGTCAAGAAGCAGCCCAAGTGTTTGATTGCTCCCCTGGAACTTGAATTCTCTGCACATAGAAAATCAGCAGATCAAGGTATTACTAAGCTGAAACGATCTCCCTCCCTTTTTCATCAGAGAACATTTGAAGATCCTTCGCCCCAACCCACTTCAGCTTGAAATGATACACTCCAGCATTAACTTTATCTTTCTCAATTTCTGCTGGATGCATAAACCAGACAATGGTCCTCACGTCTTCTCTTTGAAGCCCTTGAAGAACATTTTTGGGATCAGGGATGGCTTTCTTCCCTTCCGTCTTTTTCCACATATCTGCGTGTTGGGTTTCTGCACTTTCAAACATTTCAGAGGCCACAATAGCCATGCTCAATTAACTGTTAAACATTTGCATCAATTAAAAGATCATTTCCAAATCTGATGGATGAGCCCCAAATTTCCAATTCATTTTAACCATCAGGCGGAAAAGCAGCCCAACTCCCGATGAGAAGTGAGAAGATGAGAATATTTCAAATGAGCTGTAACTTCTTTTTTTTCTTTCTTGTTTTTTTTCTCCTTTTTTGAGAGACTGAACTGAAAAGTTTCCCAAGTGTGTATGTTATAATGACTGGCTGTGATGGGAATGAAGGACGGAACAAAATGTGATGTGGCTCATCTAGGGGTTTTAAAAATTAACTAATAGCTGTCCTAACGTCATAGAATGGTAGAGTTGGAAGCAGGAAAGTTCCTTGGGCTGGGCACCTGCACATTTCCCCCATGGGGCAATTAGAAGCATTGGATTCTGTGTGTGTAGGTCAGCTTCAGTTGTGCTGTCATTGCAGGGATGAATGAAGGGATGGCTAGCCTAGGAATGGGGCAGAAATTTCAGCCTGAGGGCCACACTCTCTTCTGGGTAACCTTCCAAGGGCCATGTGCCGGGATGGGTGGGGCCGAAGGCCACAGTGGGTTGAGCAGCTGGTGTAAATTTTATCTTTGTACAGATACTCTCACAACCCTCTCTGACCTTCACCTAGATAAACACAGGGCATTATTAGAGTTGAATAACCCATGCCACCCAAGAAATCCACGTTTTAAGGAAGAAACAACTTTTTGCAGTTAAGGAAGTGACTGGAAAATTCTTTGAAAACTGTGGCATGTTTTTTGGGGAGACACCCTGCGATCAAACCAGGACGAACACAGAATGAATGATTCATTATTGTGTACCCTCCCCGTTATACAATAGAAAAGAATATTGAATAAAGACCAGAGCTAGTCCAACCTCCACATTAGCTTTGTGCAAGCGAATCAGGATGAATGCTTAATGAATTGGTTGTCTGGAGAGGAGCCCTAGTAGGACTTGTATGTGATGTTTTCCTGTACTACACCTCACCAAATTGGCTCAGTTAGAATGTGGTGCTGATAATGCCAAGGTTGCAGGTTTGATCCCCATTTGGGCCAGCTGTAAATTCTTGCATTGCGGGGGGTTGGACTAGATGATCCTCAGGGTCCTCCATCCAACTCTACAATTCTGTTATTCTGTTACTCTACACCAAACCTACACTATCCCTTTATTCTCATTCGGAAGCTGCTACCTCCTGAGGACAATGCCTGTGGTCATTTGCTCCCAGTTTTCTCTTTCACCTTATTTCCTCCCATGCAGCAACTCCAGAGGTTAAATCCCTTTGGGTTGGGGAGAGAATGCCCTGTATTTATATTGCCTGTAATTTTCAGATCAATTCAAGAACTTCACATTGCCAAATTACTCAGTTGAACCCACACTTGTCCATTCTAAACAGAGACAGCTTAAATCTTCAACAGAAGAGAACTTGAACTCTCTCCAGATTTTCTCATCCCAGTGTTTTATCATGAAAATTCTGGTTTTGGACACAGGGTGGCAGGGGGCAATGTCTTGCCCAGGAGGGGGAGGTAAGGGGGGAGATCTTGCTGAGTTGGAGACAGTTAATTGAGAAAGACAAATCTTGGCCTAACCACTTGCATAGGACAATAGTGTAAAAACAAACAGAGAAGTCCTCTTTTAAAGCCTGCTTAATGCTATTCAGAATCTAACAAGTGTGCATTTGGAACAGAAGCCAGTTCAGCACAATGCAAGAAGCAGCAGTAGTGGAGAAGCCACTGTTAGCTTTTGATTAAAAGGGGGCTTTTAATTTCCAAGGCAGCAGAAATGCAACACTAAAGGGTCTTCCAGGCTGCACTATGACGCCAACTTGTTGCAGAAAAGTTTGACAGTACCCTTCCTCTTTCAGTCTATATGTCTATAATATACATCTGTGACAGAAACCTACTAATTTGTTCTTAAGCAGACAGGGAGGTGGAGGGGAGGCTTCCTTCCCTCAAAACATACAACCAGAGAAAAGGCTATAAAAAGCATCTCCTTCTTTTTCAAGAACAAAACCAAGACAATAAGGAGGCAACAGAAAGGAAAGGAAGTACTCATATGGGATGGAGGAATGGGGCAGGCTTCAGAAGGTGCCTGGGGCCGCATAAAATGAAGTTAGGGAATACATGTGGCCCATGGACCACAAGTTACCCTGCTGTGATCTATATCTCTCTTACCTGTCATCAGCTGTGGCAGCACAGTGGCTCTGAGAAAGAGCTAAGCATCAGGAAGTCGCTGGTTCAAATCCCATTCCATAAACTTGCTGGGCCTCAGGGAAGCTACTCTGCAATATGGCAGATAACAATACTGATTTTCTTTACAGCGCAGCTATAAAAGTAGCAACTAGATAGTGCATGTGAAGCATTATTTTCCAATGTAAATGTGCACTGAAAGCATGGTAGAAATATCTAAGTATTTCTTAATACTGGGTAAGAGATAGTAGGAAGGTGGAAGCAAGATCCAATGCAAAGCAGAAGACAACTTCACGTATTCTCCAGCATTTCACAGGTTAAAAGAGGGACACACTGTATGTATACCAAGGACCACTGCCTTGTCCCCTTGCCCACCGCTGAAGTCTCTGCTTCAGGATTTGTCAACCTGGTGCCCTCCAGATGCGAACCACAGCTCTCACCAGCACCCTGATAGCACACAGCTATGCTGCCTAGTGCTGATGGGAGTTTGTAATCCAAAACATCTAGGGGCAGACCAGATTGGTGAGGACTGCTCTGGTCCAATGTCCTGCAGTTTGATGAGCCAAGTGGTTGTTCTTTCAGTAAGAATGGGGTGTGGAGGGGAGGCCACTTCACATCTGGCCAGTCCTCCAAAGGTCAGGTGGGCGGGGACCAAGAGCTAAGGGGACAGGACCAGGGGCAAAGGGGGAGGCACTAAAATAAAGTTAAAATAAAGTCAAGTAAAATTAAGCCTGCTGCAAAAACTTTCACTCACACACAAGCGTTTACCAGTCCTGGGGAGAAAAAACTATGTTCAATGAGTATCTCTGTTAGACACACGCAGACTGTTTTTCAAAACAAGGCTCAGCCTGTTGTGTACTACCTAGCCTGTTGTGTACTACCTAGCATATTAATAATCTCCAATCATCTGCATGCATAAGCATGTGTTAAAGGTGAGCTGTGTCTAACCACCCACTCAGATATTTAACTTCAAGGGAGTCTGCGGGAGGTGAATCCTGAATAACGGCAATTGTAGTGACTCTAGGATTTCTTTTAAGAAGGCCTTTCCCAGAGGCAAAAGCAACAACAGCAAAAATGATGGGATACCAAGTACCCTTGGAGCTTAAAACAGTGTTTTATTTTACCTGAAATTCTCAGTATCAAAGGCTGACATAGAAGTATTAACAAGCCCTCTGACTGCTGCAAGAATCTATATAGCTTAAAAAAAATGGAGAAAGAACAATTTCCTGTCAATGACAGAAATTCACAAAATTTATATACCTCTTCACTGTTAAACAAACAAACAAACAAACATACAAACAAACAAACAAAGCAGTCTAGACAGAGTTCAGTAAGTGAGAAAACCCAGAACTCTGGAATAATTATAAAGTTGGCATGTTTAAAAAGAGAAATTATGAACAACCAAAAAAGTTATGTATCCGGGGGGAAATCATTCAGACAGCATTTTTGATTTGCTGTAAACCCTTGACAATCTGCATGTACAAATAATGTACAAATCAAAATGTATATTCTCTCATTTTAATAATAATAATAATAATAATAATAATAATAATAATAATAATAATAATAATAATATCATCCAGGGACAAAATAAGCAACCATAGTTTTCCAAGGAACAGCAGCCTAAGATACGGACCATCTCTGGTAACCAGGGATAATCAGAGCATATGCATACCTAGAGCAGCAAGCCAGATCCAGAGTTGTATCTTAAGAATGCATGGCTGCTTTCTAAAGAAAACAATTCAAAGCTTCTTTAGCTCAGCAGAGTATTCAGCCGGTAATAATCTTTGACTCTCACAAGGGACCTTGTGTTGCGCTGGGAGCAGCTAATCGCTCCTCAAATCATCCTTTGCTTTTTGTGATGTGAGTGCGTGTGAGAGTGTTGGTGGTGGAATAGCAACATTTGCATGTAGCGCCGTGTGCATCAATGAACTCTTTTTTAAAAAAAAAAAAAAGCCTTATGGAGGAATTCTGTGCATGCATTCAGTGGGGATCACTCCTATTAAGTATGTATAGGATTGCAACTCGTTTATAAGAGGGGGTGGGGGAGACAGAGGAAGACTTTTGGAAGTTGAACTCATCGGACAAGTTTGCTCTGGATTCTGATAGGATGCAGCGAATCCCTCAAATTATATTTATTTATTTATTTCATTGACTAACGAAATAAAAGCTAGCGAAATGTTTAAGCTCCTTCAGCTGCTCAGATGTGAATTAGAGGGTGCTATCAACTGTTGTGTGTGTATTAGCTGCCTGTGATTGTTATTATTCTTCAATTGATATATTCATCCCAGAAACAGTGACAAATAAAAGTCATGGCAAGTTTATTTATAATGTGCTTACAGCCCAATTTAGTGTATTATTATTATTATTACTATTATTATTATTATTATTATTATTATTATTATTATTATTATATCCCACCTTTTCCCCTGACAGGACTCATGGCAGCTTACAGATAAAACAAGAACTGCTAAAAATATAGAAAAATAAATCATTAAAGTACAATTCAACATTATGTTTGAATGTTGAATGTGTGCATTTATGTTTAGAAAAAATGGATAAAACAAACACCATTAGATGTAAATAGGTGTTTAACGGTTTTTGTATTTATATTTGTATTTGCATTTGTTTAAAAACAAGTAAAAATAGTTTTTAAAAATGCAATTAAACATTGATAGAATTAAAGCTGTATGCATATTAAAAAATCTCTTTCAAAAATACAAATAATGACAATGAAATCATTTTGTATGTCATGATATTTTATTTCTACTGTTGTTGGTTTCATTTTGTTTGAGCCTATGATTGCATAATATTTAAAAAAATTGTTTCTGTACAATGCACACTCTTTAAAATAAAATAAAAAGGATCCAGGAATACCACATGTAAATGATTAACTTTACATTGTCTTAAATGCTTTCAAGAAGTTTCTAAGAGAAGCAGCCTCTGCTTCGGTCAAGCTATTGCTGCACAAAGCTTTCCGATCCGATTCCTGCTGGAAAAAAAGTTTTGACTAAAGTTAAGTCACTTTCTTATTTGTAGATTTTCAACGTTTGGCAAGCTGCCAACTTAACCCCCTATCCTTTCCCATCTTCCTGTTATCCCTGGGCTTTCAGAGTGACTTTTTCCCACTTGAAATTCAGTCCCTTGCGGCTTGGGATTTCCAAACCTCCCCCCTCCCCCGCCGGAATACTGGACACTTTTTCCTTTTTTTCACGTTTTCTTCCCTCCCTCAATTTGATGTGACAGACCAGTGACATGAATAATGGACGCGGTCCTTTCACAGGCAAATCGATTTAATTTAGCATGCCTTTCCACTGCGACACACACAGCTGCAATCCCGCAGATTCCTCAAGATCCTTCAAGGCTTGGGGGAAAAAACTTTAGAAACCAGCATTTTTAATCTGTCAAAATGTTGAATTCAGGAGGAGGGAAGTTTAGGTCCTGGATGGGGATCACCTGCATCCATGTGCTTGTCATATCACTGTCATTTTATCCTACTTCCAGGGAGCTCAGGGTGATGTACATGATATGCCATTCCACTTTATCTCAACACCAACAACCCTGTAAATTAGGGAAGCCTCAGAGAGGGTGATCACAGTGCAGGATTTAGGGTGATTCCCTCGCACATGGTGCCAAGCCAAAGGCATGCCAAATTGAGAAGATCCATGATTGAGAAGATGCATTTGGGAGAGCCAAATTTTGGGCTCGCATAGGGATCCATATTATGAAAGATTACCGAAGTCCACTGCTGGTGACTGGTGATTAGGTCACCCAACAAGCTGAATGGCTGAAAAAGGATTTGAGCTTGGTTCTAAGCCATGAGTATGAACATGTGACTATTGATCTTCCTGGCTGGGACTGGTGGAATTTAGAATTCAACATTTGGGAGCCCACAAGTTCCCCATCCTTGGACTAAAACCTTTTCTCTGGTCACCACAGTGGCTCTCACTTTGTATAGCAAGTGCTGGATCTCTACTTAGGATGCACTTGGTTCAACCACGAGAGTAGTGGATGCCAGCAAGCCTGGTCCAGGCAAGTCAATGTGAACATGGAAAGCCAACCAATGGTCTACCTAGCTCAGTATTGTTGTCAGCCATGATTGGCTTTCCAGGCTCTCGAGCAGAAGTCTTTACCAGCCCTACCTGGAGATGCTGGAAATCGAACCTGGGACCTTCTGCATGTGAGGCAAATGTTCTACCATTGAGCTATGCTCCCTCCCAGAAAGATTCCCATGAAGGTAGGAATTTTGGGTGCTGGAGATGAAATAAGAGCAGAAGAGCCCTGCTGTTTCAGACCAAAGGCTTATCTAATCCAGTCTCCTGTTCTCCGCAATGGCCAACCAGATGTCTGTTGAGAAAGTCCACAAGCAGGACATGAACACTATAGTCTTCTTCTGCTGTTGTTCTGCAGCAACTGGTATTGAAAAGGAACCTGCCTCTGACCCTGGACGCCACATATAGCAATTATAACTGATAGATATTGACAGCCATATTCTCTTTCATGGATTTGGCTAATCCCCTTTGGGCGTCAGCTAAGCTGGTGGCCGTCAGCACTATCAACCAATTATGTAGGGTATGAACATATATTCAGAACCAGCTAGGATAGTTCTCCTAGCTTTTGAGATCTTCCAAGAACAGAATCAAGTGTTTGCAAAGGAGAAATCAATAGTACACCCAGGACATAAGAAGAGCCTGCTGCATCAGGCCAATGGCTCATCTAGTCCACCATCCTGTCCTCACAGGAGCCAGTCAGGTGCCTCTCTGAGGAGCTCACAAGCAGGGCAGTATAGCAACAGCTTACCTCTCTCACGCATGTTCCTCAGCAACCATTGTTCAGAGGCATCCTGTTGGTAATCTTACCCTCCATGAATTTGTCTAATCCTCTTTTAAATCCATCCAAGCTGGTGGCCATTGCTGCCTCTTGTGGGGAGCAAGTTTCATAATTCAACTATTGTGCAATAGTGTGAAGGACTCTTTTGTCTGTCCTGAATCGTCCAACATTCAAATTCACGGGATGCCCGCAAGCTCTAGTGCTATGAAGGAAGGCCATAGACTGAAACTTCTCATTGAACTGCACAATCCAGAACCCATGCACCCTAAAGACATGCACCCCATCATTTGCAAACCCATGTCTTAAGATCTGTAGGGCAGGCCATACTCCTCCTTCCCTACAAATCTTCTCAAGATCAGTAGAGGGGGCCTTCTTGGTCAGTCCACTTGCCTCAGATGTTTGGGGCAGCTGGTGATCAGGAGAGGGCATTCTCTGTAGCAGTCCCTAAATTGTGGGATTCCCTCCCCACAGAGGTGTGTCTGGCACTTTCAGTGTACACGGCCTTCATTGTATGTTGAAGGTGGACCTCATCACTCTCACCTTTGACTATATATATATGGACCCACTCTTGTAATTCGTTGCAAGATTGTTATTTTTGTTTTAAACTGTTTTTAATGCTGCAGTTTCTGCTGCTGTAACCCACCCTTGGACCTTCTGGTGAAGGGTGAGTAATACATATACATCAGTAGGGCATGAGATTCTTAATCTCAAGGTTGTGGGTTTGAGTCCTATGTTGGGCATGAGATTCCAGCATTGCAGGGGTTGGACTAGATGACCCTTCTGAAGTTCTATGAGTCTAAGATTCAATAAAAGTTATGCCAATATTCACATTACATGAGGCAATGGCACAAAGCAGGGATTTTAAGTCAGGAGTAACCAGCATGATGACCTCTAGAAGTTGATGGACTACAACTCCCATCATCCCTGGGCATTGGCCATACTGGTTTTATTTTATAGTGTTGGTTTCATAGTTTTTTACATATGGATTTGTATAATATATCGTTATGTTCCTCTCTGGGAACTGTTCAGTTAAAGGGCAGAATCCTATTGACCTTGGCAATTTAGACGTAGGTAGTAATCAGTAATCATAACTCTATCCTCCACCCTTTGGGTTGGTCACTCCTGAGTGTGATCGAATGTTGGGAAACTATTTTTGATAGAATCAAATGAGTAATTTGACATTTGTCAACAGACGCCTCTATTCTTCTAACTGGGCTCTGAGCAGTAATCAATTAGTAGGCTCAAATAATTCATGAATGGCTGATTAAAATGTATTGGATTTTAATTGCAGCTGGCTTCTTCAAGTGGATCTTACTGCCGATGTACCTTTTTTGCAAACAATTTCTCTTCTTGAAATCTAAGCAATGCATTTCACTTGATTTTGATTATTATTTAGAAGAAAAATTCAAGATGCAATCCACTTACGGTACCTAAGAATAAGTCCTACTGAGATCACTAGGGCTTACTTCTGAGAAGATACGTTTAGTACTGCATTGTCAGCCTTTTCACAATCCTGTGCAAGTTTACTCAGAAATAAACCGCACTGTGTTCAATAGGACTTCCTAAGTATGCTCAGGATGCCTCAGATTAGCTTCTCTTAAGGGGCAACTGTTGTGAGGCTGTGATTTCTTTTAATTGGCATTAAAATATCTGATGGTAAAATATCTTTTCATTTATTTATTTTTTAAATCCCATAAAAGGATTTATATATGTTTAAAGGAAGAAATGAAATTTCATCCATTAGTTGGCTGGAACCAATCCTTTCCAAAGTTTGAAATATAAATATAACTCTATTGTGCCACTAGTTAAAATCATTAAAACAACAGCTGTATTAAAATGCAACCATTAAAAAAAATGCAAATGTGGTCCCCATACCGATATTCATCCACAGCAACCAACATAAAACTCTGCAAGCTGTTCAAAACCGTTTCTGCTCTTTCCCAGATTAGTTCAATTTGGAAGGGAAGGAAAAGTCTTGTGGTGAAAAGGACCTTCATACCCCCAGGTCTGCATGTAATAAGTGGTTAATCAGCCAATTAGGGGGAACAGACAATTACAAATTGGGTAGCAGGGAGAAAGGAGAAAGAAAGGAAAAAAGATGGCCAAGGTAAAACCTAAGCCTTTTGAAAGGATCTCTAGCTTTAACCCGTAAAGAATTATACTTGAACATACCTGATTTCATTGTCCTGCCTACACTGTCCCTGATCCTTGTTTGGCCCTCTTAACTGATTAATGAACTAGCAATTACCTCCCAATCTGGTTCTCCTCACACACCAAACCCTATTTAAACTTGGAATTTCTAATAACAAAGACAAATTCTTTTCAGGAGTAATTCCATTGCAGCAAGTGGGCTGGACATGAGAGATGTAAGTCTGATCCATCTGATGAAGTCTAGTCCACCTCAAAAACTTATGTCATCTTAAACGTGTTCAGTTTTTAAAGTGCCAAAAGTCTCTCTGTTGTTGTTTTTTGCAGCAAAAGTCTAACACAGCTGCAGAGCTTCTTTCCAAATCAAAATGACCTGGCAGCTAGAAATCTGACATCCAAAGAGCTTCATGTCATGGTTTTAGAAAGCTTGCGTAAACTTCACCGATGAAACCTTTGCTCAGGGAAACCTTTTGTTTCACATGGAAATAAATGGGACACTTTCCTTCTCCCTGCTACAGGTGACTCAAAGGTATACTGTATTGTAAATTGGCAGAGAACTCATGGCTGATTTTAAGCCACAGTCACACAAGGAATGAGGCTAAGGGAGCATTCAGATTTGGGGAAAATTGTTCATTTTCCTGATTACAATGCTAGTGCTTCTGTCTTGTTTTCTGGTGTTCCCTTCTATATTGCAGTGCCTGTTGCATTATGGAACTGTGGCCTTTTTGACCAATATACCAGCATGTTACACAAAATTTCAATAAATCCAGTAGATTTGGTATGACCAACAACAAATGCCATTGACCCCCATCCTTTCCACAAATACATCCTTCATTCCCGCATTATTCCCACAGCAGGAAAGAACTGTATGCCAGTGCAGGCCAGATTTTGCCACTTTAATACCACCCCCCAAATTTTGCTACTACCATGATTTTCTGGTATAATGAAAAAGATTTTTTTCTGAAAACAATTAACACGAAAATAAGTTCTAAATTTCCACTAGAAATTTGCTAGTGGCTTTTCTGTCATGTAAAAGCTCAGACATAATGTGGGAACTAACAGATGTTGAAGTGTCAGGGAAATGGAATAAACTGCATTGTGAATGCAGCCTCACACTGGTTAGATAGAAGAAGCAAAAGAACAAGAGTAACAGTTGCATCAGACCATGGATCCACCTGCCTTGTGTTCCGCATCCAACAGATAAGGCAGATGCGTCTTCAGAAGCTCACAAAGAAGGCATGGAGATAGTCACCTTGGCCAGTGATTTGATCCAACTGCATCTGGAGTGTGGCCTGGGGAGAGTTCCAAGAGGACTACAGGTCCATATTCAGCCTGAGGTCCCACACTACATACAAACACTCTTATTCCAAGCCATTCATTTATGGAGGGTAGGTCCATTGATACCTGACAGACATCATAGCTAAATAAAACCTACACGTTTAGTAAATGTATGGAGGGTGGGTGCTGGGTCCACACCCACATTGGCCCAAAGATCTGAACAGAATCTGTCTCCAGATCACTGCAAACACATGCACTCTGTACACATGCCTGGGGCTCCTGCCCATTCTGCTGGGTGGGGCCCTAAAATTCCTGCCCTGATGGCACCACTGCACCCATTCAGCAAACATCTGCCTAGGAAGGTAGCTAAGCCTTCCTTGTCCTGGTCCAAATGCTGAACACTGCCAGGATTAACTGGAAGGAAACCCCTTGATTAATACTTGGAGCAATGACATAAAATCGAGGAGTAAATTACTCCCACCTGTAATTCCCCTCTGACTCAAAGTTGCATTGTCCAAAGCGTTGAGTAGACAAGTCCACTCCTGGGGAAGATTGTTAAGATTGTTAAGGGCCAACGACTTTCTTCAATTCGAATCCTCATTCACGCTGCTTGCTAAATACTTGGGCCCTGTAGGCTGACAGAGCACTCTGAATGCTTCCTTCCAATTAGCTTTGTCCTGCTGGGCTCTGAGGGAAACAGGCCCTTGAAAGCCCGCCATGTGAACCGTTAGCAAGCTTTGGCCTGCTTTCCACACGTCCATTCAGAGACACCATCCGTGAAAGTGAAGGCCCCAGGGGAGAGGTGATATCACAGTCTGTCCTCCTCTGATCAAGGCCGTGACCACCCGAGCTAGGATTTGTCCAAGGAGACCCCCACAAAGCACAGAACACCATTTCCTTGATGTCCCACTGCTTCTTCATTTTTTAAAAAATAAATTAAAAAAATAGATTTCAGGACATTCCAATAGGAAACCAGAGTGAAATGATGTGGATCTGGGCATGCGTGTAGCCAGGATCTTTGTTACGGGGGGCAGAACCTCAGATTTTTATTGATTTTGATTTATTTAGGGGTGGCAGCTGCTCCCCAGCCTACACCCATGTATCTGGGTCCACCCTTCCCAGTGCCCCACTCAACTCCAGTTAATGCCCCTCTTGCAAAATATATATATATATTAAAAAGACAGGAAACACATGCACATTAACAATACACACTGTCAGCTCACACTGAGAATATAATAGCCATCAGTACTTCACTCAGTGCACAGTTCAACACGGAATTCGCACCCACAGGAGGCAGTGATGGCCATTAACTTAGATGGCTTTAAAAGAGGATTCAGTTAATTCATGGAGGATGAGGCTCTCAAGGGCTACTTGCCATGATGGCTATGTTCAGAGGCAGTCATGCTTCTGAATTCCAGTTGCTGGAAACCATGGGAACGGAGGGGCTCAGTTCCTGCTTGAAGAACAGGCATCTGTTTGGCCCCTGTGAGAACAGAATGCTGGATTGCAAGGACCATTGGCTTGATCCAGCAGGCTCTTCTGATGTTCTTATAGAAGTCAATGTAAGGCAAATAGCTATTCACAAAAATTGGCATATATATATATATATATATATATATATATATATATATATATACATACATACACACACACACACACACACCGTATTTTTCGCACCAAAAGACGCACCAGACTATAAGGCGCACCGAGTTTTGGGAGGAGGAAAACAAGAAAAAAATATTCTGAATCCCAGAAGCCAGAACAGCAAGAGGGATCTGGCTTCTGGGATACCGTGTGGCTGTTTTGGCTTCTGGGATAACTGCGCCAAGCCTCTTCAGGGCAGCAGGATGAAGGCTCCCCCTGCCCGAAGAGGCTGCGCACGGCTAAGGCGGAAGCCAGGATGGCGCGTTGCTGAAGGGGCGCTGCGCAGCTCTACCTCTCTGCGCAGCGCCATTCACTCCATAAAACGCACTCACATTTCCCCTTACTTTTTAGGAGGAAAAAAGTGTGTCTTATGGTGTGTGTGTGTGTGTGTGTGTGTGTGTGTGTGTGTGTGTGCATGCATGCAAATCTCTCCCTGACACACACTGTTTTTGGCACCGAAAAGGGGTAAGGGCAGAATGGGGTGAAATGGGGCCGGATAGGGGCAGGGCAGGGTGGAATAGGGGAACCCCCACTTTTACGCATCCTGGTGACATATGTGGCATCTGGGAACAGAACCCCGGTGTATGTGGCGATTCCCCAGTATGTGCAAATGCATCAAGGTAACTGGTCCTCAGAACCTTGCAAAATGTACAGGGCATATTTATCCTTCCAAGCTTGAAATATAAGTCTCTTGGAAAGCATAAGGGCTCAGTACATCCCCTTTTCTGTTCTTGCTGTTAATCCCCATACTACATAAATATAAAGAAAACATGAACATTTGCAAACATGAACATCTGCTTCCAGCATCTATCTGAATGTTTTGTAAGTAAGGTACAGTGGTTTACAGCCATAATCCGTTCAAGAGGTCCGTTTGTAAACCAAAACAGGTTGTAATCCAAGGCACGCTTTCGCCAATGGGGCCTCCAAAATTTTTTTGTTCGTAATCCAAAATAAATAGGTTGTAATCCAAAAAAACGGTTGCAAACCGGGACATGCACTTCCGGGTTTGATGTGTTTGTAATCCAAAACGTATGCAAACCAAGGTACCACTGGATTTTAAACTTGCTTAATAGTGTGCAGTCTGTTCATTGCAAGAGAGGTAGAAAGAGAGGAGCGCTGTTTGCAAACGTACTAACGAAGATGAAAGGGTCTAACAGCCTGTGTTCCTAACACCATACTGCTTGACTTTTCTGTGTTTAAACTCTGCTACTGGGGGTTCTCACCTGCTGGATAGTGTGTTTACCCCTGTGTTTTGAATCCAGGCACCCAGCCAATTCGTCTGCTATTTATGCCACATACATGAGTCACGGGGATCCATATTTTCCTCCCACCCACAAATTAGTGTTGAACCAGCATAGCAATGTGCCAAAAAATATCCCCGGTGTTTTCCTCCCAACCCTTCTCCAGCCATTAATGAGCAAAAAAAAAAAAATGCATTAAAAAAATTTCAAAAGGGAGAAAACTTCAGTGAATTCATCACAGGAGGGCTGTACGTGTGCAAGGTTTTTGTTAAATTTTGTGGTGGCTGAGGGTGTGGGTGTGCCCTTTTTTTTATTCTGCAAGTTATCTCCTGGTTGCCCATAGAGAGACTTTTCAGATCAGGAGGCATGAGCAGCCAGAATGCTTTGGAATGCAGAAGGAAAATTTACTGGGCGGGGGGGTGGGTACACAAACACATACTGTAAACTGCCCAGAGTAGCTGGGAAAACCCAACCAGATTGGCAGGGAATAATAATAATAATAATAATAATAATAATAATAATAATAATAATAATAATAATTACTATTACAGCACCCCTGGCAACTTTGCAGTAATTGGGTGGGTGAACTGTGGTGGGTGAACATAGGGTTGCCATATGTCCAGTGGTGCTGTTTTTGCCGATTTTCCATAAAGATAGCTCAATAACTTTGGACAAAACTAAAAAAAAGAAAAAAAGATTTCACTGTTTGAAATATGGCAACCCTAGTAAACTACAGTTCCCGTTATTCTTTGGGGGAAGTCATGTGCTTTAAATATGCATCAAATCTGCTTTAAATATATGGTGCAGATGAGAGTGGGAGGTTTATTCCTTCTTTTATGCCCTCTATTTAAGCAAAAACTCCTTCTTGACATGCATATAGGATCCATAATTCTGAAACAGGCATGAGAAGGGACAGTGATCTATAAAAAAGACAGACAGAGAAAGGAGATCTTTCATGGACTAGTCTATGTGCGAGATATGGGCATGTAATTGAGTGTGCCACAGGAAGCATCCGTCCACAACTTTGCAGGAGCACATGGGGCTCTGAGCTGGCAACAGGTTCCCTCAGCTCCAACTGCTTGCCATCCTGAAGGACGGAACACATTTGCCTGACATGTCCAAACAGGACATCTCTTTATTTGATTTCCTCCTCTTCCAAACATTTGCACTGGCCCAGCTGACGGTGGGACATTGTCGTTGGCCTTTGTACACACCACCTCCACAACAAGAGAGGGAGAAAATTCTGAATGGGCCTGAGGGCCCCTGGAAAAGAAAGGCTGCTCTGTCTTGGGAATGCCCGAGTGCTTCTCTTACAGCTTGGCCTGTCTGCCTGAGAACTTCTATTCATTTGGTTTCAGCACCTGATTAATTAGCTAATTAGGCCTTCAAGAAGACTGGCTCTGTTATGTAATTTCAAGGGGTGCTGAGGTCCGCCTTCAAGGAGGCCATGGAGGGAAACTCTGAGCTGTTGTATTTTTCAATTCCTCAGCTCCCGTCTCCATCACTTTTACAGTTGGAAATGATACTCTAAATCTAAATTTAACAAATGGCTATTGCCATTAGGCTTCCCTCGCTGCCCTCTTGACCCACAGCTGCAATGCATTTATTAATAGACATGGCACTATGGAATATTTGGGATATGTGTGTGTCTGTGTGAATATTCAGGGGTGCCAACTTGAATAAAATATTGAGGCGGCCCAAGTAAGCTCTGCCCTGCATATTCAGTCACATGATGCAATGCGCACACACCATTTGAATGGCAATGCCTATCCATTTTGGGGATCCCGGACCCCTCAAGTATTTTATTGGGGCCCCCGAAGACCCCCTTGGCCCCTAGGAGTTGGCTCCATGGGTATAGCCAGAAGGGGGCAGGAGGGCGCTAACCCCCCCTCCAGAACAAGTAAAAATTTAAAAAATACTTAACTAACCGTCCAATCACATCGCAGATAACTCAGTTCTGCTACACTCATGGTTGGCTCTTATGTGAATAATTGATTCATAGGTGTATCAACAACAACAGGAGCAATGTGAGTACTGGAGGTGAACAGATGTTGTCCCCCTCTGCCAAAAGTCTAGGCAACACTGAGGTAGATGCATTGATGCTCTGACTTAGCATCAGGGGGCTCCCTGTTTTCTAAGCTAAACATGTGCTGGCTAGCACTGCACAACTGGAATCCTATGAAATCAGTAGTAATTACCTGACTAAACAAATTTTGGATGGCCCTGCAAATTTTCCTAGATCTGGGTCTTTCTGTAATCCTCCTGCACAAGGGCTGTTTTGAGACATGCAGGCACTCTTCACACAAGCTAACATTTTGCATCATCCACACAGCACTGTGGGCATCAAAATGCCTGTTGTCTTCACCCATTTTAAACCAGATGTATTGGGGGGGGTGGAATTCAGCAAGTTGTTGTTTATTTTTAAAAACAAACACCTGTTGCCAATGTCCTCTTTGCGATACCTGAATGATCATTTTAACACACACACCCCGCCGCCCCTCATCTGGAAGCAACATTACAAAGTTGAACTGCAAGCTGATAGGTGCCAGTATTTGTCTGACCACTCCATATTTTCCTCTCTTTTTACAAAATAAATAAATAAAAATGTTCGCAATCCTTGCTTAGATCAGGCCAAGGCCCTGCTGTTGCCATAAAAGTCAGGTGTTACACAGATGTCCTCAGAACACACTTGCACATGGGGGACGAGAGCATGGAGCAAATATAAACAAGACAAGAAAGAAAGAAAGAAAGAAAGAAAGAAAGAAAGAAAGAACTTGAAAGGTAAGCCTCAAACTAAAGGTTCTCTCTTTTTTTTTTGAAGGAGGGGTCAATGAAAGAGAGAATAAGGCACGATTTAGTCATCTTTTGCCCCTTAATTTCAATTAAAAGGACAATTACCTTAGATAGCGCACTGATAATGTAATGGGGAGGGGAGAAAACAAAAAGGTCTTTGTCCAAGGGATGTCTCCTGTAGTTGTCCTGAAGAAACTTTCCCCCGTTTTAGGAATCTGCCCTGCACTTCTAATTAATGGTGTGCATACCAAGACTGCAATTGCTTAATGCATAACAAGTGGGGAAAGAGGAGGAGAACAGGAGAGAAGGGGGGGGGGCGGGAATCTTTTAATGTTTGCAATTGCCCTGTTAAGAGTTATGGCAGAGAAAGATCGCCTTCCTCCTCCCCTTCAACGCTCCCCCACCCCACCCCCGAAACGGCCTCCAACCTCCCCAACTTACTGTCTGTTAAAGCAAGCCTTTTGAAAAGAGAATGGCAACCTACAAAAGCTGTCAATCAAAGCTTGCCCTCCGAAGCTGGAGTTCACAGGGATTCGAATGACAGCCCCCTCCGTCCACCCGCCCTCCCCGCCCGCAAAGCATCAATCTCTCTCCCCCCACATGCACCCACAGCCCATTGTGAGGGGCGCAGGTGTTTGTTACAGCACCCAGAAGCCGCCTGCTTACAACCCCGCCGCTGAGAAGCGGGAACTGCGGACAATGTGTGGCCTCGCAATGTGGGAAGGGACAGAGGGACGTGTGTTTGTGTGTGGAGGAGGGGGACAGACAGATGGTAGAGGATACCAGGGGAGTAAAGTCATTTCAGAACAATTGCCCCCTTCTATTTTTAACTTTCTCGGATGGGCCCAGTTTGAAACGAAACAAAAACACCCCGGGTGTTGTGGGTGGGGAGTCATCCGACGGATCGCACCAGCAGCTTTCTTGGCGGGGGTGGGAGGGGACTGGGAAAAATTAGAAAAGTTTGGTTGCTTTTGCAACTTTTAGCAAAAGAAAAGGAAGAGAATGCTAACAAAGTCCTTTTTATGGATTGATATATATAGACCAGCAGTTTATATGCTTTTAACTCAAGCATATAAACTGCTGGACTATATATATAAACTGCTTTAAAAGCATATAAACTGCTGGATTTTACATGTGTGTGTGTGTGTGTGTGTGTGTGTGTTACACCCTATGCTTGCATGAAATTGCTCCCTGCCTTAGTTTTAGTCTTCAATCTCCATATAGAATTCATGCAACTGCCCCAAGAAAGCTAAAGGAGAATTGCTCAGATCCTTCCAAAATTAGAGGTTGCCGCTTCCCACTTTTCCTTTATTTGGACAAATTCAACCCTGGTTTGTTTATTTTTAAAGAATTTATCTGACAACGTGAAATTTCACATTTTAAGAACCCGCACTGAAATCACAGCACAGCTTGGTTAAACTAACTAACTAAACTAAATGGAGTTTGCTTCTGCTAGCCCGACATTAAACACAATTACTTCTATATTTTAAAGGCAAAAATAATAGAACAAGCATCCGTAGTCAAGCGCATACTTGACTGGCCATTCTCTTGTCATTTGTAAATAATAATGGCTGTAACTCTGTGGTAGAGCATCTGCTGTGCATGAAGGCCCCAGGTTTGTTCCCTGGATGAACCTGGAATGCCAAATGCCCAGAGAGCTGCTGCCAGTCAGTGCAGACAGTGCTGAACTAAATGGACCAATGGTGTGACTCCATAGAAGGCTGGTTCCTATGAAGAAATAAAGGGTGCTATGGCAGCTTCCGTCAGCCCTCCTTAGCACTGACATGCCCATTCAGGCTCAGAGACTGAGATTGCACTTTTTTGACTTCCACCCTCATCATCTTCTGCGCTCTGGGGGCCATTGGAGGGCCTAGTCCTAGAATCATAGCATTGGAAGGGACCATGAGGGTCATCTAGTCCAACCCCCAGCAGTGCAGGAATCTGTGGGGCCCCAGGCTTTGGCCCTGAAGTCCAGTCCAGAACAAAACACTCCACACATGCAATTCTACAGTATATATTTGTGTATCAGAACCTGTGGATGGAAGCAGCTGACAGCTAGCTGCACTCCAGATCCCATTTAAAAGCAATGAGGGAGGTTTTCCCCTGAGTTGCGCAGGGATGTTGGAGATGAGTAATTTACAAGCCTTTTAAAAAGCCCAGAGACATTTTGCTTAATGGGCAACCCCAGTCACACATGGCAGGAAGAGCAGAAACAGCTGAGTTAGAATATGCTTACTGGGACATCAGCGTGATGATAACATCTCCCCGATGGCAGGATGAAAAAGCAGAACTGTCCTCTTCCCCTGAAGGGACTTAGCGAGTTCCGCTTTGCTAATCAAAACACCAGGTTTCGGGTTTCACATGAGACTGGCATTTGAGGGCAGGGTGTGTGTGAGAGTGTAGGATGTTTGGACTTTCAATCACATCTTATTAGCACCATCCTCAAGAGATAAAAGATTTAGAGCTCTTGTGCAATAAACCCCCTCCCCTCCCTACCCAAATCAGATGCTTGGTGATAAGGAAAGTGATGTCAAGATGCACTGGGAAGTGCGAGGCAGCATTAGCCTGATGCAATGGCTTTTCTGCAAACAAATCAGAATGAATGCTCAAGAAATAGCCAAAGTCATCTCAACATCCTGCAATGAATCAGGACAACTGCCCCATAAACAGGTGGTCTAGAAGCAACCAGAGGCTTGTAGGGCTGATTTGGGTGGTCAAAATGGAAGACCATGGATTTAGCATCATAGCTTGGACCTGCCATCCAAACACTGCATTCTTGGACATCTCTGAGAGCCCTGGCAAGGTCCATTGTTAATATAGTTGTACCTCCGGTTGCAAACGGGATATGTGCATGTGCATGGTGCGTAGAGCGCTTCTGCACAGACATGTGTGGTGAAACCCAGAAAAATGCTTCCGGTTTTGCTATGTTCACATCCCAAAGTTTACATATCCAGAGGGATACATAAGAGGAGGTATCTCCCTTGAGCCTTTTAATCAGCACATACCAGTGATCCATTGCAATTTCCCACATGCCTCCAAAGTAGCATCACTTCAGGACCCTGTAAAGGAGTGCTTGCTGCCCATTAGTGCTGGATAAACCTGCCTTTGGGGTGGGGGGAGGCAATTGAATAGGAGGGGATCCACCAGAGGGCATTTGGCAGACTGCCTCCTCAAAGCAGCCCTACCATGGCTGGAATATTCATGCCGCCTCTCCCTAAAGCAATGCTTTCTCAGGGTGTTGCACGTTCACCAGGAACACAGACATGGAATGGAGAGGACATTCAAAATCAGTTTAGGGTGGAGCATTGGGTGGGGCTGTTGATATCTAAAGGGGGGGGGGAGAAACCAAAGGAGCCAGCTAATCACAAGAAAATCCAAAATCCTTGGTCACAACAAACATAGCACTTTGGATCATTGGAAGAAATGGCCACCATCAGGCATGCCCTATTCATCCCATTATAGCAATACCCCAGAATCAATACAACCAATCTGGTGTGCCCTTCATTCACCACCCTACCATTTAAAAGGGGAAGCAGCAGATTCCATTGATTAACCAACCAAAGTAGGGGTTGATTAATCTGTTTAGGGGTTGATTAATCTGCTTATTGAACCAATACAACTTAGAATGCTGCAGTGTGCCATACATAGGGCTGCCCTTGAAGGCAACTTCGAAGCTTCAGCTAGCACAGAATGCAGCAGCTAGATTGCTCAGTGGAATGGATAAATTTGTGCATATAACATCTGTCTTGAAAAAGTATCTAGTGGCTCCTTTTGATGGCTGGTAATGCAAGGTGGAGAACAGCCTCCTCCAAAGGCATCACGGACTTCGAAGAAGCATGAACTCAGGACGTAAGGGAGAAATTATCTAAGAGGAAGGCACGTTTGGCAAACCCTCACTTTGAGCAACTCCCACCTGGAAACCTATGTCCCCACTGTAGAAGAGCGTGTGGATCCAGAATTGGCCTCCACAGTCACCTACGAACACACTGTTAAGACTGCGTTCATGGAAGACAATCTTACTCTGCTATGAGTGATTGTCAAAGAAGAAGACTTCAAAGAGCTTGCAGCCTTGGCATCTAAAAAGAATAATGGGTGGTATACAAATGCTCCAAAATATAATTAAGTTAAACGAATAAAGCAATCAAGCATATCTTTAACACTAATCCTTGAAAACATTGGCAGCATTAAGATATATTCAACTGTGTAAATACGTTTTGATGGATGTAATAATGGAATATTGAATGGTTTAGTTTATGTAAAATATGCAGGGATTTATGATATGCAAAATGAACCATGGAAAGAGAATTGATATTTTAAGGATGTTTTAATGAGTATTCTAAATTGTAAAACTGCTGGATGAAAGAAGAATTTGGGTGGGTAATCTGCTGAACTTTGAGTTGATTAATCTACTGATTAAGTTTGCAGCCCTATATTTTGTACTTCCCTATCACCCCACCTGGCAAAAAATAAAAAATAAAAAAATTGGCTGTCGAAATTAGCTCCCCAGATCTCTAGCTAAGGCTTTGGGAAACTTTGGGAAACACCCAGCGGGAAATGTGCCTGGAGGGTGGGGTGGGGTGGGGAAAAAACAGTTTGGGAAGATATCATCCACCCCTCTTCCCAAATATCACATCCAGCTATCAGTGGTTTTTAAAATGTTCTTTTAACAATTCAAAAACTGAATGGTTGTCAGCCACTTTGGACTTCTGTATTTTGAGGGGAAATCATTGTATAAATACATAAGCAAAAGCATTTTTTTCTCCCCCACCATACCCCTCCAGACACACAAACAAACAAGCACACATGCCTGTTGGATACATGGAAGCATCAGAGAAAATATCAGGAACCTCTTGCTTTCTTGGTTTGTTGGTTTGTTGGTTTTTTAAAATGCTTTCCTCTAAGTATTGCCCCCACTAAGGCAGATCTACAGTCCTTAAAAGCACTCTTTGCTACAAGATCAGCAATCACAAGAGAGAAGCAGTAGCCCATCAAGTAGCAGTGAATCCTTAATAAAAGCTGTGAGTAAAAATTAAATGCTACTGAGAGCATGAGTTCATCAAATGGTTTCCCTCCATTATTATTATTTATCATAATGCTAATAATATGTACATGATAGCATATCCATAAATATATATATCCATATATATATATGATAATTGAGAGAGAGAGAAGTCACACAATCCTGTGAACTGTATCAGAATAAATGAATAATATTGTTGGCATCTATCTGTCTCAGGAGACAATGGAGGAGTGTACCTTCAGGGTTGAACTCAAACCACTGGAGGCTAACATTGCCTTCTGTGGCTGTAGAAATCGATACAGGAGAGACATGTTTTGTTGCAGCTGGGGAAGATGAAGGCGTCCAGTTGTGCTGCTGCAGATGCACCCTGGTGTTTCTGTGCTCCTCCCAGTGGTCATTCCTCCTCTGGTCACTGCTATGAATACACAACCTGTCTCCAGGCACTGTGATTGTCTGCAAGGGATTCCTACACAGCAGGGTTAATGTTGCCAGCCTTCATGCCACATTTGCAGACATCTTTGTAAAGCAGAGCTGGTCTGTGAACAGGCCTGGTGCCTGAAGATAGCTCCCCATAGAGCTCTTCCTTGGGGATCCTGACATCCTCCATTCTGTGTACATGACCAAACAAGCATAGACATCATTGAGACAGAAGTGAGAACATGCTGGGAATATGGGCTTAGGAGAGCACACCTTTGATTGGGCCATGTGCTACCCATAATCTTCCTGACACAGGGTATGTGGAAGGCCTTGAGACGTCGCTCCTGACAGTTGTAAGTTGTCCACGACTCACTTCAATAAAGCAGCATGCTCAACATGCAAGTCTGGTAGACCTTCATTTTGGTACTGAACATCAGCATCACATTCTCCCAAACCTTTTGAAGAGGCAAGCCATTGCCATTGCTGACTTGCCAATACACTTGTCAGTAGTGATGGTGGTGGTAGTTTTAGCTAGGCATGTTTCATGATATATTTGCTCATGTGTGTTCTTTCTGTGTCACGCAGTGTTGGCTCCAATCTTTCAAGAGCTATCAAGACACCTTCAGAATGGGGCACCATACGTGAGCCACCACAGCAGGTCGAGGGTTCTCATCAGTAGGTCCCCCTTTGAGGGTGCCTGCACCCTCTAGATGTTCCTGCCCAGCCTACCCTTTCTGACACTGGCCCTGACTCATGTACGCCCATATGTTCTTCCTTTGTAGCAGGAGCTGGGAATCCCTGGTCCTGGTGGTCAAATGCAGCCTTTTGGAATTCTCCCTCTGGCTCCTGGGACTCTGCCCAAGCCACACCCCTGCCTGGCTCTGTGCTCTCCTCAAGCAGCTTTACCTGTGCCATGATGACCCCTGAATCCAGCAGGAATCTGAACGCTGGGGTGGAAGGGCACGGGATAGGTAGCTGTGTTGGCTCAGATATGTAGAAGATGGGGAGACCACTGCGCTTGAGGCAGTTGGACAAGAAATCCCAGAGGAACCTCCCAGACCTTCAGGGCCTATAAGGCCAGAACCTGGACCTTCACAAACACCATCCCCTGAGCTGGAAGAACCAGATGCCTGCCACCACACATCACCAGAGGCTACGGAATGGAGAAGGCCCAGAAGGTTGGCCTGTCAAGGTTCTAGAGAAGGTAGCCTGGTGACAGGCCATCATGCTCTGCCAACCTTTGCAGGAGCAAGTTGCTCACCTGCAGCTGTCTGTGCATCCAGCCTTTCCTCTTTCCTTGTGGGTTCTGATATTGGAATAAGGCGACCTGGCTGGGATGTGTCCTTGAACCAGTGTTTCTCAAACTTGGTTCCCCATCTGTTATTGGACTGCAGCTCCCATCACCCCGCCCACTGGTCCTGCTAGCTAGGGATGATGGGAGTTGTAGTCCAACAGCATCTTGGGACCCAAGTTCGAGAAACCCCGCTAGAACTCTTGCTTGCCTGGATGGAGGCCTCTGAGTGGGTGGGTGGGTGGATGAGTGGCCACCCACTGCCATGTGGCCCCCAGAAAGTTCCCTATGAGGGAAGGTGGCCTTTGGGCTGAGAAAGGGATCCTTGCCTCTGCTTTATGAGAAGGCTTTAATCCCCCCAGTCAAGTGCCTAAGTAGAAACTCTCTGATCTTTTCTTTATAAACTGCCTTCCTCTAAGCTTTCTCTAAGCATGTCAGTCTTTAATGCCCTCCAATGCTTTATGAATCCTTTTTAAACGATGTGGGCGAGCAATGAAGGCTTAGCTCAGGAAAGAATACTTTGCTACCTGCAAAAAGAAGCAGTGGGTACCTGAAGGATATAATGCCCTTCCAGAGTATCTCTTGTCCAAGCCCTCCAAGAAATAAATAGGGGCACATCTTATCCTCACAACAACCTTGTGGAGTCAGTTGGGTGTAGAATTAAATGTAGAATTGCACTTATGCCCCAACTAAGCCGCAAACGGTTTGGCCATCATTTGAATCCACATCATAGGACAGTGTTCTTAGCTTTCTACCACATTGCTTATGGCTGCAATTCCCACTTACCTGGGAATAAGTCTCACTGAAGTTAATAGGGCTGAATTAAACTAGGATTGCACACGATGCAGATCTCCTGATGTTGCATTGGAAGCCAACTTCTGCTGAGTCTGTCTGGTCTATTTAGCTTAGTATTGCATACACTGAGGGCTTATCCACACTTATCTTTTGCCCTCTCTTTCTAGACACATGTCCACACTTTAAAACTCCAAGTGTTGTTGTCCCCAACCCCTCACTCTGGAGCTTTCCCCATGAAATCCACTTTTTAGTGCTCAGTTGGAACAAACTTCAGTTCAGGTTTTCCCTTTAGAGTGCAGACCATGCCTGGAAAGTTGGGTAAAAAGCTCTCCAGGTTCCAGAGGGCAGACAATTCCCAGTCCTATCAGGAGATGCCAGGAGGTGAGCCTGCAACCTTCAGTGGACAAAAGAGACTTGCTCCCACTGAGGTACAGCCCTTCCCAGTTACATCAGTGGTCATCTCTCTGCATGAATTTTCAGAACGCAAGTGGGCAAATGTGGTGTCAAAAGTGGCCCTTCATCAATAAGTTTTGCCATGTTTTCAATCCGCTTAGATCCAGAGCAGTTTCGAACAGCTGCCTCTCTGCCACCCCAAACTGTGAAAACAGCACCCTCTGCTGTTCAAGGTCTGCATTTCTACACTTTGAAATGTCCTGCTTTGACTCTTCCTGCAGAGCACATAGCTCCATTGCTACTTGCTAGTACGTACAGTAAAGGTCAAACAAGAGGGGGGAAATGTGCATGGGAATCTCCTGTATAATTTTTGGTATTTTTTGGTGTGTTTTTTAGGATGTGGTGGTGTGCCTGTATGTCAGGCAGGGCTATGAAACCTTTGGCCTTTCAGTTGGTGCCTGACCCCCCCCCCCCAAACAGCCCCTGCAGCTGGCGTGATCAATGGTCAGGGATACTCAAGAGTTGTTGGTGGGAGCTGTAGCTCAGGGGCAGAGCACCAGCTCTGCATGCACAAAAAGGTTCCAGGTGCAATACTGAGCTAGATGGACCAGGAGACTGACTTAGAACCATAGAGTTGGAAGGGACACAGGTTATCTAGTACAACCCCCTTGCAGTGCAGAAACCCTGCCCACAGCAGAAGTGGATTTAGGGGAGCACAACCAGTTCAGTTGCACTGCAGAAAGAGTCTCAGGGGCACCATAGGGAACACTGCAACTATGCTTTAGAATGGAGCATGAGTGGTGGGGAGCGCCAAATTTTGGCACCGCTGAAATTTTAAAACCCAAAGTCCGCCACTGTTGGGGGACAATTTGCTGTCTTGCTTTTAACTGGTTTATTGAACCATTTAATTCAGTGATTGCCAAATTCCTGGTAGCCAAAGCACATTCTGGTTCTTATTTAAAGCTGGAAAGCTCAGTTGGTAGAGAGTGGGACTCTTAAATCTCAGGGTCATGGGTTCAGGCCCCATGTTGGGCATTGCAGGGGGTTGGACTAGATGACCCTTGGGGTCCCTTCCAATTCTGTGGGGGTGTCTTATCAGACTAGGAGGAGGAATTCTTAAACCAACCAGTTATAAAGCTCTGAAGAAGTGACTTCCTCTGAAACAAGGCATTCCAACATGGGAGGGTTTGCATTGGGCGTGATAGGATATCAGCTCACAGTGACAACTGATTAGCAAGGGGCACAGCTTGATTTGATTAGCCAATTTAGGAACAGTGGAAGTCAGACCATCTAGCTTCCCAGGGAAGGGAAGGGCCCTCCAGATCTTTGTTGGACTACATCTCACATGCTTCCTGATCATCAGGCATGCAGACTGGAGTTGATGGAGGCTCCAACAATATGTGGAGGGCTGCAGGTTCCACATCTCTGGTCTGCCCTGACCAACAATGGCTCTCCGTGGTTTCAGGCAGAGAGTTTTCACCTTCCTTTCCTGATCTGTAATCCCTCCCAGCTGTCCCCAGCCTGCCACCTGAGGCATCTGTGTGAAGCTAATCAGCAGGCCAGCCCTGCGACAATCCACTAACCACCAGCGCTTGGAGGAGAATGTGTGCGGAGCTTCTCAGGATGCCAGCCCTGGCCCTGTGGCCAGTTTTAGATTTTCTGAACCACTTAGGGCTTGCGCCTTTCCACATAAAACCTTGCAAAGTGCCATGCATGCTGATAAAGGTAAAGGTAAAGGTACCCCTGCCCGTACAGG
Organism: Podarcis muralis; assembly: GCF_964188315.1. Taxonomy (NCBI): domain Eukaryota; kingdom Metazoa; phylum Chordata; class Lepidosauria; order Squamata; family Lacertidae; genus Podarcis; species Podarcis muralis. The sequence goes on from NC_135673.1 coordinate 45,127,269, forward strand.
CCAGTCGTGTCCGACTCTGGGGTTGTGCGCCCATCTCACTTAAGAGGCCGGGGGCCAGCGCTGTCCGAGGACACTTCCGGGTCACGTGGCCAGCGTAACAAGCTGCATCTGGCGAGCCAGCACAGCACACGGAAACGCTGTTTACCTTCCCGCTAGTAAGCGGTCCCTATTTATCTACTTGCACCCAGGAGTGCTTTCGAACTGCTAGGTTGGCAGGCGCTGGGACCAAACGACAGGAGCTCACCCTGTCGTGGGGATTCGAACCGCCGACCTGACGATCGGCAAGTCCTAGGCGCTGAGGTTTTACCCACAGCGCCACCCGCGTCCCATGCACGCTGATAGCACTGTATAAATAATAAATATTACTACCATCAATTTTATTGTTAAGCGTACAGCCAAGCACTGATGCTGAACTTCCTGAATACCTGAGCATTAGTGCAAGCTGTTTCTGTACCCTCATAACATTGACTACCAGAAACATTTCCCCCAAAAATCTGGCATCCCTGAGTATCCAAATTCTGTGCAATCCCAAACAAATTAGACCAGCAGAAAACAAACAGCTCTTGGCATGAGTTAAACACCCACACACACCTACACACACACACACCCCTACACACACACACACCCCTGAACATATTTTTTCTTCCCTCTTTTATTTCATTTTTTAAAATCCCTCCAATGTCATTTATTTTAACAGATCATCAACCTGGGTTTTGTTTTGTTTTGTTTTCATTTCGAGTCACAGTGATCAGTCCCTGTTTTTGTTCACTTTGTGGGGAATTTTGTTCTTGCTATGATTAGTTAACTTTTTTATAAAAAGTTTTATAAACAACAACAAATCAAACTGAAAGGAAGTTTGCCTCCAGTTCATATTGATCCTTGGGAGGGCTGGAGCTGGGGGCTGAGGTTGTGGGTTATGGGTTGGAATAGAGGGCGATGCAATCCATTGATTTTGGGGTGTTCTGACTCGGCACGCTGTGACACAGATGCTCAAGCATCTCCATGGAAGAAAGACACTGAGTAGTTCAGCAAAGGCATGATACCAACCATCCTTGGAACTGGCATCATCTCAGCCATCACATCTCACGGATGGCGCACAGCATGATGCTCCCAGAATCGTTGCTTCCACCACTTCCTTCGCCCTGGGATACTTTGCCCTCCAGAGATTCCACGGATCCACTCCTGGAGGAGCCGTAGAGGCACTGGAAATGTTCCATGGAGTAAATGCTTCCAGACTCATCGGAGTGAATGCTTTCGGAGGAATTGCTCCTGTAAATGTGGCTGATTGACCTGGAGCTTGCCTTCTTCTGTTTTGAGGGTGAAGCTTTCGATGGCTTAGGCAAGGGTGCCGCAGGGGGTGGGGATCTTGGATGGGATCGCTGCCGGGTCAGTGGCTTGGTCGGTGGCTGGGATGGTGGTGGAGATGGCGGTTGGCATGGTGGATGGGACATTCCCTGGGATGTTGGTGCCTGGCATGGTGGCAGGCATAGTGCCTGGCATGGTGGCAGGCATGGCATCCGCTGAGATGATTCCAATGCCTCTGCTGGGGAAGGAGACAGGACAAACTTCGTTTCCATGCAGTGTGTCTGGATAGCAAAAGTCTTCACCTCCTTCCTCAGGGTGCTTGAAGAAAAAGAAGATGGGAGAGGTACAAGCACAGCGAGGAAACCCGGACAAATTTACTTTGCAGATTTGTTTATTTTAAGCAAGTGTTCTGTTCAAAAACGTCTGATATGCATGTACATAAAACAAATAACCAGACTTTTTTTTAAAACAAAAAACAAAAAACTGAACATCTTTTGCATTGTCAGAGAAGTTTCATACAGTTCCCCATAATGTATACGGGTCTGCATTTTTTGTGTACCTCATCACACCAATAAATAACAATTAAAAACTCAATTTCTCTTCACAAACGACACCCAACTGTCTATCTGCTCTAATTCTCTCCATATTTTGGAAGGACAGTCTCAGATTTACAGAAGCTGTCTTGGTTTCTTATCGGATCCTGGAAGGCCTCACTTTCCCTTAGGATGTCCCTGTTTTCAAAGGAGAAATGTTGGAGGGTATGAGTTATGTGACCCTTGAGCCAAGGAGATACAGTCAGTAACTATACAACCTTTAGAAGACAAGCCTGTCTTCTAAACCTGTATAGGGAAGTTTTTTGGGGTTGTTTTACTGTTTCATGTTTTTTTAAATGTTTCATGATTTATTAATGTTGGTGTTATGTACTGAAGTTCTCACCCTGGGCCAGCAGGGGGATACTGTAAATAGTTATGCAAATGAAGGATCGAAAGTGACATTCAGTGATTGGATAGTTTTAGAAAATTGCTACAGTAACGTTGTACTGGAGCTCCATATAAGCAGGCTGACTGAGCCCTTCAGTTCAGTTCTGTTCTGGCCTCTGAATAAACAAGAGCTGTTTGATGAATCGCTGTGTCGTCTGATATGTTCACCCACAACCTAACAGTCGGCACACCCCAAGGACTGACTGTCATGGGGCCACGGCAGCATGCCTGGCTACAGCACAGTCAAGAGGGCCTCCTGCACTAAGTTATCAGCTATATCATTAATTGTTGTTGCTGCTGCTGCTGCTATGCTCTAATATACCATGTCAGTCTATCAGTCCATCAAGCTCAGTCTCATCCAATCTGCCTGGCAGGGGCTCTCCAGGATTTTAAACAGGAGTCTCTCCCAGCCCTGTCTGAAGATGCCAGGGACTGAACCTGGGACCTTCTATATCAAGGCTTCCGGCTCCTGGGGGCCGAGGCACTATGCCCCCAAACTTTGTTTTAGGGAGGCAGGCCCCCTCAATGTTCATAGGGCCCCATGTGCGATGTTAGGATGTTGCTTCAGTCCCCCTCAATCCCACACAGAAGGTGGTGCCTCTGTTCTACATGCAAAGCAAATGCCCTGTCACTTTTCTACAGCCCAACATTTCTCATAGGATGTTGCTTTATATAACCATCTAAAATCCCTTGGCTTTATTGCTGTTGGTGACATTTGCTGTTTCAGTTTTCATTATGCAAGGGCAACATACATGTATGGCCCATTCATAACACTTTTAGCAAAAATGCTTTCCCAGAAAGAATCATTGGGTGCTATAATCTACCCCTCACAAATCTAACATTCCCAACATCCCTAATGAACTACAGTTCCCATGATTCTTTGGGTGGAAGCCGTCAGTTCTAAATGTATAGTGTGTATGTGACCACAGTTACTTTGTGACACTTCAGTGCAAAAAGTGACAAATAATCATAATATAACCATCTAGCTCAGTATTGACTCCACTGACCAAGAATAATTGAATCATAGAATCGTAGAACTGTAGAGTTGTAAGGGACCCTGAGGGTCATCTAGTCCAACTCCCTGAAATGAATCCAACTAAAGCATCCATGACAGGTGGCCATCCAACTTCTGCTTAAAAATCTCCAAGAAAGGAGAAGCCACCACCTTCCATTGTGCTGTCAAACACCTCTTACTGTCAGTTCCTAATATTAAGTTGGAATCCCTTCAACTCCATTGAAAAAAAGCTTGCTGCATCATCCATGTGACAGCTCTTCAGATATTTGAAGATGGGTATCAGACTACTGCTCAGTCTTCTGCAGGCTAAACATACCCAGCTCCCTCAACCATTCTTCCTTTCCTTGGTTTCACTTTCCTTGGTTTCAGACAGATGTTTTCCCCAATCCTCTCTGTAGATATTGGGGATTGAACCTGGGTCCTTCTGAATGCAAAGGACTGAGATTTGGTCCCCTTTCAAACAGCAACTCTACATGCTGGTGCCTGCACAAGTTGGTGTGTGTGTGTGTGTGTGTGTGTGTTGTGATAGGTGAAACTTACATGTCGTCTGTCATCAGCTTGTAGTGAAGAACAGTGCAGCCAACAATGAGCAAAATCAGGAGCACCAAGAATACACACATCACGGCAATCAGCAGGTCTTGCTTCAGTCTCTGCTTTTCCATGGAGTCTTCTTCCAAATGGTTGTTTAAAGGAGAGGTACTGCATTAGTTCAAATTATCACCTGTATCCTGCCCTGCCCTGTTCCATCCTCCAAGGCACCCTTGCCATCTAGGAAGAATCTGAACCCATTTTGTATCTTTCCTAAATAAATTGCTTAGTTGGATTTGTTGGGATGTACTCATTTAGGAACAGAGGAAGATGTAGTATACAGTGTCAGACCATAGTTCAGGCATAGGCAGACTCGACCCTCCAGATGTTTTGGGACTACAACTCCCATCATCCCTGACCACTGGTCCTGTTAGCTAGGGATGATGGGAGTTGTAGTCCCAAAACATCTGGAGGACTGAGTTTGCCTATGCCTGCCATAGGTCTATCAAGCTCAGCTTTGTCTACATTGACTAGCAGCAGCTTTCCTGGGTTTCACACTTGGGTTCCTAGCTGTTGATGGACTACAACTCCCATAATCTCTGATCACTGGTCCAGCTAGCTAGGGATGATGGGCGTTGTAGTCCAACAACAGCCAAGGACCCAATTTGATAAACACTGCCTATGTGAAGATGCTGGGGACCTGAAGATAGGAAGCTGCCATCTACCAAGTCAGACCATTTGGTCCATTTAGACCAGTATTCTCTTTGGACTATAACATCTCCTATAACATCATGCTGGCTGCTGGGGTTGCAGGGAACTGGAGTTCAACAAGATCAGGAGGTCCACTGGCTCCCTGCCCCTGCCCTAGTGGGTCACAGCTAGAGATGGGGCAGAAACTTGATTCAGCTCCCACTTAAAGGCGAACCTACCTAAGTCACACTTCCTGTAACAATATCTGACCCAAAACACAGGTGGAATCTAGACACATATGAAAAACGCTGTTAAAAACACTTTTAAAAAAAGTTTTGAAAAATATATTGAATTTGCCACCATCACCACCTAGTGTCACATTTGTATAATGCACTTTACAAAACACTTAAAATGTTTTATTTTCAGCTGTATAGCAGAGTCCCCCCAGCCTTTCCCCAAGCTGAAATGCAGCCATCCTTTTGAAATCTGCACTCCTCCAAACTTCATGGCGCAATTCTCCAACCAAACATTGCTTACAAAAGTGAAGACAGTGTACATTTTAAAAACCCATGTACAGTGGAACCTCGGTTTTCGAGCTTTTCGGAAACCGAATGATTCAGAACCTAAACGCTGAAAATTCGGAAGTGAATGCTTCCGTTTTCGAACACACATCGGAAGTCAAACAGCTTCTGAGGTGCATTTCTCCATTTTCCCCATTGAAATTCCCATTGTGCCTCAGTTGTCGAACATTTTGGAAGTCAAACAGTCTTCCGGAACAGATTACGTTCGACAACTGAGGCTCCACTGTACAAAATGGCAGCATATTAGGAAAAACTGCATGGGGAGAAATATGTGTGTTAGTCAAAATTGCATAGAAAAATGTCAGTATTAGAAGAAAATCACACCAAGATGCTGATGAATTTTCATGAACATTTTAAAAAGGTGGGGGAAAGATCACAGATGGCTATGACAATATGGAAAACTGAAGGCTGGAAAAATGATGAACTCGAAAACTGCCTTGATTTGTGGAAGAAGAAGAGTTTGGATATGATATCCTGCTTTATCTCTACCCTAAGGAGTCTCAAAGCGGCTAACATTCTCCTTTCCCTTCCTCCCCCACAACAAACACTCTGTGAGGTGAGTGGGGCTGAGAGACTTCAGAGAAGTGTGACTGGCCCAAGGTCACCCAGCAGCTGCATGTGGAGGAGCGGAGATGCGAACCCAGTTCACCAGATTATGCCGCTACACCACACTGGCTCTCTGGAGGCAGGGAAGGGAAGACCTCCCAGGATGAGAGATTGGGAGAAGAAAGGAAAACTCCCAGGTGGGAGGGTCCCACCTGGGTCCCACAGAAAGGGTCCACCACTTTCTGTGCACATCAAGGGTTAAGAGCTACCTTTGGGAGAGGGATGCAGTGTTTTCTCTTTCTCTATTTCTGTTTTTATTTGGATTAGTTTCTTTTATCCTGTATTATGAAAAACTTTAATGGGGAGGGAGAGAGAAATTGACTTGATTTGTCCACCCCCAGTTGCAGTTCTGAAAAGAACTTTCACTACACTACATTCTGCATTTTAGGAGGGTGGCAAAGTCTTTAAGATCCCCCACCCCTTTAATCACTTTTATCTTTCTGCTGTGCCAATGCATTTTTTAACTGACTCAGCGATTTTGCTCACCTCTCATCATGTCACTGTTTTAATGATTGAATCAATTTACTGTACTGCCTAATCCCATTATCCGCATCTATGTTTGCAGTCTGGAAAGGGCCCTCCTGCAGGCTGAAAGGAAGGGGTAGATGCTTGCCTAAAATAATATAAAGGCGGTAACTTTACGTGGGGTTCCCTAGGCACACCCCACTCCCAAATAGAAGTTTTCCAATTGCATCCATGCCCCTCTAGCTTCAGCAACAGCCATGTTAGGTGTCCCCACACCATTAAATGCACCCCCAAGTTCCTTTGGCATGGGGAAAGTCAAAACATTTTACTTTTGGGTTGAAACAGAATAGGTTTGTAGGGTTAGACGCAGAGCCCCTAAGGTCTCCTTTGAGGTGATGGCTGGGGTTACATTTAGAACTGGCGGGGCTATTAAAATACAGCGGTTATATATGTTTTAATAGCTCACCAGTGGCCACTTGTTTCCCTTCTCAATTCAGGGTGCTCCTCATTCCTGACTGAAGCCCTAAGCAAGTTAGGCCCCAAATATCTCAAAAACCATCTCTGTGCCTTTAGGTCCTCTTGGGTGTTAAGACTGACAAAGCAGGTAGTTCCACCACCCTCAGAAGTTTGGGATGGTGGTGTCCTGGAAGTGGAGATCTTCTGTGGCAGTCCCTAAGCTGGTGAATTCCCCTCTGACTGTACAGCTTTTGCCAAATACTGAAGATACACCTATTCACCCTGGCCTTTGACAGTTTAAGGTGTCTTGTTGGAGACACCTGAAATTTTGCTGAAATCACACTGTACTGCTCCATTTGGAAAGGTTTGGTGCCTCTTGTCATTGAAGTGTTTTAATCTGCTATTAAATAGTTCTATGTATTGTATTGTTGTAACCCACTCTGAGACCTTATGGTTAAGCGCAGGTGAGAAATCTTATAAAGTAAGTAAATAAATAAGTAGGCAGGCAGGTAGGTAGGTAGGTAGGTAAGTAAGTAAGTACATACATAAGTAAGTAAGTAAGGCATGCATTCATCCCTCACGGGTACCCTACCTTGGCACAAGTGTGGCCCTATAAAGATGGAGAACCATAGGAATGTATGGGAAAAGCTGTGCATTGTTTCTTTAGTCATTGTCTTTCCCCATGCTGGCTGCATATTATTCTGACCTACCACGGAACCACGTGACACCCCCAGCATTCCTAACAACATTCTGACAGCATAATCTATTCCAGGGCTAGGGTGGGGTATGTGGCCAAGTGGGTGAGTCCATAAGCACTGGCGGAGGAAGAGGAGTGCGGGGTGGGGGGAGCGCAGTGCCCCAGGCAGCGTGATCCCGGTGGGGTGCCATCACGGCTGCCCCCCCCCACGCTGGGCACCCCGCCCCTGCAGACAGCACGCCCCACCCCCAGGATGCACATCCTGCCCCGCCTGGGACGCATGCCAGCCCTGCCCTCACCAGCTCTCCACGGTGCCGGAGCATGAAGCTCCACCACTGTCCATAAGGTCTTGCTGGATCCATCTAGGTCCATCTGGCTTGACCCAAAGGTTCATCTGGTCTGCTATCCTGCTTTGCAGAAGCTAACCAGATGCCTCCAGGAAGCCCACAAGTCAAGGCTTGAAGGCAACAGCCCAGTCCTCCTCATATTGCTTACACATAGCTGTCAACTTTTCCCTTTTCTTGCAAGGAATCCTATTCGGAATAAGGGAATTTCCCTTTAAAAAAGGGGGAAGTTCACAGCTATGTGCTTACAGCAGTAATGGCCAAACTTGGCCCTCCAGCTGTTTTGGGACTACAGTTCCCACCATCCCTGACCACTGGTCCTGTTAGCTAGGGATTATGGGAGTTGTAGTCCCAAAACAGTTGGAGGGCCAAGTTTGGCCATCACTGGCTTACAGGAAGGGCCATATAGCACAGTGGTATAGTTTATGCTATAGAGATAGAATGTCCAAGTGTCAATCCCCAGATATCCCTTACTGAAACCTTGGAGATCCATTTCTAATCAGTGTAGGCAGGATTGTAGTGGACGGACCAATGATTTGGCTCAATGTAAGGCAGCTTATATGCATTGCGTAGCCATCACAGCTGATAGGCACTGAAGGCTTTCATCTGCTCTTTCTCAGATTTCTCACCATAACTAGTGACTGTCTGTTGTTGGGTGGGAGCTTAGATTACTGAAATGCATTGTACAGTATGTGGGGCTTCCATTCAAGACTGTTCAGCAACTGTGGTTAGTACAGAAGATGGCTGCTAGAGTATTACGTAATTGGGATCAGTCCACTTCCAGGCTTCAAGTTATATTCAGGTTATAACCTTCAAAGCTTAGTATATATTATTAACACTGGCCAGACTTATATGAATACTGTAACTTGTAAATTCAGCTTTATGAGCTTGGCAAAAAATAAAATAAAATAATAAGAAGGGGTGTGTGGAGGAAACACAGAGGACATCTGGGAAAAACTCCCACCCACCATCGCACCCAATGTGTTTTGGTTATATGCCATTTTGGCTTTAGGCGCAATCCTTGGAACATAGCTTCCGCATAATTTGCAGCCTTGCCTGAAGATAAACACTTCAGGTGCTGAAAATAGTAAGTCACAAATATTATTCTCCTTTATAGGAATGCCAGCAGCACACAATTTCTGGAGACAAATAATATTCATGGTATCAGAAATTACAGGGGAAAGGGTGGGATTAAGCCCTATGTTGATCATGTTTAACTGGATCAAAACTGGTATACCAAATGGTATGAAATCTTTAATAGCAAGTTTAGTGAATCTCAGCAAACTGGCATGTGATTATGGAAAACTCACAACCTGTGGCCACTTGGGAACGACTGTGGAAGTGCTTGTATCTCACAGAGGTGGCGAGACTAACAGATCTGGTACTCAGGAGGAACGGTAACATCTATCATAATATATTCATCGATAAGTGGGTGTGTTTGGAAATTACTGCAATCAGCACTATAGACATTTGCAGCTCTCTTGGAATATATTTATGCAACCTGTCAATATTTCGTGCTTTAAAAACCTGTATATGTGGTGTTTTTTAAAAGTATACCTTCATGTTTCCTTCGTCCGCTTGTTAAGGAAAATCCAAATGGTTTATTTCTCATTTCTCCTCTGTGCAATGAAATAATGTCTCTTTAAGCTCACATAATGAATCCATCTACATGCCACATTAAACCAGGGGAAACCAATGCTGTGCCAGATGTTGCTGGACTCCAACTCCCATCAACCCACAACATCTAGAGGGCTTCATGCTGAGCACCCTTGATTTAAAGCACAGTTAACTATAAACTATGGTTTGCAGGTAAACATGCAACATGTTGGGTGTGCAGACTCCTAAAATTATGGGCACATTGTTTCCCTTAAACCACCCCCATCTTTGTGCCATGGTGCTGGGAGCTACACCACAGTTTGGCTTTTCCAAACCAATGTTTGTTGAAAGTGTTGTGTGAACCACGCCGTTGAAATGTACAAAAACTAATTAAAATCAGCTACTAACTGAAATGGCTGCGCACCCTGATGGCTATGCTCTTCCTCTGCTTTCAGAGGTCTTATGTTTGTGATTCTGGCTGGGAATCACAAGTGAGGAGAGTGTGGTTGCCTTCAGGTCCTATTTGAGGCTTCCTACCAGAACATCTGGTCAGCCACTGTGAGAACAGGATGCTGGACTAGATGGACCACTGACCTGATCCAGCACAGCTCTTCTTATGTTCTCATGGCTCAGGACTGTGGTCTCAGAAGGGTCACTTCCTTCCCATATGTACCCTAAACCTGATATTGTGAATGGAGGCCCACTTCTTAGGCCCTCACAGTGGTCAAGGATGGATGGAGGACAGAAGAATTTGAAAGACCACAGGTTTGCCACCCTTGCTTGATCATCTCCCCACTCCCTATAGGGAAGGTAGACCAACACCCTGATCCTTTGGGCTGCCCTTTTTATGGGGGAGGGACGCGGGTGGCACGGTGGGTTAAACCACAGAGCCTAGGACTTGCCGATCAGAAGGTCGGCGGTTCGAATCCCCGCCATGGGGTGAACTCCCATTGCTCGGTCCCAGCTACTGCCAACCTAGCAGTTCAAAAGCACGTCAAAGTGCAAGTAGATAAATAGGTACTGCTCCGGCGGGAAGGTAAACGGCGTTTCCGTGCGCTGCTCTGGTTTGCCAGAAGCGGCTTAGTCATGCTGGCCACATGACCCGGAAGCTGTACGCCAGCTCCCTTGGCCAATAAAGCGAGATGAGCGCCACAACCCCAGAGTCGGTCACGACTGGACCTAATGGTCAGGGGCCCCTTTACCTTTACCTTTTATGGGGGTAGAAATCTATTTGGGATGATAATGTCTCAATGAACTGACTTATTTATACATGCAGTGCTTTGTCAGCAACATCTGATGCTTAATTTGCCCATTCATTTTCCATTGAAAGTTTCAGTTGAATTTTGGATCACTTTGATGGTTCCAGTTTAAAAACTTATTACCCTTTATTGCTTATTAAAGACCTGAACATTGCTCTGCAACTCCAGGGACTATACAAATTTACTCCAGTGTTGTTCTGGTGGTTGTGGTTTTAAAAATCCAACACCCAAGAAATCGTAGATCCTCAGGAATTTTAGCAGATGTCTGGAGAAGCTAGTTCTGCAATTCACACAGTGATTAGCATTCTCTCTCCTTTAAGGATAAGATGATTTTGTGTACTTCTGTTTAAAACCCAATTAAACTTTTGACCTTCACAACATTCCATCCATTGGTTAATTGTGCACTGTGTTAAAAAGAAAAAAAAGTGCTGGAGTCCTGCTTTTGTTTGCACCTGTGAATTTTCCAGGGGGGTCCCCCTCCAGGTCGTGTATAATGAGAGTTTCCTATTGCTCCCTCCATCCCACTTAACCCAACCTCCTCCTCAGCTCCTTTTCAATAGGAGAAGGAGAGAAGACCTTTAATCCTTTTGGTTCTTCTCATGTAGTGGACTCCCTGGATTCCTGTTTGGAATTGCTACTTCTATATTCTCTATGGGTTTTCTAGCTATGCTTCACCTTTTGAGATGGGGTAGCTATAATTCTCCCTTGTCCTTAAGGTATCAGTGCTCCCAACACCTAAGCACCACTTCTCTGGACTTGGAATTCTCTGGACTTGGTGCAAAGTTGTAACATTGGACACACACACCCCTGGCCCACCTGCACACTCACACCCCCCCCCAAAAAAAGACTTGGGGAAAACAAGCAGGGAATCACTTGGTGTCCTCTCCTGCTTCTTATCCTGGACTCCTCTCTGCCACTGACTCTCCCTGCTCACCAAGGTCCTCTTACTTCCTCAGCTTCCAGCACCTCCTCTTCCCAGTCTTCTCCCTCTGACCACTTATCGTTGTCCCACCACCACTTCCTGGGCTCTGAGCCTTCTTCCCTTGGGGGTTCCCCAGCTGGTTTCTCCCACCATTCCTCTGCGTCCAGTAAGTCTGTGACATCTGATCACAGTCTTCCTTGCTAGAGTGGCATGTACTGCATTTCTATATAAATTACAGTAATATTTTTTCCCCAGTTCACATCAATGCATATAAAATAGCACGTGCCTTGGAGGAAAGGCAAGAAACAAACATCGACAACAGATAAATTAGTAAATTAGAACGGTCGTTAGTAGCTGCAGTTCAGTGCACACTGAAATTTAGGTTTGTGTAATTAAAGTGGATTAAGGGACTCAGGTGCCTTAGTACAACAAAACTATGTATTTATTTATTTTGCTTTTTGCAGGTAGGAAAATGACAGGGGAATGTATATAAAAAAAGGTGAGATGAACAAATGAGATTTATAATATGCAAGGAACAAATCACTATGACTTATTGTTGTATAACCTCCCCACAAATAAATCAGAGCAAATGCTTGATAAAGACAGGGCATAGTCTAACCTCCACATAAGCTTTGTGCAAGCAAATCAGGATGGATGCTCAATAAACAGGTTGTCTGGTGGAGCGCCTATTCTGTCATCAGAGCACGCTGAGTAATCACACCGTTGCCTCTGGTGGCCACTAGGTGGAGGCAGCCTCCGTTGAACTGAGAAAAAGGTTTTTTAAAGCAACCTAATCTGAAGTTTGGTCAGAAGAGGTCCAAGAGGATTTATTTGCTGGTTATTTGTCTTAGGGTGACATTCTTAGAATTTCTGAAATCTCACTGCTCATTTAATTGAATATAGGAGAAAATATCTACCTGGTCCAGCACCTTTCTTCTCAACAGTGGGTAACCATAAGTTTACAATGAAGTTCCCGGGTGGGCCATGGTGACAATTGCCCCCCCCCTTTAACTGTTGCCTCCACCAGCTATAGACTGTTTTCTCAATGTGGAGGTTTTATTCGGCTACTGTGGTAGCCAATGATAGAAGTCATCTCCTTCATGAATTTATCTCCCTTTGGAGGCAGTGGGCTTTCCTTCACTGGAAGTTTCTATACCAGGGGTCAGCAAACTTTACGTGCCTCGGGCCGGTGTCTCCAGTGCCGATCGCCCGGAGGGCGGGGGAGTGTATGCCTATATGTGTGTGCACATGATATTTCTGGCGCTCTTCTGGGTCGGAGGAGCACCGGAAATAGCTTGTGCGCATGTGCACGGGCCTCCTCCAACCCGGATGTGCACCGGAAATAATGCTTGTGCATGTGCAAATAATTCTTGCGCATGCGCACAAGCTATTTCTGGTGCTCCTCTGACCCGAAGGTGGGCAGCTGTGCAGCGCAGCGCCAGTAAGAGTGGGTGGCAGCAGCAGGCGGCGAGGATCGCCGCGGGCCGGATAAACGAGTCCCTCAGGCCTTATCCAGCCCGCAGGCCTTAGTTTGGGGACCCCTGTTCTATACGGAGGTTGGATGGTCATTTGTCATGGATGCTTTAGCTGATATTCCTGCATGGTAGGGGCCTGTGCTGGGTGCCTATGGAAACCCCTCCAACCCTACACATCATTGATTCTATTATTCTTTGAAAGTTACCTAAGTGGCCCTTGCTCCATCTTGTGGCAGTGAGTTTCACAAGTTTAATTGTGTGAAGGAGTTCATTTTGTTCTTCTTGAATCTACTGACCACCAGCTACATCATCATCATCATTTATTATTTATACCCTGCCCATCTGTCTGGGTTTCCCCAGCCACTCTGGGCGGCTCCCAACAGAATATAAAAAATGCAATAAAACATCAAACATTAAAAACTTCCCTAAACAGGGCTGCCTTCAGATGTCTTCTAAAAATCAGGTAGTTGTTTATCTTTTTGACAGCTGATAATAGGGTGTTCCACAGGGCAGGTGTGACTACCGAGAAGGCCCTCTGCCTGGTTCCCTGTAGCTTTCCTTCTCGCAGTGAGGGAACCACCAGAAGGCCCTCGGAGCTGGACCTCAGTGTCCACGCTGAACGATGGGGGTGGAGACACTCCTTCAGGTATACTAGACCGAGGCCATTTAGGACTTTAAAGGTCAGCACCAACACTTTTAATTGTGCTTGGAAACGTATTGGGAGCCAATGTAGGTCTTTTAGGACCGGCGTTGTATGGTCTCAGTCGCCACTCCCAGTCACCAATCTAGCCGGTGACCTAAGGCTCCAATGTTATGAGAAAGAGGGGAAGTGTTCTCCATTTTCTGTAACACATGAACATGAAAGGAACCTGATCGATCAGGGGTCCCATCTAGTTCAGTATCCTGTTCTCACAGTGGCCATCAGCAAGGTCTAGGCAACACGATGACCATGTGCAAACACAATAAACAATCTTTATAGAATTCCTTCAAACCATAACAAGTACAAAATGAAATCTTTAGTCTCAAAGTCTCTGAAAATCTTTAAATGAAGCGAGGTACCAGACTTTGTACGATGTAAGATAAGCTGTGAAGCTTTGTGTATTCAGCAAACATGATGTCCAACACTGAACAGTGATTCCGGATATTGACTACTGTTTCGTAGAATTCTTCGTCAGCGTGGTGGGAGGATATAGAATTGCTTCATAAACCCATCTTATGGGTTTGTAAATGAAAATATCAAATGCTGTGGAACATTCCACAGCATTTGATATTTTCATTTACGTACATTCATTCGAAATAAGATGACATTGCCTAGACGTTGCTGACGTTCTCTTTGCAACACAGGAGTTTGTTTGGTTACTCACAGTGGCCAATCAGATGTGAGAAACCCAGAAGCAGGACCGAGTGCAACAGCGCTCTCCCTACTTGTTATTCTCAGTGATTGGTATTAAGAACATAGAATCATAGAATCATAGAGTTGGAAGAGACCACAAGGGCCATCGAGTCCAACCCCCTGCCAAGCAGGAAACACCATCAGAGCACTCCTGACATATGGTTGTCAAGCCTCTGCTTAAAGACCTCCAAAGACAGAGACTCCACCACACTCCTTGGCAGCAAATTCCACTGTCGAACAGCTCTTACTGTCAGGAAGTTCTTCCTAATGTTTAGGTGGAATCTTCTTTCTTGTAGTTTGGATCCATTGCTCCGTGTCTGCTTCTCTGGAGCAGCAGAAAACAACCTTTCTCCCTCCTCTATGTGACATCCTTTTATATATTTGAACATGGCTATCATATCACCCCTTAACCTCCTCTTCTCCAGGCTAAACATGCCCAGCTCCCTTAGCCGTTCCTCATAAGGCATCATTTCCAGGCCTTTGACCATTTTGGTTGCCCTCCTCTGGACACGTTCCAGTTTGTCAGTGTCCTTCTTGAACTGTGGTGCCCAGAACTGGACACAGTACTCCAGGTGAGGTCTGACCAGAGCAGAATACAGTAGCACTATTACTTCCCTTGATCTAGATGCTATACTCCTATTGATGCAGCCCAGCACAGCTGGATCAGACCAATGGCCCATCCGATCCAACATCCTATTCTCCCAGTGGCCAGTCAGGTGCCTGAATGGGAAGACTGCAAGCAGGACCAGAAAGCACTCTCTCTTCCTGGGTTCCTGAAGCAGAAATGAGGAACATGTGCTACAGGAATTTATGCTGTGAGGGATGGCAGGAGCTATGTTTCTGTTGGTGTGACGCTTTACTGCAGGGCTGGGGAGCCTGCACCCCTCCAGATTTTGTTCCGACTCAACGTCCCATGAGTCCCAGCCAGAATGGTCACTAGGATGATGGGAGTTGGGAGCGCAACATCTGGTGGGTTGGTGGTTCTTTATCCCGGCAAATTGAGCATGCTTATGTGCGAGTTTTAGCAAGGCCCATCCTTAAATACATTCGAAACTAAAAGTCTCATTGTAGGGTTGGCGAGACACAAGTTCAAACCTTCACTCTGACATGGTTGACTCCCCCCTGATCGCCTCCCTCCCCTATGGTATTGCGTGGTTAAAATGCAGTGTGGCGGCACAGGTTGGAGGGACCGTGCAACTTCTGAAATTCAAACTCCCCCCAAAGCATGACCACCTGGTGTAGTTCTGAATTGTATGTTGTTTTATGTTACTCTGATGTTGTTCACCACTTAGGTAATTTTGTTTCGTTAGGGTTCTTTGGTGGAAAGGCAGAATAGGTATGCAACAGTTAAATAAAGGCAATGATGTGTATTTTTAAAGACATTCACACACACACACACACACACACACACACACACACACAAACCCATGAGAGAATCATTAAACTTATTAAGCGGTATACAAATTTAATAAACACACAGTGTATGTATGCTGTCTTGGGTTCCTTGGTGGAAATGTAGAACATAAATGCAACAATTAAATAAAGGGATACTGTGTATTTTAATAGCATTCATTTTGATGGTGCCATTAGGCAGAGATCAAACTGCCATCCTTTTTGCAAGGAAATATATTTGTGCTTTTGATGCGCATGCCTAAGCCCGTTAAAAACAAGTCACTCCGTTCGCGGGAAAAGGTGCAGAAACTCTTAAAAGTTGATTCGGTGAGTTCGGAGGCGAAACCATACCAATTTGCGCCTCAGCAGCAAGAAAAAGGCGGTCGCTTATTGCTTTGCAATCAGAAGATCCCAGGCTCCTCTAGATAGGGCTGGGTATGTTCCCTGTCTGAAATGCTAGCGAGCTCACGGCCCGTCAGTCTGCTGCTGAGTTGGGCGCAACGGTGACTCGCCCGTCATGTTCTGTTTGGGGTGCGCCCGAGAGGCCTAGCCAACCTCCAAGCCAACTTCCCCTTACTGCGGCGGGCCGAGGACGAGGAGGAGCAACAGGCCGGCGCTCGCTAGCCTCGCTCTCCCTTCTCCTACCATCCCGGACATCGGGCAAATATACTACACCTCCCAAGCTGCTCTCGGGACCCAATGGGTGGAGAGAAGCCGAAGGTTCCGCCCCTGGGGCGGCTGCGAAAACAGAGCGGGGCGGAGGGGTGGGAGGAGAAATAGAAGAAGTGGAGCCTCCAGGCGAAAGCCAGAAAGTAGCCCGTGGCGGGGCAGGGAAGCAGGAAGGGCCGCTGGGCTGGTAGTTTGGGTCTCCGCGGGCATCGGCGAGGAAGCGTGCCACGTGCGCTTGGGAGAGGCGGGCGCGCGGGGAGCGCTCTGCGCTTGGAGAAGTCGTGAGCGTAGCGCTGCGCCTCGGTTTTTCGGTCTCCCGCCGCTCTCGGGCCTCGGGGGCGGGGAGGACTGTTGCTGCCTCCGCCTCCGCTGCAGGGGAAGAGGAGGTTGCATCCAGCAGTCTGGGTTTCCCGCCGCAGCTTCCCCCTTCCTGGCAGCCGGCCTGCCTGCCTTGGCTATTGTTCCCCTGCAGCCTCCTTTTTATTATTATTATCACCAAAGCGCGGCATGCTGCCCAGATCTTGCCTCCGGCCAGCCTGACAGAGCCGAGGAGTGTTGGCGAAGCTAGGGACTCGCCCCCATATCTGGGGCTGCTCTCTGGGAGGAAGAGAGGGAGAGCCCCGCCGTGGGCTGTTGCTGCGGTTGGTGCCACGACTGGAAGAGGAGCGATGCGGCTGAGCGGCAGAGCGGCGCGCCGGTGACCGCGGGGCTGGGGGGACGGCGAGCGGGGGCTGGGGGCGCCTCTCCGCTCGCCGCAGCGTCCCCACTGACCCCGAGGCTTGGGGACCCGTGCAGAGGGGCTAAGTGCTTGTGCCAGTCGGCTCTAAGAGACCAGGACTACCCCACTACCACCCCACTGCCCCCCTCTCTCCAAGGCGCTGCGGCAGTCCAGCTATGCTTCGCAGGCAGATCAATCGCTTCGTAAGTACCTCTGTGCCACCCTAATTTTGGAGGTGGGTGGGGAGGTCCGTACGAGATGGATGCTCAGTTCTTCCCCTCCCCGCTGTGTGCCCGAATGCTTGCACGCCTGCAGATGCTTGCGGAATGATGGAGGGTGGGGGTGACCGGTCTTTTGCTCCCCTCTAGTTCCCCAAGTGCACCCAAGCGAAGTCATCCGTTCTCACGACTATCCCAAGGCCTAAAGCATCAACTCCCCCCCCCCCCGCACCTTCAATCTAGCCACCGTGTTGTTTTCGCAATCTGCCGCCGCCGCCACACTGCTGCTTCCCGAGTGTTATTTATAAAGCTCAGCAAGTTGGCTGAGACTCACAGGTAAAGGAGCCGTCTCCCCAGGGTACCCGTTGCACAAAGGGTGGGTGGAAAGATGGCGTTTGATTGGCCGCTTTGATCACTTTTCATCCTTTTGTTCTTTCTAAGTAGGGGAAGCACATGCAGAGGATTTGCAGATTGGCTTTGAATCCCTAGGGCTTCCCCTTTTATTTTTTTTAAAGGATGGGGCGGATTTTGTGGGTTGGGAACACGTTTATCCTTTCCTCTTGGCAATAGAACTAAAGAAGGCATGGGAAGAAGGGGTCAGCCAAGGAATGGGGAGCAGATTCAGGACAAGCTGGAGGATGAACTAATTCCCTGCCCCAAGATTCATTTAGTTAGTTTTTACATTTATATTCCACCTTCCCTTCAGGGTGCTTCTCCCCACAACAGCCCTGTGGGGTAGGGCAGACTGAGAGTGAGTGACTGACTCCAAGGTCACCCAGTAAGCTTCATGGCTGAGTGGAGATTTGAACCCTGGTCTCCTGTGCTCTGGCCAAGGACTCTAACCACTGCACTGGTGATGACCACTGCCTAAGGTTGAGGCCCACACTTCACAGCTGAAATATATTTATTGTGGCGTTTGTATATCCCACCTTCCCTCTGAGGATTTCCACATCCCCATTTTAGCCTCAGATCAGCCCTGTGAAGCAGGCCAGGCTGAGAGAGTTCAAAACAGCCCAAGGCTACCCATTGGGCTACATGGCTGAGAATGGATTTGAACCTGCGTCCTTGACGCAACGCTGTGACCACACTGGGTTGGGAGAATAGCTCAACCCAGGAGACAACTCAGTTGGTTAGAGCATGGTGCTGATAACGCCAAGGTCCCTGTATGGGACGGCTGCATATTCCTGCATTTCAGGGGGTTGGACTAGATGATCCTCAGGATCTCTTCCAACTCTAAAACTCTATATGATTCCATGAGACTGTGTATCCTCACACTACACGGGGGAATACAAATTTGACTGAACACCTGCATTAAGGGGGAGAGAAAAGCAGTGCTCTGCAAATAGAAGATTAGCTCATCAGGGTGAAAGGTTGCAGTGCAGCTCATGATTCTAGGTTTCTATCCGCAGGGAGTTTTAATGGCATTCCGAAATGCGATTTTTTGCCACATGCTGTTTGAAGGGCTTCAGCCTGTTTCTGCTGCTTAAGAACTGAAAACAAGAAGAGCCCTTGCTGGATCAGGTCCTCTTCTCACAGTGGTTTGCCACATGCCCCCAGGATGGCTGCAAGCAGGATTGTGTGTGCAACAGCACGCTCCTCACTGGTGAATCTCAGCTACTAGGATTCAGAGGCAAAACTGCCTCCGGCACTGGAGCTGTGCAGAGCCAACTTGCCTTAAGAACATAATAAGAACGCTGCTGGATCAGGCCCATGGCCCAGCTAATGCAGCAGCCTGCTCTCGACAGCTGCCAGCAAGATGCTTCTCGGAAACTCCCACAAGCAGGACCTGAGCACTAGAGCAGTGCACATTCCTGCAGTTTTCAGCAACTGATACTCAGAAGTGTTGCTGCCTGGCCACTGATAACCTAATCACGCATGAATTTTCCTAATTGTCTTCTAAAGCAGTCCCAAGTGTGTGGCCACCTCTGCCTTCTGCGAGAGAGAGCTCTGTATTTTAGCTATACGCTGCATAAAGAAGAACTTTCTTTTCTTGTCCGGAATCTTGATGTGTTCAGCATACAACTGACCAGGCTTCTCAGATGGTAATGGGCAAGTTTTTGGAGGAGAAGGAGATGTCTGTTGCTGACTGTTAATATGAATGGTTATCTGCAACCTGCATGCTGGGAGGCAATAAACCCTGGGGTACCTTGCCCTGGGATAGGGAGTGTTGGACTTGGTGGGCCTATTGAGTCTGAGCTGATAGGCAGGGGTGGTGATAGGGCAGCCTTGGCCAACCTGGTGCCCCCCCCCATGTGCTTTGGACTATACCTTCCTTCAGCCGCAGAGACCATGGCTTTGTGGCTTGGGGCTGATAGGAGTTATACAGAGGGCATCTGGGTGGTGAAGCCTGATCTAAAGAGTCCGTCTAGTCCAGAGCCTAAAGTCATCTGTCTGCACCCATCCAGCCCACTCTTCTGTGCCCAGCGAGGTGCCCCAGGTTGCTCATAGGCGGTGCACTGCCCCTCTCTTGCTTTTACCTGGTACATACAAATAGATTGCTTCTGTAACTGGAGGCTTTATTTAACTGTAATTGCTGACAGTGGTGCATTTAGGTTTGTCTGCAGCTTGTGTCCTTAATAGGCTGTCCCCTATTGGAAACAGTACATTGGATTTGTCAAACACTTCTGATCCTGCGGGGCCCTTACTGTTCAGCCTCTGATCCATCTTTAGAAATAACACATTTCAGATATGCATGGATTGGTGGTGGTGGTATTCTGCATCAAGATCTCTCATTGCAACCTGTTTCCAAATGTGTATTTGGGTTGAACCGCCTACCAACTAATTTGAGAAAAGGATTTCTTTTTTTCCTCCTTTGGTAGAAAAGAGTTGGCTTAGAAAGGTGATGTTACAAGGTCAAATTGGAAGTGTCCTGGATGTTTTTAGAGCTTACCTTGTACCACTTTTAAAAAAAGGGAATTGTTTCTTGGAAGCGGTCCTTTGGTGCAAGTTTTCCTGACCACCTGCTGGGATGCTGCATTGCTGTTGCAATCCCCTGGGCTATCAGAGACTGAAGTCTTGTGCATTGCAAATCCTCATGTAATACTTGTTTCCCTGCAGTGGAAATGGCTTAAGTGTATAGTATTGTTCTCGTGCCTTAGCTTAGTGCTCCCGGAGAACATGCTTTGCATGCAGGAGATCCCAGATTTAATCCCAAGCACTTGCAGATCGAGCTACCCTGTTTGTGACAGGGGAGGAATGACATGGGAGTGACTGAGCTGTGGGCATGAGCAACCCTAGTTTATCGTAACTTGAGAATGTGAATAAAGGCAAACAGCTCTACCTTGTTCTTGGTATGTGTGTGTATAATGGATGCCTATGGGAAACTCATGAGCAGGGAATACAGAGTGATTGCAACCCCTACGGCTTGACTCCAGCATTTAATTCTTAGAGGTATACTGCCTCTTACCATGTAGCTTCAGTTGTGTATTGTAAGTGCTCTCAGTTGACTATCCTTTATGAATTTGCAACCTCCTTTCTTTACACCTAGCTATAAGAAACTTCAAGACGCAAGTCCCAGTTTATACTGCTGCTTCTTCCTTTCTTTTTAAAACAAGTTTTCTTTTTGAAAAAAGACAAATATTTATATTAAAACAAAAACCTGGAGATTCCCGAAAGTTCAGAAACTTTAATGTTGGTGGTTGTTTTCGCTTTTTTTAAAAAAAAAAATGCTTGTAAACTTTTTGCACCCTTTCCTTTCAAGTTTTGTTTTAAATCTCTCAATTTTACAGTTTTGCTCAGCCTGCTGTTATATTTTCCGTGTTTCATTTGCCTTGTCTTTAATTGTAGGCATTTTGGAGTGTCATCATTTCCCCGTTTTCCCCCGCCAAAAGTTTTTTGTTTTTTTTTGCACAATAATTTAGAAGGGCTTTTTCAGGAAAAAGGAGTAGAGTTCATAGTATGTCATAATTTGTTCTGTGAATTTGTGTTTACAGTTCTTTTGCAAGGCAGCAAGCTGACAGTTTACTTACTTTGTATGGCTTTCTTTTTTTAAAAGAAACTCTGGACTCCTCTCGGAACAAAGAGAGAACCAGTGTTGTGTAGCGGTTAAGAGTGTTGGACCTGGAAGGCCAGAGTTCAAATCCTCACTCATCCATGAAGCTCCCTGGGGCACCTTGGGCCAATCGCTGCCTCTCAGCCTAACCCACTTCACAGGGTAGCTGTGAGGATGACAAGGGGATGGTACCTCGAGCTCCTTGTATCGAAAGGTGGGATAAAAATGCAATGCAATAAATAAATGGCAATATTTGGTCAGCAGGAAGCCGCATCTCCAGCAGTTAATAGTTATCTGCATTCTGCAGTCCATTCCATCACTTAGATACTTGGATCCTGACCGGGAGCCTCAAGGCAGCCAAGAACCGCCATGAAATGCCAACAAGACAAAAGTAGCTGTTTGATTTCCAGGCTGCCAGATCGTGAGCAGCAGCGATACTGCATCAGCAGCCAAGTCCAAATCTAATCGCAGAGCATCCTTTTAGAAAGTACTGTTTTGGCCTGATGTCATAATGTTCAAAAGGAAGAAGGCCAGTTGAGGCTTCTAGGGCAAGGGCACCCATATCCCGGGTGCCACAGATGAGAGGGCCTCACCCCACAGTCACATGCTCCTAACAGCTTAAATGGCAAAAGACATGTGGCTTCCTGGCCTCAGTGGCTGCGTAGCTATAAGCCAGGAACATAGGAAGCTCTGTTAAAATGAATCAGACCATTGGTCCATCTAGCTCAGCATTCTCCGCACTGACTGGCAGCAGCTCTCCAGGGTTCCACAGGTGGGACATTCTGAGACATACTTGGAGATGCTGGAGGTTGAACCTGTATGTGAAGCAGATGCTCTTCTGCTGAGTAATTGCCCTTCCTCAAGTAATCTAAACGTACAGTTCTCTCAGCCCACTTCTTCCAGGTTTATGCATTCAGGTAAACAAACCACGAAGGAGGTAGCTTAGCACGACCTCCCACCTTGCAGGTGTTGGGCTTGAGCTCATCCAGCCCAATGCATCATTCCCAGTGCTCAGGGACGATGGGAGTTCTAGTCTACCAACATCCCCAAGCCGGGGAAGGCTGGTTTGCATGATGGGATTGTAGTCTGTTTCCCCCCGAACAAAACAAGATTCATAAGCCAACACCAAGCTGGCTGGTGATCTTGGCTTATCAGGGAGAAACGAACCATAATCCTGAGTTCAGATGTAATGCAAAGACACCCCCTTCCTATTTTGCTTCCAGCTGTGCAAAGGGTGAACTGATGTGAGAGTGACTGGCCTGTGTGCTTGGCCCCCAACCCCAATTATCATTTAGGGATTTTGAAGGTGAAACAACGGGACCTTAATTTGCCTCCCGGGAAAAAATCTGGAGCAGTTGGGAGCATACACCCAATCCTTCACACGCCACCGTGGTCCTCAGAATGTTCTCAAGAAGGACGTTTGTCCCTTGAGGCTGCAGCTTCTGTGTTCAAATGGCTCAGATTGCTTAAAAGCCAGCACATGGATTCTTCTTTTTGGAGGTTGATGCCTTAACCTCTCTCCTACTTCTCTGCCTCCCACCCCCGCCTTCTTTTCTTCAGATCGTTCTCAATTCCTCACTCTCTGCCAGTTCTTTCCTACTCCCTTCTGTTGTGTAAATACACAGCAGATGGAAGCTTCCTGGAAAACCATAACTGGCCTCAAACCGACTCCACGATCTGCTTTGCCCTGAGAAGTACATAACTGGGGGTGGGGGCCTTTCTTAAAGCAACAGAAGGTTTGAGAGCATATCTACATATGTCTGATATAGAGGAACATAGGAAGCTGCCTAATGCCAAGTTCAGACCAATTGTTCCATCTACCACACTACTGTCTGCACTGACTGGCAGCGGCTCTCCAGGGTTAAAGGGAGCCGTCAACGTGGGGTTCCTCAGCATTCAGTTTTATCCCCTGTGCTGTTTAACATCTATGTGAAACTGCTGAGTGGGGTCATCCGGAGTTTTGGAGTACGTTGTCAGCAATATACGGACGGCACAGAGCTCTCCTTTTTTACACCTGCAGGGTGAGGCAGTGGATGTGCTGGACCGTTGTCTTGCCTTGGTAATGGACCGAATGGCTGGGAGATCACCTGCTCTTGATGGGGTTACACTTCCTCTGAAGGAGCAGGTCTGTAGCTTGGGGGTACTCCTGGATCCTTTGCTGTCACTTGAGGTGGACTCTGTGGCATGGAATTCCTTCTGTCAGCTTTGGCTGGTGGCCCAGCTGTGCCCTTGTCTGGACAGGAATCGCCTAACTTCTTTTGTTTATGCTCTGGTAACCTGTAGGCTAGATTACTGCAATTCGTTATACGTGGGGCTGCCTCTGAAGACAGTTTGGAAACTTCAGCTAGTGCAGAATTCAGCGGCCAAATTGCTCACTGGGTCTGCATAAATATGTCATGGCCTCCCACCCCTAATATTTTCAGAAACAAAATGGAGAGGGAACCCTGAAAAATTAAAGCTACAGCTTCAGGTTTTCTCACAATTTTTATTACCTGAGCTTTTACATGCAAAGAGCTTTCAACATGCCTAAAACGCTCTGCAAATTATGGGTTGCAAAAAGGGATCTTGAAAGATCTTGCCCAGATACTTGAGATTGCATTGATGATTTTTCTTCTCCCTCCTCAAACCTTTGGGATCCATAATAGCTAGCAGCTTGAGGAGTTTGGGGAGGAGGGGTAGAACTGCGGAATGTCCTGCCTGTGAGGTCAGAGTCAGGCACAGCTGTTTCTGCACCTGGAGTTTGCACGCCTCACTGCAGGGTTAATGTGTAAGTTTGCCCTTTTGCACATTGCTCTGGAAGCACCAAAACGCAATCCTTTGCCCCCTCTGCTCTGTCTTGACCATCGTGGCTGATGGTCAGAGAATGATGGGCTTTGGAGTGTGTCAGCATCTGGAGGACCTCAGTTGGCGAGAAAGCTGCAGAGCAGGCTGCTTATAGCACAGTTGCAATACTGTGGGTGGGCGGGCTCTGTTCCTCTGCTATCTGCTCACATGGTTTTGACTTAGCAAATTCCTGCAACTACCTTGGTATTTATAGAAATTCATGAAAGGCCTGGGTGGATCCAGATTGTATTCCTGGAGCCTCTCCTTTGCAGCATGCAGAGAGTCCTGATCCTCCTATGCCTTTGCTATGCTGGTGCTTCAGAGATGCAGAAGAACGGTGTGGTGAAATCTTCCTGGTCCATACTTACTTCTCTCTGTGGACAAGAAAGGAGCCCCCTGACTTAAGTGTTCTCACTTCCAGAATTCTATTTATTTAAGCTCCCGTTGCTAGTGGAAAAGTAGCCTGCTAGCAGTGTGCTGGCTTTCCAGGTACAGGGAAGTGTTTGTGTGTGTGTGTGTGTGTGTGTGTGTGTGTGTCCAGGGAGCATTCAGACACATTCCCTAATCTTGTGTATTCTGAAGTGCCCCCTGAATGTGTCCGTGCATTCTTAATCTTTCAGAACCATTGCATAGAAATACTTTGCCCACCCAGTGAGAGCAGGGACAGTGTGGCCCGGTGGTTAGAGTGCTGCACCTAGTGAAGCTTATTGAATGACGTTGGGCCAACCATTGCCTCTCAGTTTAACATACCTCACAAGGTTGTTGTGATGCTTAAATGAGAAGTGGTGAGCACAGGGGGCATACAAATGCAGTAAAATAAACCAAGACCAAAAAAAAAAAAAAAAATCACAGCAGGGTGAAGTAAATTGGGAGGAGTGAGGAAATAGAGGGAAGATGGATTCTCTTTTGGTTTTTATTTATTTTAATGTGGAAATTCCCTATCTGGAAAGTTAGGGGATATTGAACAGTAAAATTTGATGCTGAGAGTTGTGTTGCCAGTGAAATTTCAGCTTTCAGTTAGGTTTCAGATATGCACATTTATTTATACCCCGCCCTCCCTGGCCAAAACCAGGCTCAGAGCGACTTTTTTCAGAAGAGACCTATAGTGAGTGCAGTGGTCAAGAAGGAGGGAAGCGAGGGGCAGATGGGGCTCGTCATCAACCTGCGAAAGTAACCCAACTAGGAGAAGGAGAACTCTGACCCTAAACTTTGGAGTTGACTTCCGCAAGATGCAGTAAGGGCCGTGAACTTGGAAGGCTTCACAGGAGGATTAGACAGATGGGTGGGACTGTAAGCGGCTGCTATCCACAACGGTTGGGCCGCTCTTCCTTGGTCAGAGGCAGTGTGCTTATGATGAACCCCAGTTGCTGGGGAGCGCAGGTGGGGACAATTGCTCTTGTGCTGGGGTCCTGCTTGTGGGCTTCTTCTCATTGATATCTAGTTGGCCATAACAGGATGCTGGGCTAGCTGTGCCATTGGCTTGATCCAGTGGGGCTCTGCTTGCTTCTTAACTCTGATCAAAGCAGTGGCCTGAATCCTCTGCAGCTCAAAAGCTGAGAGGAAGGCTTGAGCTTGTCACACTGGCAGGAGTTGTGGGAGGTGGGAACAGTCACTGTGGTGAGTGAAATCCAGCGCTCAAAACTCCCATTGTCCTAGGAGCGTTTTTGCAACAGGGAATTTCATTAGCACGAGCAGTTTCTGAGCTCTGGGAACAGTACTGCGCCTAATATTTCAGATTAAAACTGCCACTGCTGGGGCAAAAGGAGGACCTTTTTCTGCTTCCCCGCTTCCAGGCACTCTCGGAGAACTGGAGAAGGGATCCTCATAAGAATATTAGGGGGGCAGGCAGGGGAGGTATAGCTTTGTTTTTTGCAGTCTTCAGGTGAGGACTAGACCATGTGAAAAATGAATGTAAGATTTTAGCTGCAGTTCATTCATTTTCAGCTTTGTATTCTTGTTATAGAAGAAGTGTGCCTAGACATTCTGCTGTTGCACCCGTAACCTAGGTTAAGGTGCCATTTAGCTCCTAGCTTTCATATCTCACTTTCTAACACTGGTGAAATCATAGCCTGGTGCCAGGTAAAGACTTTTTCTTCCCAGGCCTCTTGCCTCGCCCCACCTTGGCTTAGAGGTGAGCTATTTGTTTGGTTTACCTTTATAATGGTGGCCTCCCTAATTTGGCACTCCCCCACCTGACAAATGAACTGAGGCATGGTTAATCCTTTGCAATCCACAGCATTCCAGATTTTGTGATGTGGTTCTCCAAGCAAAAGAGTTGCTCATAAATACATGTATTAGCGCAAAGATGTATATTAAGCAAAATTGCATGCGGGAATTCACATAGCATTGGTGCACGGAAACGCATATGAATTTCCATGCTGATGCTTTTAGAAAAGTACACCGTTTGCTGCAGAAAGTGTGTTAATGTAAGCTTGGGAAAATGAGAAACGAAAATGGGCAGGATTTCAAGTGGACTTAGTGGGAGTTGGTTCTTAGTAGACTTTCACAGGATTGCATTGCGAAAGCTTTTACATTGATTGTTACGTTTCGGAAAGAACCTCAACTTCCAGAACTGAGGGCTGGAATATACACGTTGTAAATTAAATTGGCAGTGCCTTAAGCTGGTCCATATGCAGTCAATGTGTGAATCCCATTTGTCTCGGTGCTTAATGAATGCCGTTTTGGTCTTTGACAGCTGTTGAACAGAATCTCACTTCTGACCTAGAGGAGCTATCTAGCTGATCTCATTTGGAGAGCACTTTCTTAATGCGCAGAGATTAGTCAAACCCCTGGATCTGATCCTGGCATAATATCAGGAGTCTGGTTGCATTAGGGAGGATTAGATTGCCATGTAGTTCTGCTGGAAGCCTGGATATGAGCAGTTCCATTCTGTCTCCTGGGACAAGAACCGCTTAGCGCGTCCAGGGCTACGTTGTCTAATAGCTTGGAAAGAATGTGCGCCTAGGGTGGCGTCTGGTAGCACAAATGAGACCCCCCCCCCCGGCCTAACAGAGCCCTATGCTGTGTTGCCTCTCTGCAGTGACATTGCCTCTTTGCCTGCCCCCCTCCCTCCGCCACCTTAGCTTCTCTTTGAAGCTAACCTTGAATATCAACGCTGAATGAATACAACCGGCTGGAGGCTGTGTTGCCGCAGAGTCGGCATGAATCCATTTAGCGTTAGCCGGGGCTGTGCAAGAGTGAAAATTGGATCCACAATGCATTTCGCTCCCTCGCTTGGAAAGAGGCGCAAGCTATTAACTTCCCACCTTTTCCTAATGTGAAAGACTGGCGGATGCTGGTGCCAGGTGGATGCTGTGGTCTCCACCCTGGAGTGCCATTATAATGGGGTGGCTCACTTTTGGGTGGTTGTTGCTGGTTTGTTCTGGTGTGCCACTTCTGCAGTTGGAGCATTTGCGGTCACGCTGCTGCGAAGAAGGGGCAGTGTTTGCTAAACAAGTTCCACAAGCCAGTCCAGGTTTCATGGGCTGTGGAGCCATTGACCCCTAGTGCAGGTCAAGTCCATCCAAAGTCCTAGGCTTGAGTACAGTTAGGGCCGAGAGACATGTGACGTTACCCATTCTTTAAACACAGGATGCTTACCCCCCCCCCTTTTTTTATGAAGTGGAAGCCGCCACAAGGCTCTAAGCTGAGATGCATACCCTCCTGTTCTGGATGGAGGCCTTGCACCATTTCTTGCCAGGGGCCATCCATAAAGGGGATGGGAAGCACATTTCAAAGTGCAGCTGCTCCTGCAGCTGCCTTCTCTTCAAAATGAAAGTTTCCAATTTAAGCACCTTTTTTAAAAAATAAAGATTACGATAACATGCAGCTTGGCTATCCATAATGTGGGTTTTCTTGAAAGTTTTGGGTAGGGATTTCTTTTTCTTCCAAATGCTCTAAATTGACCAGGATCTGAACCATCATTTTGGAGACTCTTTTGAATATCTTCCCTGAGAGGTCCAACAAATCAGCTCCTAAATAGGTGGCAAAAAGCTGAAATGTGTAGTATCTTATAGACCTACTATAGTGGTTAGCTCTAGTCACCTTTTTGCTTCTGAGGTTGAGATTACGTATTTTTAAAAATACGTTGTACTTGATGATTGGCCGACCATAATAAATATTCAGTTGATTGATAGCTAACCATAGGAAAGTTTAACCACAATTAGGATTCAGATGTCACATTGAAACTATGGTTAATCGAAAGCAGAAGTGTTGCAAGAAGAGAGAGGGAATGGCTGAGCCTGTGAAGGGCTGGAGCTAGACTAATCTATAGTTTAGCATTACTTTTCATTGCAGCCAGTAACCAACTACCTGATTGGTTTTTGTACTGTATGTCTTTTTGGAGAGGAAATTCCGAAAACTTAGCCTGCAAAAATGTTGTTCTGTTGACACTTTTCTTTGTCTTTTAGATGGCCGCATAGATATCTCTCTTCTATCTCTATGGGTGGTGGTGGTGGTGGGACACACCAGCTGTTGTAAAGCGTGACTTGTGAGTTAATCCTTTATCACCATAGTAGAGTAATTACCGCAAGCCTTTCCTTACATCCTTCTCTGTAACCCTATTTTTATCTGCCCACCCCTCGAAGATTGTGGGAGCTTGCGCATGAACACAGCTAGCATAGCACCCAGGGTCTTCAGTAACTAATTTTGTTGAGTGCTACCCAAGAGTTTAATATGTTCTTTAAAGAACGGGTGAACAGCTGGGATTCACACTTAAAATCTTCACAGACTAGCATGTTAAAGGGAATTTGCTGCTAGCAAATGTTAATGCTTAACTGTAGCAAATGCAGCTTGAGCCTGAAAACTGGAAAGAGAATCAGTGGCATTTTACCAGTTCGCTGCAACTGAATCTTATCTTGAAAGTAATTAAACAGGAAAGAAGAGATGCTCAGTTTAGATTGGCATATGGGACATTTGTAGCAATGTAAACATTCCCCAAAGTTGCCCAGACCTTAGGGCACAATTCTCCTTTCCCAACCACAAAGATAATTCATAGGAAATCTGTACGTTTTTTAAACAGATAATTAGCTATAGTAGAGGGACGCGGGTGGCGCTGTGGGTTAAACCACAGAGCCTAGGACTTGCCGATCAGAAGGTCGGCAGTTCGAATACCCGTGACGGGGTGAGCTCCCATTGCTTGGTCCCAGCTCCTGCCCACCTAGCAGTTCGAAAGCACGTCAGAGTGCAAGTAGATCAATAGGTACCGCTCCGGCGGGAAGGTAAACGGAGTTTCCGTGCGCTGCTCTGGTTTGCCAGAAGCGGTTTAGTCCTGCTGGCCACATGACCCGGAAGCTGTACGCCGGCTCCCTCGGCCAATAAAGCGAGATGAGTGCTGCAACCCCAAAGTCAGCCGTGACTGGACCTAATGGTCAGGGGTCCCTTTACCTTTAACTATAATAGGCAGGAGGTTATCGTTGGAAGAACATGAATAGGGATCATGTGGGCAGCATAGCTAATTTTTCATGCGCTGCCTGAATATCTGTGAGGACTAGATGCATGAACACACTTGGCATTTTCAGGGTGGGAATTACAAGTTCCCTTGATTGTACTGAAAGTTATAACGGTATTACTATCTAGACTTTTTAGACATGCATCATTTCGCGACATAGTAATTCAGTTTTACTAGCAAAACGGAGGTTAAAGTAACCCCTTTCCAGCCCTGGGAGGAGCACAGCGAGCATTTGCACAACACACCTACACACTGAAGCCAACACACTAATGTGTTGCTACACACTGCTTGGAAAACTCTGGTCTAGGTGACTCTCGGGGTCCCTTCCAACTCTACAGTTCTGTGATTTTATGATAGGTATGATCCTGAACATCTGAGAACTGAGCCACATCAAACTCAGTGATGCTTACTTATTAATGTGGGAAATACCCTTTGGTTTGCAGCTAATTTACTTATATAATAGAACCTATGCACCACTTAATGGTAAAAACTGCAAAGCGGCTTACAAAATATAAAATCGTAAAATCAATAAGAATTCACGACCGTACTTCAAAGCATACTCAAGTTAAAATATTAAAAGAGATTAACATTACTTCAACTTTCTAAGCATCTGGTTAGGCTTGACTAAAGAAAAAATAAATTATTTTTAGCAGGAATGAAGAGAGTACAGTGAAAACTTCATCTCAATAGCCAGGGATTTCCAGAGTTATAGGATCTGCCACACTGATCGATTCTTACAAATGTGGAATGGGTATTATCTGGCATCTGCAATATTGCCAATTCTGCCAATCAAAGGGGTCAAGTGAACACATGTGGGGGAAGGTGATCTCATAGGTAAATTGGGCCCAAGTTTTTAAGGGGGTTATATACTAGTAGCATCTCCTTGAACCTGACAAATTCTTTATCTCTCCCAACTTCAGGATTTTAAGCTAGCAGATATGGGCAGTTCTGCTTTAGGGTGTGTTGCCTATAAAGTGGGAACAATGAAACCGGGTTTTTTCCTGGGTCAAACAGTGGAAACTGTCGTTTGCCTTGAAATCTACCTAAATGTATTGTGAAACCTGTTGGGAAAGCTATTTAACTATTTGCATGGGGAACAGTTGGATCAACAGAATGACCACTGCTTTGATCCTCTTTCTTCAGAACAATTGGTTGTCTGGGTGAATTATGAGATTTCTCAAAAAATATCCAATTAGCTGCTTTTGACTAGAAGTACTGGAATTGTACTCTGTGGCACTGCAGTGTGTTTCAGTGAACTCTTGTAATGCATAAAATAACCTGGCAAACAAGGTTGGTAACACTGGCCTCTTGCTCATTTCTTTTTATTATTTTTATTATTTTTTTTATTAATTTCAATTCATTACACAGACATTCAAACAACAGAGAAAAGAGAAAAACATACCAAACACAGAAAAAAGGAAAAAAGAAATTTCATAACAAAAGACACCGACAAATTAAACTTACAATAAATGACTTCCCTTCATCTCTGGTTTCGGAGTATGATACAAAATATTGTAATCTGCAGTTTCGTTTTCTTAAATCTCTTTGCGTCGCAGGCGTAATTTCTAGCCTACTGTGATTTTTAAGTTTTTAACCTCTAGTTTAATATATGACATAAATTTATTCCATTCATCATTAAACTTTGTGGTCTTTTGGTTTCTTATTTTCTGTGTCATTTCTGCCAATTCTATATAATCAAACAATTTAGATTGCCACTCCCTTATAGTTGGGGCCTCTTGCTCATTTCAGATGAGTTCAGGCCATAGACAAGATTTGAACCGGAATGACTTTGTCCAGAGCAAGTCTGGTTATGAGGGAGAGAGCCATGAAAGCAGCCTCTGCCAAGCTGGTGCCCTCCAAATGTTTTGAACGGCATCTCGCATCAGCCTTAAGCGGAGGTTGGATGGCCATCCGCCATCTTTGATTTAGCTGAGACTCCTGCATTGCAGGGGGTGGACTGGATGACCATGGGGGACCCTTTCAGCTCTACAGCTCTATGATTCATAGGAAACTTTGGTCCAAATCCATGCTTGGCTCCAGAGGTCACTACTTGACCTTTTGTGAGTTGCTTTTTTCTCAGCCAACCTACCTCACAAGGTTGTTGAAAGCACAAAATGGGATGAAGATGACCCACAGATATCAGGCTCCTTGAAAGTGAGGCGTGTGATCAAATTGAGGCTTACATATTTGGTCTTAGAGGGATGGAGCTGACTTTTATCGAGTGAGACCCTGGGAGGAAGGTTTACATTCTGCCTTAAGTGTGGTGGTGTGTTTTTATGAACATGTTAAGCCAATGGAGTTTTGGAAGGCTATATTTTGCACTTATTTCAGCAGCAAGCGATAAAGGCTCATTGGAGTTTACTCTGGCCCCAAAGGAAGGGCTTGGCAACATGCTCATCGGTTCCTGTAGCTTGGTGGCTTTGCTAAAAAAAGAAGCAACGCAGACTGAAACCTGCAAAGAGACACCCTTGAGGACCCCACCAAAGTCTTAATGGCTTTTGCTCTCTGTACTCTTGAGAGATGCCCACTTGGAAAAAGTGCTCCTATTTCTGTCCCATCTTTATTTCCACTGGCCTTTTGTGAAAACATGTCACGTGCTTTTGTTTTGTTTATAATTTCCTTGTTTTTGCCAGATAGAGAGGCGCTGAAAAGAGTTTTCCTTCCTCTGTCCTACCAGTAAGACCAAGAGACAAGAGATCAGAATGTTTCCTATTTCTCCCTGTCATCAACCCAGCCGTTACGATTTCATCTTTCAACACACTTCCATTGACGTAAAATATCTTCTTTCCATCAGCATAAAAATATCTTTCTGCATCACTACTACTATGTTGTCCTTCTTGTGAAAGCTCTTTTGTCAGCAGCTTCAAGCTTCTGGTCCTCATGACGTCAGACTTTTTTTTTTTTTTTAGATGCAGAGGAGGGGCTTCCTCTTGGGAAGGACCTTGCTCTCCATCCATGGCTCTGACTCCTCATCCTCGGGGAAGAGGTCATGGGTTCATAGGATATATCTGACCAGGAGCAGAATGTGCCCCCTGAACCAGCCTTTGATGTCTCTGTCACTTCAGATGTTCCGTCACCAGTGCATCCCACAATGCCAACATCTCACTAGCCTGAAAAAGTTGGGCTTTTCTCATGCTATATCCTACACCTGAGTAATGCATGAATCAGGATTTGCTTTTTCTTTGTGCTATCGGGCTGGCTCACATGTTCAACTGAACACAGTGCAAGCTGTCTCCACACAGGAACAAGCGTTGTGTGAGAGTGTGCCCTTGTTGATTTGTTTAGATGAACTGTGGTACTTACAGATAAGGCATTGAACTTTACAAGTGGATAACTGTAGAAGGGTACAGCTTAACCATGTATACCTCTGAATCAGTAGGATGTTATTTGGAATGTGTGTACCGCAAAAAGACTGCCTTTATGCTTCGAGTTCAGTGTCTGGTGCAACTTTTAGGGGCTTGTGTTTCTTGGTGTGTGCGTGTGCCGGGTGTTTAGTCACTTCGGCGCCAGTGGCTAGGGAGGCAAACTAAATCTTAAGTGCTTAACCTGCTGCTTGTACTACCACAAGAAACTCAACCCACTTGCCACCAATTAAATAAAGCAATTTAAAAACAAAGCTATTCTTTGCTGCTAGAGTTGTGTTGTGAGTGAAATTTCAGCTGTCAGTTGGGTTCAAGATTTTTGACATGCATGCTTGGGTTCTGGGGGAAAAGCCCAGGCTCTGGCAGATTGATCGGACAAGACCAATAGTGAGTCCAACGGTCAAGAGGGCAGTTTCTGCACATGAGGGGCAGATGGGGCCCATCTAGAAGAAGGGAATCTCCAATCCAAACTCTCTGCTCACTTGCAGGTTATCCTTGGGAGAGGAAAAAGCCAAGGAGTAAACCTTTCACAAATCCAGAGTGGAGTCCCTAAGGCAGTTGGATGGCACCTTGTACGCCTCCTTCAGGCAACTCCTGCAGCCAAGCTAGCACCAAACATATTGCTCTGTTTTACTTTGGACCACATCAGTGAGCCGAGAGGCAACCTGGACAACCCAGGACCTCCATGCACTCCATGACCACACTGCCGAGACTTGAGCCCCAGGGAGGTCATTTACTTTGACTTCACCCCCTAAGGCACACTCCAATGTCTTTTGAGACAGATGGATGCCAACAGCAACAACTCTTGAAAGAGCATTTCCAGCGCAATCTTCTACATGCTTACTCAGAAGTAAATTCTCGCTTTGTCCCAGTGGGACCTCACAGTTAAATTGCATTTTGAATTTTAAAACATGCTTTTCGTAAGTGGGCAACCCCAGTCAGCAGAAGCACTAGGGCCAGCTTGTGTACTTGGCAACCTACTTGGCAAAATGCTTTTTAGAGCATTTTTAATGCTCACATTCCAATTCTACCCTAAACTGGATCTTTAACAAGCCTCAAGCCGGTTTCTCTTTTGCCAACCTTCCCTCAAGTCAGCTCATGAGGTAGGAATTTGAAAAAGAGAAGTCAAATAAAATAGAATGGCAGTCACCAAATGTCTCCACATTCATTAAACCAGTGGCCTTTCTTGGGTTTTGTATAATTATGTTGGAGCGTTCTCCTTATCTTTCTCCTGGGGAAACATTTGCTTTTCAGGGTGTGAAGGCAGCAAGCAGAAGGAGAAAAGTGAGACAGGAAGCTGCTTTCTACTGGGTTAGACCATTTTCTGTTCTAGTACAGTTATTTGGGTTAAAGACGCTTCAGGTTGAGCGTTTTCAGGTTGTATCCTGTGGCGACCCAGAAGTAATGGAACAGGTTACTTCCGGGTTTCGCCGCATTCGCAGATGCTCAAAATGACATCATGCGCAGAAGTGGCGAATCACGACCCATTCATACGCAGGCGCAGGTTGCGTTCTGCTCAGGTTGCAAAGTTTTCCCAGACTGTCTTGTGCCAGTTCAAAGGTGTTTTGGTTCATGCATTGTGCCCTCTCCACTCTCCTCATGTGCTGCTACTTCCCATGGTCTCATCCTGCACTGGCCTGCAGTGCCCCCCAACAAAAAATAAGAGCAACTTCTCCTGATCAAAGCTGAAAAGATTGAAAGTGAAAGATCAAAATAAGAATTTTTGAACCTCGATTACATTTTTTTGCTTTGTGTGATTTCAGTTTGGCATCCTGTGTAGACCCTTACCTGGCAGTTAAGTTCTGTTGAACTCAATGGGGGGTGACTTCTGAGCTGATGTGCATAGAACTGAACTGCCAAAAACTCCAAGAGCAGTGATGTCACAATCTACTCCAGTTTCTCCTGAAATTGCAATGAAACCACTCGTTATCTGAGCAAGCTAAGTAAGTTTACTTGGGGATAAGTCCCAGTTGTTTCGATGTGGCTTACTCCCAGGTAAGTGTGAGTTGGATTGCAGCCTGTATTTTGGTCTTAACAATGCATTTCAAATATAGCTGTGTTTCCTGGCTATAAACTCGTTCAATTACAGTAAAATGCAGCAGCACATTTACATTTTTAAAAAACGTAGCATAGGTCCAAAATTTCTCCACTTTCCGCTTTGAGGACTTATGACTTAAGTTTGTATAGCCAAGGTGCAAACCAATTTATAATCAAACTGCTTAGAGGATTGTTTCATAGGAGCCAAAAGGGGCAGGTCTTTTGTTTTTTGTTTTGTTTCAAAATGTTATGTTACAAGCCATTAGCACATTTTAAAACTTTTTTTAAAATGCATTTAAAATTAAACCAAAAACATTTCCTTCCTTATCAAAACCAGTTATTATTTATCAGCAGAACTAAGTGATTAAAAACATTGCCACAGTTTTGTCTAAATAAATAAAAAACAACTGTAAATGTTGCTCATTTCCTTTTTCTTTATTGTATCTTGATGTTTGCTATTGCTGCTGATTTGCTAATTGTTTTACACTGATGGTTTTTGTTGATAAGTTCTGTGCTGGCTGGTGGTTAATTTATTGTTAGTTCTTTATAGCCATTGTTTTTAACAATGTGTGTGTTTGGTTTCGGTTTAAACTGATTGTAGGTTGCCCAGAGATTGCTCTGTATAAATACAACTTGTCCACTACTGCTGTGGTCTAAACCACTGAGCCTCTTGGACTTGCTGATTGAGGGTTCGAATCCCTACAACGGGGTGATCTCCTGTTGCTCTGTCCCAGCTCCTACCAACCTAGCAGTTCAAAAGCATGCCAGTGCAAGTAGATAAATAGGTACCACTGTGGTGGGAAGGTAAACGGCATTTCCATGCCCTCTGGCACTCGTCACGGTCCTTCGTGTGCCAGTAGCGGTTAGTCATGCTGGCCACATGCCCCAGAAAACTGTCTGTGGACAAAAGCCGGCTCCCTTGGCCTGAAATTGAGATGAGCGGCGCAACCCCATAGTCGCCTTTGACTGGACTTAACCATCCAGTGATCCTTTACTTTTACCTTTTAGACCTTCCTTGCTCTCAGTCAGCCTCCACTGAGGTCCGATTCTACTGCCTGTTTGCATTCTGTCCTCATTGCATCTGGCTGACCACTGTGTGAACAGGATGCTGGACTGAATGGGACCCCTTGCCCTCACCCACCAGGGTTCTTCTTCTGTTCTTAGGTTTCTTTGGCCGCAATCCCACCTCCTCTAAGATAGGAGAAAACACTATTGAACTTAGTAGGATTTATTTCTGAGTAGATACGGTTAGGGTTTCTCTGCTAACATGTTCTCCTGGT
Organism: Podarcis muralis; assembly: GCF_964188315.1. Lineage (NCBI taxonomy): Eukaryota > Metazoa > Chordata > Lepidosauria > Squamata > Lacertidae > Podarcis > Podarcis muralis. The sequence continues at coordinate 45,163,520 of NC_135673.1, forward strand.
GTAGAGAAGGATGGCTTGTATTTGCAAGCCACTCGTTCAAGGAGCTCAGAAAGTGGGCTCCTTTGAGCTGAACACACTCTAAAAGTGGGAAGGTGAACTCTGCTAGATCTCTGGCATCCATCTGTCGAGAGACAGTGGAGTTTGCCTCCAGGGTGAAGCCAAACTGCTGCTTTAGCAGCACCAAAGTGACTTCCCTGGGGCACAAGCCTGGGCAGTGTGAAGAGGGGTCCTGGCCTGCCCAGGACAAGACCCGCTTCTCGGCCTCGCTGATGTGGTCCAAAGAAAAGAAGAGCAAGACATTTGGCATCAACTTGGCTGCAGGACTTGCCAGAAGGAGGCATACAAGACACCATCCAACTGTCTTAGGGATTCCACTCTGGATTTGTGTAAGGTTTACTCCTTAGCCTTTCCTTCTTTTGAAAATATCCCACAAGGCATCTTCAAAAGAAGAAGATTTAGGATGGGCTACCTTCCCAGATTAATAATAATAATAATAATAATAATAATAATAATAATAATAAATTTTATTTATATCCCGCTCTCCCCTGCCGAAGCTGGGCTCAGGGCGGCTAACAACATTCTAAAACATTCATTATAAAATTAATCAAATCAAATTAAAGTCAAATTAATGGCAACCATCAAGCAAAATTCTGTGCAGATTGCCGATTGCCAGAGGAGGGGGTCAGGCTGCGCCCTGACCAAAGGCCTGGTGGAACAGCTCTGTCTTGCAGGCCCTGCGGAAGGATGTCAGGTCCTGCAGGGCCCTAGTCTCTTGTGACAGAGCGTTCCACCAGATTGGAGCCGCGGCCGAGAAGGCCCTGGCTCTAGTTGAGGCCAGCCTAACCTCTCTGTGGCCTGGGATCTTTAGGATGTTTTTATTTGCAGACCGTAGATTTCTCTGTGGGACATACCACATCTGCCCCTCACCTCCCTCCACATCACCTTGACCGTTGGACCCACTATTAGTCCCATCCGTTTAATATTCTGGAGCCCGTCTTCACACACAGGGAGAGTCCCTAACTCACTAAGGGACCCATCAGGTCCCCCTCACCTGGTTTGGCCGGCCAGTCAATTTTGTTTTCTGGGTATGGTCTCTGCTAATGGTCACAATAATGCAGGAAGCCCTCAAACAAAGTCACAGTAACTCGGTCACAGCAACTCTGATTTAGTGGCAGATTGCCTCTGACACTGGAGAGTATTATGCAACCATCATGACTAGTAGGTATCAATAGGCTTGTTGCCCATTGGTTTGTTCTCCAGTCCTGGGCATCTGATCAAGACCTCTTCTGGTGTTAAGAATGAATTATGTCTTTCGATTTGGTGGGGTGGGCAGGTACCAGAGATTTGGGAAACATTGATTTCTATAATGCAAGGCAATTCCCAAGGAAGTCAGTACAAAAAGAGAGAAGTGTGGTTGGTCAAGGAATACACAAACCAATTGTGTCAAGGACAGTTCTAAAATGATAGACCGGGAGTGGTCAACATCTCCTTGGAGAAGCATTTGTTATTATTTTAGGGTTGTCAGCTGGACAGAAAAAGAAAAATCCCGATGGGCCTTTGCATTTTTCAGCTGCTTGAGCTGCAGGAATGAGATGAAGCTGTTTAATAGCAAGGAGATCTAGCATCGCCCTTTCCTAGCTCAGGTAACCTGTGGTCCTGCGGTCGTTGCTAAACTATTTTGACCTGCTTTTAACTTTTTAAACTTTTTTTTTTGCAAGGTTTTGTTTGTATTTCTGTAAACTGCTTTGATATTTATTTTTTAATGACACAAGTGTATACCAATTTTTTAAATTAATAAAATAAAATAAAAGCAGCACCCCTCACCCCTGATGGGAGTTGGGAGTCCAGTAACATCCGGAGGACCACAGAACTTTCCTTCCCTGCCTTCATTTCACTAGACCCAGGAAAGAGGCTGCCATGAGTTGAATTCTGCAGGCATTTCACACCTATGCTCAAGCTACTGCCAATATCTTTATCCCAGGCTCCAGTTCACAAATGCATGAGACTGAAAGGTCATTATAGCTGGCCAGACAATGCGCAGCTGCTAATATAGCACAGGAAGAGGATATCATGGTTTATCTTTTGGCTTCTTTTATAAGCAGAGTTCAGTAACGAGAGCTGTATATCTTCAGCAGCTCCAGCATCCGAATACTGGGAAGCATTTATTCAATGGCAGCTACAACAAACACCACGGGGATTAGAGTGTCTTTGCAAGTGCGCAGTGCTTGCTAGCCAACGAAACATTTTTAGCAACCAGTCTGCCATACTTCTCTCTATGTGTGTGTGCGTGTGTGCTACACCTGAAAGGCTGCTCCTACTGAACTCAGTTGGACTTTATTTTGAGCGGACATGTATTGGATTGCAGTGCTTTTTTACTTCTGGTATAAATGGGTTGGGGTAGTGGTGGTAAAAATGGGACGCGGGTGGCGCTGTGGGTAAAACCTCAGCGCCTAGGACTTGCCAATCACATGGTCGGCGGTTCAAATCCCCGCGGCGGGGTGCGCTCCCGTCGTTCGGTCCCAGCGCCTGCCAACCTAGCAGTTCGAAAGCACCCCCGGGTGCAAGTAGATAAATAGGGACCGCTTACCAGCAGGAAGGTAAACGGCGTTCCGTGTGCTGCGCTGGCTCACCAGATGCAGCTTGTCACGCTGGCCACGTGACCCGGAAGTGTCTGCGGACAGCGCTGGCTCCCGGCCTATAGAGTGAGATGAGCGCACAACCCTAGAGTCTGGCAAGACTGGCCCGTATGGGCAGGGGTACCTTTACCTTTTACCTAGTGGTGGTAAACCCCTGCTTTCATAAAGCTGGAGGCAGCCAAGGCTAGCAACCATTTGCAAGCCTGGCTCAGGACAGAGTATTAATACTGAAAGGCAACTCTTCATTCATGCACATGCCTGCGTTCATGCCCATACGCCCCTGCAAGAACTGGCATGCTCCCAGTGCATTCTGGATACATATTTAACAAGGGAAAGTTTGCTTATTTATGGTAGTTGTGCAAAAAACCTTTGTACTGCACTTGTATCAGATTGCTTAAGAATTTACCCACAATAAAGGTATATTGAAAGCGCCCTGCAAATATCCCAGTCATTGCAGGTGTATTTTCAAGTGTGTGGGTTTTGCATGTGTTCATCATGCACATGTAATATGCAGAGTTTTCCATCAGCATTAAAAAATAAATAAATTGGAAAACGGTGCTAATAACTAGTGCAGTATCACCTGCCCTGTGGCTTACCACTACCTGTAGGAATTAAGAGAGGTGCATAGGAAACACAGGATGTTAATGACTATCCTTTGTCTTCTAAGTTGCAGATGGGTAGCTGTGTTGGTCTGCCATAGTCAAAACAAAAAAAATTCCTTCCAGTAGCACCTTAAAGACCAACTAAGTTAGTTCTTGGTATGAGCTTTCGTGTGCATTGGTATCTGAAGAAGTGTGCATGCACACGAAAGCTCATACCAAGAACTAACTTAGTTGGTCTTTAAGGTGCTACTGGAAGGAATTTTTTTTGTTTTGACTTTGTCTTCTAAAACTTTGTATTGTCCATTATCCAGGCTTTCCCAGAGAGATGATGTTATACCTGCAGGTGAGGCAGTGGAAGTGCTGGACCCTTGTCTTGCCTCAGCAATAGACTGAGGGAGAACCAACAAACTGAAGCGCAATCCAGATAAGATTGAGGCACTGTGAATGGGCGGTTCCCTAGACTGGATGGGTGGGAGTTCGCCTACTCTTGATGGGGTTACACTTGCTCTGAAGGAGCGGTTATGCAGCCTGGGAGTACTCCTGAATCCATCACTTGAGATTCAGGGGGCCTCAGACTGCCTTCCATCAGCTTCGGCTGGTGGATCAGCCATGTCCCTGTCTGGTCAGGGAAAGCCTAACTTTGGTTGTTTGTGCTCCAGTAACCTCCAGGTTGAATAACTGCAATGTGTTTTATGTGGGGCTGCCTCTGAAGATGGTTCGAAGACACCAGCTGGTGCAGAAGTAGACGGCCAAGTTCCTCACTGGGACAAGGCTATTTGATCATATTACACTGGTCTTGGTCTAACTGCACTGGGTGGCAATTAGTTTCCGGGCCTAATTCACAGCGCTAGTTTTGACTTATAAAGCCTTAAATGGCTCAGGACCGCAATACCTCAAGGGTTGCCTTTCCCCATATGAACTGACCATACGGGGCCCTTCTTCACATGCCCCTTCATGAGAGGTCAGGAGAGTGGCAACAAGAGACCAGGCCTTTTCTTGGGTGGCTCCTCGCTTGCGGGATGCTCTCCCCAGGGAGCCTCACCTGGCACCTTGGTTACCAATCTTTAGGTGCCATGCAAAAAAATTCCTCTTCTCCCAGGCTTCTGACTAATTAAACAATCTATGGCCTTCTGTGGGGGTATTATTTTCGTTTGTTGCTATGTTGTGAGTTTTTGTGGTTTTACACTGTTTTTATATAGAAATTTAATAAATTATTATTATTATTATTATTATTATTATTAATGCAGCATTTTTACAACTGGCTTTTAAAAATGAATATAATTATACCATATAATTATTATGTATTAATGAAACACCTTGTATGCAAATGTCTCAAGGCGGTGTATAATACAAATAGCAAAAAACAAACAGCATTTTTTAAAATAATAAAAAAAACACCAAATTAGATGCCCATGGCAGAGACCATTTCATCCACCCAGAAAAGCCCATCAGAACAAAACCTGTGGAGCAGGTTTCTGTTAATAATAAGAGCCTGAAGAATGCTAAAATAACTTGCCTGCAGCTTCACAGCCTTCTGCAGGTGTTTGTGACAGCCACACAGGGGTTAAAAGGGCCCCCCCCTGGCATGGTGAGATCATATAACTACTGTATTTGCATCTTGCATAGTTCTGATAGGGGTTTGTGTACAAGATGGCAAGACTGCCTCTTGCAAGGTACTGCATGTCTCTCGGTTTATTTTTTTCCTGCAGCAGACTTTTGCAGGGGGTGTTTTAAGGATTACAGCCCAGGCAGCCTGATCCTTTGCATGTTTACTTGTGAGTTTGTCCCACTGAGACCTGCCGGGCTTGCTCCTTTGTGGTTGGTTGAGTGTACAGAAGGTTGCAGCCTTAAGGTCAGCTAGGCTTGCTACAGAAGTCAAACTGTTGAGGTCACAAGCCCCTCCCCTCCCTTTTGGAAGGTGCTTTTTTAAACAGAATGCCTTTCCAGCCCAATGTAATTTGATCTTTGCTCAACTTTGTGCCTGTTTTTTCCTGCTTACTGCCTGCTTTTTTAAAAACAACAAACCACGCAGCATTTAATTCCTTAAAGTATTTATTTTATGGAGTACCACCTCTGTATAGAAGATTGTTGGTTCATTTCGTTGTCTTGAAATGGAATTCTGCTTCACCCCAGAAACTTGGTTGAAGGTGTGGTCTATGGCGGTAAGCCCAAATGTATTCACTGGCTTTTCTGCTTAGCCATTGCATTTGCAAATTAACTGGTGTTTCAGAATTACAGTGTTTGCTCTGGAAAGTATGCAGCAGAGAACAATATGTTGTTTTTAAAATGCAGACGTTTCTGGAAAGGCGAATGGAAGCAAGGGGGAAGGTAAAAAATGAATGCCAGTTAGCAGAAGCCAGAGTTTCACTTAGGTAACGGGATTTACTAAAACACGTTGGATTAGTGTGTTGACTGGTTTGCAGTGATATTTGACTGACTGATGTATCAGAGCTGATCTTGAATAAGGCCACAATCCTGACATCACTTACCTGGGTGTTAGCCTCGTTGAGTTTAATTAGGCATGGTTAGGAGTTGACGGCTTAGGTAATTGTATTAAATGCCGTTTCTTCTTAGGACTATGTGTATGCATGGAGAGATTTGGGGTGTGTGTGTGCGCGCGCGCATTCTTTAAAAAAAGAGAAAGCATTAAAAAGTGGCAACTCAAACACTGTAAAATTGGCTTCCAAATCTGAGAAGATTTACTGCTATGTGTTTAGTGCTTAAAATACAGCATAGTATGTTTTAGGGAAGCGGGTGGCGCTGTGGGTTAAAGCACAGAGCGTAGGGCTTGCCAATCAGAAGGTCAGTGGTTCGAATCCCTGCGATGGGCTGAGCTCCCGTTGCTCGGTCCCTGCTCCTGCCAACCTAGCAATTCGAAAGCACATCAAAGTGCAAGTAGATAAATAGATACCGCTCTGGCGGAAAGGTAAACGGTGTTTCCGTGCGCTGCTCTAGTTCGCCAGAAGCGGCTTAGTCATGCTGGCCACATGACCCGGAAGCTGTACACCGGCTCCCTCGGCCAATAAAGCGAGATGAGCTCTGCAACCCCAGAGTCGGTCATGACTGGACCTAATGGTCAGGGGTCCCTTTACCTTTACCTATGTTTTAAGAGTGTATGAGAAATACTGGATCAGGCCAAAGGGCCATCTTGTCTAGCTTGGGTTCCCAAAGTGGGCAACCAGGTGTTACAGCGCTCTCCCAAGTTATGATTCCAAAAAGTTGAGATCCAGAGGCTCACTGCCTCTGACAGTGTTGTTATAACATAGCCATTGTGGTTACGAGTTTGTTGCTAACTGTCTATTAAAATCATCTAGTCTAGGGGCCACCAGTACATCTTGTAATAACAAATTCCATAGTTTAACTGCTCTCTTGTGTGGATGTCCTTACTGTCGTCTGCCCTGAATCTTCCAATGCTTAATTGAATGGCTCTGGGTTGTTGAAAGCATTTGTTGCTTTCTTCTATTTTGTTTTGAAATCAATCGTGTTAAGCTATGGGATTTAGCTCATTTTCCATTTCCATTTTAGAGCTGGGCTAGTACCTTTAAAATTTCTGTGCTAAAAAAACAAGTTACAGATTTCTGTGACCAGTACAGTGGTAGCTCAGGTTACAGACGCTTCAGGTTACAGACTCCACTAACCCAGAAACAGTACCTTGGATTAAGAACTTTGCTTCAGGATGAGAACAGAAATCGTGCTCCAGTCGCGTGGCGGCAGCGGGAGGCCCGTTAGCTAAAGTGGTACCTCAGGTTAAGCACAGTTTCAGGTTAAGAACGGACCTCCAGAACGAATTAAGTTCTTAACTTGAGATGCCACTGTATTGCAGTGTCTTATCAGATCTGGCAAGGCCTTGGCTGCAGACACCACTCTTTTACCTGGTATGACTCTTGGGCCTTTAACAGTTGGGTAGCAGGCTAAAATTCAATAAATGCAGCCTGAATACATAATAATAGGGGCAATGTTGCACTGATTGAACTTTTCAGGAAGGAATCCCAGCATTACGAATGAGTCATTGCATGTCTCAGTTCTCTGGAACAGAAAGTCAGTTATTCAAGGTATATGCCAAGCCAGTGAAATTGTATACATTTGCTTTTATTTGAAAACAGCTTCATTTATTTGAAAACAGCATTAGCCTTGCTAACACCCTCTAGAACCTGCTTTAAGCTTGGCACTGAATTCAAAGTGAAGTTGTGGACAGCTCTCCAGGCTTATGCAGAGTGCATAAGAAGCTGGCTTATACCAGGTCAGACTATCTGTCTGTCTATCTCCGTATTGTCTGCCATTGTTACTCATGCAGTGGTACCTCGGGTTACATACGCTTCAGGTTACAGATGCTTCAGGTTACAGACTCTGCTAATCCAGAAATATTACCTCGGGTTAAGAACTTTGCTTCAGGATGAGAACAGAAATCGTGCTCCGGTGGCGCGGCAGCAGCAGGAGGCCCCAGTAGCTAAAGTGGTACCTCAGGTTAAGAACAGTTTCAGGTTAAGATCAGACCTTCAGAACAAATTAAGTACTTAAGCTGAGGTACCACTGTACTTGGGTCCTCAGCTGCTGTGGGACTACAACTCCCATCATCCCTAGATAGCAGGACCAGTGGTCAGGGATGGTGGGAGTTGTAGTCCAGCAACAGCTGGGGACTCAAGCTTGAGAAACATTGCCTGACAGGCCACAGCTCTTTGTGTTCATAGAAGGGTTTTTCCTATTGCCTGGTACATGAGATCCTTTGACTGGAGATTCCCTGCAATCTTCTGCTTTCAAAACATGTTCTCTGCTACTGAACTACTTTTGCTCCTTGAGAGAGAAGGTGTTGACTTTACCCTTCGATAACTTTGCTTAGCACATCAAGGATGAAAGGGGGGCAGACTTCTCAATCAGACTTCCTCCACAACCCTTTTTGTTGTATTTATTTATCCATTTCACTTGAGTGCTTTCCCATGACATTATTTATTGTTGTTTTAATACAGAGCTTTCCAAACTGGTGGGATCTGGAGACACATAAAAAATGCTGTGAAAATACTTTTTTAAAAAAAAGTTTTAAAAATATATATTGAATTTGCCATAAGCTCACCATTGCCATCTTGTGTCACATTTGTATAATGCACTTAAAACGCAATTTAAACATTATATTTGCAGCTGTTTAGCTGAGTCCTGTGTGTTGCAACACGTTAGTGTGTTGGCTGCAGTGTGTACATGTGTCTTGCGAATGCTCCCCGTGAATACAGTAGGATATTGGATGAAGGGCAGTAACAGAAATATAGCTAATGAATGAATAGCTTCCTCTGGGCATTTTAGAATACATTGGGGATGAAAGCAATTTAAATACAAAGAAGTGAGATATGAAAACAAAAGCAATGTAGATGTAACAAAACCAAAACACACAGGGTGCCCTGAATTGAAAGCACAGATTTAAAAATGCTGGGGCCCAGATTGCATGTGTCTAGGTGAATAGCAAGCTCCCCACCTGTTGCTTCCACACAATTGTCTCTGTGTTGTGTAGTTGCCGGGAGGGTTAGAGTAGTTCCCGAGAAACCTGGGTTCAAATTCTGCCTCCACTGCAGAGCTCACTCAGTGGCCAGTCGCCATATCTCAACCTAATCTATCACTTGCAGCTGTTGTGAGGACAAAATGAGGTGAGCAAGATAAAAATGTAATTCAATTTTGTGGGTTTTCTTCAGAATACACCCCCTTCTTCTGCATGGCCTGGTGGAGGGTAATGACCGAGTTCAAAAGCTGTGCTGCCAACTTCTCAAACAACTCCTGCCATTTCTCCCATCCACCCCTAAAAAAATATACAAGTTTGATGCATAAATATGGCAGCAGGTGATTCTAATGTTTATCTCTAGCCTGCTTTGGGGTTGAGGTGGCTTGGTGAAATTCCCTGCCGATTGCTCTGCTTTTATTAACAGCAGAAAATATTTTTTCCATGTGGAAGAGCAGGGTAGGGTTTTTGCCTGCTGGTCCATTGGCACCATCTCTCCCTAACCCCATCCCGGTCACTAGATACTGGGGCACAACCTCCCTCTTTCCTTGCCCTAAGCACCCGTCCTTGAATTCCATGGCAGTTGGTCCCCAGACTGGGCGGTTGCTGCGGCAGCACTTCTCGATGCCAAATGGGATTTTGAGGAGAGGATCCTCTCCTCGGCTCACCCCTGTCCCCCAAATTCAAGATCCTCTACATGGAGCAGAAAACAGCAGCCTCTCACGCGCAGCCCAACTGGTCAAAGCATATTCATGTACCGGTAAGTTGTGTTGACCTTGAAGCTGGCATCTGAAAGCCATGGGGAGGGGGGATAATCTGCCTGCTCCCTACAAATGTGACCTATGCAAGTCCTGTTTTTTGTCTCTCCCTCTATGTGTGTTTTGGTATGTGAGGGGGGGAGTTGTTATTTAGATCCCACCTCTCTAGGCCAAAGGCATAAGGTGAGTTGCAGACTGTAAATAATAATACTTGTGTTTTCAAGTCTTCAAATTGCTTTCTGTGGATTTTCTAGTTGTGAGGTTTGCAATGACCCTTTAGGGCCGGTTTATATTATCACCTGTCTGGTTGCAGATAGCAAGACTAAGGTTATAATCCTAACACCCATTTCTGTCCCAGTTTTTTAAATTTTAAATATTGAGCTATTTGGGTTGGTAGGATGTCTGGGATGTCTGCCTTTCCTTTTTCTTTTTGGTATGTGATTTATTTGCTTAAGGACATATGTAAGTGTTTTGCTGTGGTTTTGGGGGTGGCATGAGTTGTAATCCCGAATATTCTCAGGTTTTCTTTTGTGAGATGTGTGGTGGTTTTTCTTTTTTCTTTCTTTTTGGTGCCCACAGCAGTTTCTTACTTTATTGAATGTGCTTCTGGACCATGGAAGTTTTGGGACACAGGATTAGGCTCTCCTGGTTTACCATCCCAGTCTTGGTTTGCACCCAGGACTGGTGGGGCAAGTAAGGAAGGAGTGGCTGGACCCCCCCTCCCCCAATTTCTGAAAATATAAAATCAAGCAGATATCCAGGTCTGTCTCCAGGCTGATGGTATACAGGCATATTCCTTGTGAGGTAAACAACACAAGTAAGAAGAAACATAGCAGAGGTTTTTTCTTTTAGCAAAGCTGGGGATGAGTTTCAGGTGGTTAAAAAAATAATAAATGGAAGCTAGCCCAGGTAACATGGCCTAGTGGTTGGGGGAAACTACAGCTTTCCATGGGTCTACACATACTAGCTCCTTGAGTTTTTAGGTGATGCAAGTTTCTTGTCAAATTCTTTCACGTGGCTTAAAAAACATCAGGTCAAAAAGCCAGATCAGTTGTTTTCAAGGTAAGAGCTCACTGTTGTAAATATGATCTTCCTCCCTTTCATTAGTTTAAAAAACAAAACAAAACAGAGACACCTGCTCTGGAGTCTTTTGTTTTCCTTCTTGAGAGCTTTTTGGCGGAGTGCCTGTTTCTATGAAAATCGGACCCTTTTAACTCAGAGGAGGGAAGCCTTTGCGTGAGTGACCTGTGTGTTTTACAGATCTTTAAATATTCAGCTTCCTGTTCGTTTTACTTGTTCCTCTGATGCTTTTTCTTTTGCGGGTGTAGAATGAAGGTCAAGATTACAGTTCCTGCTCTCATTATTGCAAACTGTTGCATTCACTGAAGCCTTTTCTGTTGGTTGGAACTGGGCTTAGAAAGATGTTTTTGCACTAGAATTTAGGGGATGTAGAAAGCTGCCGAATGCCAGGTTATGGTACTTGCTCATAGGGGGGCAGGTATGCATGCAAAATACTGTCTACTCAAGGCTGTCTTAAGCATATGCAGCGCTGGGGTGCAAAGATCCACCCGGTGCGCCCCCCCCCCCCCGGTTGCCCAGTCCCAGGCGTGCTGGAGGGCAGAGTTGGCCGGCCGCCTTAGCATCTCGCTCGCCCCCCGAACTTGTGGTGCAGAGAGCCTGCCATGGCACTCCAGCTGACGGACGGGCTCTTCCCCGGACTCAACTTTCAGGCCCCAGACTCTCAGCCTGGCACCTCTGAGAGCCAGGCACTCGGGTGTCCTGCAGCCCTAGCACCTATGGGTAAGACGGCCCTGTGTCTACTACAGCCTTTTTGACCTGGCACCCTCCACATCTTTCAGACTGATGCATGGTCAAGCCAGCATGGTCACTAATCAGGGTATCAGCTGAAGTAGAGCATTTACTTGCCTCTTTACTTGACTATAATAGGCATTACTTTTCTGAGAGTGTGTGTCATCTTCATGGTTACTGTAAAGAGGAGTTGCTTCAACACAAACTTCAACTCTTCCACAAAGATCAGTGGGAGGCATTTTTGTGCTAGTGTATTCTAGAGGATTTTGGGTGCATTCAGATGTGGCAAATGTTGCACTAGTTTCCCCAGTTGTCCTGTTTTCTAACAATGTTGCTTTTGTACTTAAGTACCTGGTATGCTGTGGAATTTTGGCTTTTTGACAAATACACTGGCATGCTGTGCTAAATTTCATTTTCACCAGTATTGTGGCACAGCAATGACCTTTCTGCCCATGTGTGCTCTTTTCCCCCTATGATTTCCTCATGAAAACAGGAGGGAACTGTATGCCAGCATCCCACCCCAAATTTTTCAGTTTTCTCCTGGGATTTTCTACGTTAAAAGGGCTGCAAATGGATTATTTCCAGAATCAAATTAGAGCTAAATGTGTGCTATATTCCATTAGTTTTCCTGGTGGCTTTTGTGTCATGTGAAAGCCCAGATACAATGCAGAAATGAACAGCCAGGGAAATGTTGGGGAAATGGAACAAACTTTTGTGTGAATAACTCAGGCAATATAAATGCCTTAGTGATGAATTTATACTGGGCAAGTCCACACACCACTCTGCTTTATTAGTTCTGTAATATTCCAATGTTACCTCAGTTGTCTGGAGGAGCACACTTGCACTATAACAGACAAACAGTAGCAAGGAAAACTCCTGGAACATGTACAGCGTGAAAAGTTGCAGAATTTCAGCTACGGAGCATACATTGATAGGAAATAAAGCAGTATGCACACCTGGAAAATTTTGCAGGTGCAAACGATATTGAAAGGATCACTTATAACTGCCCCAATACCATCATTACCATAAATAATCATGAACCAGCAATAAAAAGTGATGTCAGGAGGGACCCTTAAAAATGCTTAATGCTGGTTGAATCGTGCCCTCTGCATTGACCGAAGTGGTCAAGTGGGCACGTGTGGGGTAGGGTGATCTCGTAGGTAAACTGGTCCCAGGTTTTTAAGGGGTTTATATACTAATAGTATTTCCTTGAACCTGGTAAATTCTTTATATCGCCCATCTTCAGGATTTTAAGCTAGCAGATATGGGCAGTTCTGCTTTAAGGTGCGTTGCCTATAAAGTATGAACAATGAAACGGGTGTGGGGTTTTTCTGGGAAATGTCGTTTGCCTTGAAATGTACCTAAATGTATTGTGAAACCCATTGGGAAAGCTATTTAACTATTTGCACAGGGAACAGTTGGCTCAACAGAATGACCACCACTTTGATCCTTCCAAATCCTCTTTCTTCAGAACAACTGGTTGTCCAGGTGAATTATGAGATTTCTCAAAAAAGATCCAATTAGCTGCTTTTGACTTGAAGTACTGGAATTGTACTCTGGGGCACTGCAGTGTGTTTCAATGAACTTGACGTATGCGATTTCTTGTAATGCATAAAATAACCTGGCAAACGAGGTTGGTAACACTGGCCTCTTGCTCATTTCAGATGAGTTCAGGCCATAGACAAGATTTGAACTGGAATGACTTTGTCCAGAGTAAGTCTGGTTAGGAAGGAGAGAGCCATGAAAGCAGCCTCTGCCAGGCTGGTGCCCTCCAGATGTTTTGAACTGCAACTCGCATCAGCCTTAAGCAGAGGTTGGATGGCCATCCGCCATCTTTTATTTAGTTGAGACTCCTGCATTGCAGGGGGTGTACAGCTATATGATTCAGTGGTACAATCATGGATGTGCCCAAAGAGGCCACACCCTGCGACGTTGTGGAGTGACTTGAGTTATTGTGCTGTGTCTAAGCCAGACACAGTGACATGTCCCAGTTATAAGTACTATATAGCCTGTTCAGACAGCCCATATTTGTCTGAAGATAGTAATAATAGTAATAATTAAGGTATACTTCAGGTATAGGCGTGTATTTGAGCCATACAAGCTATTCGATATTTGGTAGAATTGTTAACAAATCTGTAATTGTGGCTCAATCCTCTTTCATTCGATGCTGCTCTCTTGGGGCAAGGGCTGGGGGACATGTGGGGCTTTATCCCCTTAAGCGGGTCTCTCCCTGCCCTCTGGGCTCCCAAATTCTTTTCAATCTTGTAAACACCTGGGGTTGGATTACTTTGTGGAAAGGGTCAGTCCCTGGTCAGCCCTCCACTCCAAATAAAAGCTCTGGACTCCAAATAAAGGCTGAACTTTAAAAAATAATAATCCATATATACTGGCCTTCGGAGTACATAGTAGGGGAGTGTACTGCCCGCAAGATTTGACTTGCATCTCATAGCTTTGGGGATCATCCCCATGTGTTTCAGAGTCACTCTGTGTCCTTCCAATTTGACTTCTCATTCAGGACCAAACTAGATCTGTTAAAAATTGAGCTCATTCTTCCACCATATTCAGTATAATGTAGAATCTTTTAAAAAAAGCCTGCTATAACAACTTCTTCTTCTCTTTTCCCCACAGAAGTTGTTGAAATACATAGACCTCAGAATGGATTAAGCTTGATACATCCAGGGGTGTGTGTGTCTTTCTCTATGTGTGTGTGCACAGGACATTTTTAAAGTTTGATTTTAAAAACAAAGCAAAGAGAAAACGTGTAACCTTTCCGCTTTCTGCCAGAACTGGGTGCAGTTCTCCCCTTGTGAGAGGACGAAGCCTGCCAGATTTCGGAGCTACCTTATTTTTCCATGTATAAGACTAGGTGTTTTTCCTAAAAAACAATGTCAAAAAATGGGGGGGGGGCTATACGCGGATACATCTCCTCCATTTTCTTAAATCAGGGTCCCCAAAAATAGGTGGGCATCTTATACATGGGGGCGTCTTATAGATGGAAAAATACAGTATCTTCTGTGGTTCTGCTTCAAGGACAGGCTTTCCCCCAGTTTTGTTGTGGGCAGCAATCACAGGTCCACGGGGTGGTAAGAGAGCATGGATCCTCAGGAAAGATGGGCAGCAAAGTATCACTCCCTCCAGCAAAGAACCTGTTACCCAAAGGGTAGATGTTTGGGGCAGGCTTCTCCAGAACACGCCCCCATCCCTGGATTTTTAGGAATCACAGCCTGTTCTCTCTCTCTCTCTCTCTCTTTCTCTCTCTGAGAGAGATCTCTTCTTTGACCATGAATGATGAAAAAAAAATCACGTATCCCTAAGGAATACAGTGGTGGAGGGGAAAGTATTGCCCTGATTCACCGTGTACAGTGGTACCTCAGGTTACATACGCTTCAGGTTACAGACTCCGCTAACCCAGAAATATTACCTCGGGTTAAGAACTTTGCTTCAGGATGAGAACAGAAATCGTGCTCCGGCGGCACGGCGACAGCAGGAGGCCCCATTAGCTAAAGTGGTGCTTCAGGTTAAGAACAGTTTCAGGTTAGGAACGGACCTCCGGAACGAATTAAGTATGTAACCAGAGGTACCACTGTAATTCAGAGGCTGTGCACACACATCTGCATGCAACATATAATTTGGCATTTATTCAGCTGCTGGCAAAGCTTTGTTCATGGGCTCGACAAGCAGACTTCCACACTGAATTGAAGACCAGGGTTGCTGTTCAGTGCTCTTCTTTGCTGTTCAGTGCACCCCTGAAGATGTTTTGAATGGTAAATGTACTGCCAGGCTTATGGCTGTGTCGAGGCCAGGGAATAGTTAGGTTTGGAAGGATTTTCCATTTTATTTCCATCTTCCCCTGCGTGCACTCCCAAAAGAGAGTTTGTGAGGAAGGAAACAGAAATGTGAATTTGCTCTAGAAGCCTCATGGTCCTGGATCTTTTTTTATGTCAAGGTCTCTGTACAGAAACTCTCCGATCCGACACTGGATGCTCCTGGGAATTTCCAGTACAAAGCTCCGGTCAATGATAGATATGTACCTCCAGTTGCATTAATGCTATTTTTAAACTGTCGTCCTCCCCTGCAATAGGAGGAAAAACCTCTCCTTACTACTTGGTTATGAGCAAGGTTTTTCCACACTGGAAGGAACGAAGAAAATGTTGGGTGTGTGACTATCGGAGCTCGGCATATAAAATGCTCTGGAGTATTATCCAATCTCACATCAGTTGATTGTGTTGTATGTGCTTTTTTTGCCGTGACCTACTTTTCTAAAAGTTCTTGCATGGTCTTCTACATCCTCCTTTGTTTTCCCATTGCTGGAGAAGGTAGATTGGATGGAATGGACTGTGAATTGGATCCGGTATGTTCTTACCGGGTTTGTCTTTTCTTTTTCATTTTAGGTGGAATATTTTCTATTCTATTCTATTCTATTCTATTCTATTCTATTCTATTCTATTCTATTCTATTCAACTTAAAAAAAAAAGAACTTTCACCCACCACGAGTTTGCCTGCCCCCAAATATGCCTGTTGCAGGAGATTGTAGGAGGCAGAGGTTCCGTCTTGCGCCTAAGATTGAGGGGGCCTGGTGTGTGTTGAGTTGTGTCATGTGTGCGATGTGCGCCATACGTCATATGCTTGGCGACATCACATCGTTGGGAGGAAGCCACGCATGGAGCCCAGCATGGCACTGCTTCCTCTCTTGCGCTCAGGAGGAGCCAGTCGCTTGGCACCAGACTCTTCTTTGCCATCTGATATTGAGGGGGCCGAAGACTTCTCCGCCCTTGGGAGTTGATGCGCTTGGTGGGATGTGTTTGGGGGCCTTGCTCTCTTCAGCATGAGTTCTGTGGGATATACCTAGTGCAGCTGCATTCTGCTGCGGGAGATTAGCTGCCCGTAAAGGGGTATGTTGGTTTCTTGTGGTCTTCTCATTGGAGAATCTCTGATAAGGTTGGAAGAACTCCAGGACTCCCTGGAGTGTGCTGGAAATCCTCATTTGCAGAAGATTCTCCCTTAGGAGTCAACTTGTTTTCCTGTTGGAAGACCTGCACTGTGTTGTTCCTCCATTTCTTGGTGCCTTCAGAAGGAAGGGACCATTGAGTGGTCTAATGTGGAACTCCCAGGAATGTTTGTTTGCTCCCATGTTAAGATTTGGATAGCATCAAAACACTGGCTTTCAGTTTTGCCCCAAAGCTATCCAAGTTACTAATTGCTGCTTTGCTTCCACTGTTGCTCTTAACGTTTTTGTTGTTGCTGCTGCCGCACAACCCATCACTGTACACAAATGTGGTTTTTTATTATTTTTATTCTATGCTAATTACTTGTTTCATACTGTTATCTGCCTTGCGGCAGGATATAATGTTTTAAATGAATGAAATAGGTAGCTGGGATATAACTTTAGGGAAACAGCAGCATATGTACATTGTGTACCGCCAGCTCTGAATAGAGTTGGTCTGTACGTTTGGAATGGTAATTTCTTTTTGTGGGACACACGTTCTCTGCACATCTGTGTAATTTCCCAAGAGATTTCCTCACTGACTAACATTAGGAGCGGCTCCCCAAATGCACAAATGAATTGTGTGCATGGAGGGGCCCCTGGCATCCGGTGAATGCCACAAGCCCTTGGGAACATGGAAGTTCCATGTTGTTAATGAGCCCATAGGCTATTGACCCGGGGCACCGAGGGTGCAGAATCGCACAGACACAGAAGCCTGCTTTGCAATATGTTTGGGGGCCTGTGACTTAATCCTCTTCCTCTTCTATTTGCAGCTTGTCGGGGAAGAGAAACGTGTTGGGACACGAACTGTCCTCGTTGGCCACCATCCGCTTCCCACGCCAGAGGCTTACATTCCGCAGAAGTTCTGCTCTAACCAAATAGTCTCTTCCAAGGTACGTTTGCCGCATGAATGCTGTTGCGGGAATGGCATGCGAGCTCTTGCCAATTCATGTGAACACCGTAATAACCATGCTTTAATTGCTGCACCGGCCCACCCGACCTGTTTTTAGCTTCACAACAACCCTGCAGAGTATTTTAGGCAGAAGGGACGTGGCCGGCCGAAGGTCACCCAGCGAGCATCATGGAAGAGTGGAACAGGTTCTCCTGGTCCTTCATGGTTTAGAGACTCTTCTCATAACCTGCAGTACTTAGATCCTGTTCAGGTTACAGTTCTACTCCAGAGTGTGTCGTCAGCAAAAGCAATTTTGTGTTCTGTTACTTTTCCCCCAGACTTGTTTTGAACTTGGGAATCACTCTGACCATCATTAACCTTATGACTTGATAATGAGTTATGAAGATCACTCGCAAGCTGTGCCTGGTTTTTGTTTTGGGGGGTTGGGGTGTCTTTTGTTTAAAGCTTACACTTTGTTAGTGATCCAGCTCCTCCACGAGGTCCTCCAGGCATAATAAGAAATCTCTTGCAAAAAGGCAGTCTGTGAGGCCCGTTATCAGTCTGGTGCACTTATTCTGCTGCTATTTTGCAGCTCTGTTTGTTACAGCTAAGAATAAAACCTATGCATGAAGGAACTCTTTCCCAATCCCGCAAGGTGTTCCAGTTTTAGAACTGCATGAAACACAAAAGACCCGTAGTTCCTCTTTTGTAGCTTCTTCCGTCTGGCACAAGTAGCCCAGCTAATGGCTTTATTACATTTACGAGTGGGAACTGCAATAAAATGGTACAGAGGGTATTGTCCGGTGTTCCAGCTAACCAACCGTATCTTCTTCCAAGACATCCCATCCGGTTATTATTGTTATTTGATAAATTTGTATGCTGCTCTTCATCCAAAGATCTGAGGGTGGTTTGCAAGACAAAAATACAAAATGATAATTCAAAATACATAATGGAAAAACAACAACAACAAAAACCCCAATAACCCCGCTCCCACAAATACGTTCAAAAAGCCATAGAAAGTTAATCAGCTCAACACCTGGTTGAAGAAGAACGTTTTTGCCTTGTGCCTAAAGATATGTAATGAAGGCTCCAGACAAGCCTCCATGGGGAAAGCCTTCTGCGAACAAGGAGCCACCACAGAAAAGGCCCTTCTTGAGTTGTCACCCTCCAAACCTCTCCTGGAGGAGGTGGCACATAAAGAAGGGCCTCAGATGGTGGGTTGCAGGGTCTGGGTAGGCTCATATGGAGAGAGGGGGAGTGCTTGAGCTATTGCACTTCGCTCTCTTACACACAGACACACACAGAGTTCTCTGGCTCCCCCCGCCCCGCCCCAATAGACACTGAGCATGGTCAGTCCTCATTGAACTGTTGTGTTGTTGTTGTTGTTGTTGCTGTTGTTGTTATTTTGTCCCCTTGGCTTTTTCTTTCTTGCTTCTTCTTCACCCTTTGGGATTTTTGCTGATCCAACCTCCTCGTTTTCTCAGCCACACTTCCTCCAAGCACTCGCCATCTGCACGTGCCGTCACAGGGAGTCGTATATAGAACCATTTTGGAGCGCTGAAGCTGGTGAAATTTCCAGATAATTAGAAAATACAAAATGATTGTCAATTATACAAGGAGAGCTTGGATAAAATATTAGGGTCGACAACCCTAAATATTTTTTTAATGTGCACAAATCTCCGTTTCTTCTGTGCAGCAATATTTGCAAAGCAGAATGAAAGCATAAATTGCACCCGAACTTCAATTTTTTATTTTTGTTTTTTAAAAAGACCTAATGGAAACCAGGGAAGGCACAGCGCAAGCTGCACATCTTGAATCTTTTAATATATTTACTGTTGCATTGACTGGGAAGTCTTGCTCTCATTGTGTGCAGCTCGGAAGGTGGAACAAAAGGCAACAGTTTTTCCAAGCCAGGAAAGCAGGTGGCTGCTATCAGCGGGCAAAAGGGGAGTTGCGTAAAACATCGTGACAACCTCCGCTAGTGGTTGACATTCAGCAGATTCTGTGCATCAACTGCTGTATGTTCCATGTGCCTTTTGTGTGCCGGGAAAAGGTCGGGTTCCCATACCGCTTTCTCTGCTCTGCAAAGCATCCATCTGCACTTTTCACGTGGTCTCGCAAAATGACTCAGTGCAAACTCAGCTTCCCCCACTTGTTATTTAGTGGACGAGCCTGATTTTGGGGGGGGGGGCGCTTTCTTGTGGGTGTGGAGCTCCTGGTGCTTGCTGGATCAATTCAGAAGCTTGTCCTTTGAGTGGTGAAAGTCTGGGCTGTGCATTAGGCAGATGAGAGCATTGACCCTGGAGCTGGACCAACGTAGGAAAGGTTGTCCTTGCCAGGCTAACAAGAGGAGAGTCAGCGGCTACTCTCGATGGACACAGTCATTCCAGCCCTTGGAATCTGTTTACAAGAGAGATGCTGCAACCCGTTGCCCTAATGTCTCACTATATGGGCTGGCGGATCATGGAGCTATCGGTTCTGGGTTCTAGCCCTTGCAGTGCAGAGCTTTCCAAACTGTGTGTCATGACACATTAGCATGTCGGCTACAGTGTGTAGGTGTGTCGCACGAATGCTCCCCACGCTCCTCCTGGGGCTGGAAAGGGGTTAATTTAACCTCCAGTTTGCTAGTAAAACTGAATTACTATGTCGTGAAATATGCATGTCTAAAAAGTGCGTCACCAACAGGAGAAGTTTGGGAAGCTCTGCAGTAGCACAAGAGAGGAGTTGTTGTCGTTATTAAATCTGTATACCACCCTTCATCCATACATTTCAGGGCAGTTCACAAAATAATAATAATAATAATAATAATAATAATAATAATAATAAATAATTTTTATTTATACCCCGCCCTCCCCAACCAGAACCGGGCTCAGGGCAGCTAACACCAATAAAATTACAATAAAACATAATAGGAAACAAAAAACAAAAAAAACCCCAGTTAATTAAAATAGGGGTTAAAATACCATTTAAAATGCAGCCTCATTTTAGTAGCAGCCCATTAATCAAAACCATAAGGGGAGGGAAGCATAAGGGTCAGACTGAGTCCAAACCAAAGGCCAGGCGGAATAGCTCTGACTTGCAGGCCCTGCAGAATGATGTCAAGTCCCGCAGGGCCTGAGTCTCTTGTGACAGAGCGTTCCACCAAGTCGGGGCCAGTACTGAAAAGGCCCTGGCCCTAGTTGAGACCAATCTAATCACCTTGCGGCTCAGGACCTCCAAAGTGCTGTTATCTGTGGACCTTAAGATCCTCCGCAGGACATACCAGGAGAGGCGGTCCCATAGGTACGAGGGACCAAGATAAAAACACAAACTACAGAATAAAAACAAGAACGAAAACAAAAGAAAACAGTAGCCCCCTTCCACGAAAGGGCCACATTAAACCAAAGAAACACAGCACACAAAACAACCAGCCGTAGCAATGATTACTTTTGCTGCCAGGTCTCTACTGCAGCTGGATTTGGCTGGCCTAGGAAGTGGCATACCCCCTCCTCTGTTAATTCCCACAACCACCCTGTGAGGAAGCCACGGCTGAGAGGCAGTGACTGGCTCTGGGTCAACCCAGGGAGCTTCATGGTCGAGTGGGGATTTGAACCCTGGTCTCCCAGGTCCTGACCTAACACTCTTAGCTGCTGTGCCACCCTGGCTCTCACTGCACTGTGAGGGAGACCACAACATTTCTGAAGACTATACTATTGATCAGTAGCTTGAGAAGACCCGAATAGGCTGGGATTCTGTAAGCCAGTGGAGGTCCCTTCCCACTGACTTGGTATTGTTGAGGCAGAGGAGGAGCCAAGAGGTTGTATCAAATGCATACCTTGCCAGAGCAATATGTTTGGCAGCCTTTCGTTTCGAACCAAGCGATTGAAGACACGGTGCATTTTGCCATTACGTTTGGAAGCACTTTCTGATATTTAAGTCCTGGTGCTTCTTCAGCAATGCAGAGGCAGTAGCTGGCCCTCAAGGCTGCCTTCCCCACCTCACCTTATTTCAAGCTGGCTTGTGTGTGCGGGAGAGACAGGGAAAATGCCGCCCCCTTTAAACCCTCACATCTCTTGTTTCTGGCACTAGAATTTTTGAGTGGGGTTATGCGCCAAACCTTTTGCAAACGCTGGCGTAAGACCCACGGGACACGGCTCATAGAAACGAAAGGAGGAAAACCAACGTTTCTGAGTGGGTAGCAAAGCAAGCTCTTCACGGAGCAAGATGCTTATTTCTTTCCATTGGAAATGACACCAAAGGGGTGTGTGGATGTGTGTGCATGCGTGCCCATTGTAATTGTTTGCCCCTTTAAAAGCCACCCAATTTATATTTATAGACAGAGATGATAGATAGATAGATGATAGATAGATAGATAGATAGATAGATAGATAGATAGATATAGACAGACAGACATATTGAACAGATGATAGGTATCCCAATTTTGGTGCGGTCTTCAGAGGCAGGGCTGGCCCACTCCACCCATGAAGGAAGGTGAGGTGACCGCCTCAGGCAGCCGAATCCTGAGGGGCAGCAGATCCAGCCTCTGAGGATTGCATCGCCCACAGCCACTCCAATACCATCTCCGCAGCAGCCTCTTGGCAAATAGGAGGCACTGCAGGTCTCCTTCCATCCTCGTTCCCAATGTAGATCTTTATTCTCCCATTGTTCCTGATGTAGTTCCTTGACCCTCACTTCTTCCCTGGTGGGGGGTGGTTTGTGTGCGTGCGTGTGTGCCATTTTCTGGTTAGCTTCAGGTGCCAAAATGTCTCAGGGCAACCCTGTTCAGAAGAGGCCATTGCTGGTCGAAGTCTTGGTTCATGCCTGCCTCTTTTGCTTTTTTGCCCCACAGTACACTGTCTGGAATTTTCTTCCAAAGAATCTCTTTGAACAGTTCCGAAGAATTGCCAACTTTTACTTCCTTATCATTTTCCTTGTACAGGTAAGGCTGCTTTAGAAAAAGCAATGAAGGTGAGGGAAAATGTTGCTGGTGTGTGTGTGTGTGTGTGTGTGTTTAAGTACCAGTCATTGAAATGTTTCAATGCCATCCTGCTGAAATAAAGACTCTTATTTTCAAGGCATAAGTTAGTGGGTTCGTGTTTACAGAACACGACAACAATGGTGCCATTTGCTCCAGCCTAGAGACTATACATCATATAGCTGCTTCTCTTCAATGGTCAAAGATGCGTCATCCCCTCCCTCCTGCACACACAACAGCTTGTGATGAGGCCCCCCAAATACCTCCCTGTTACGTTGTCTAGATGCTACACAAATGCAGAAGTAAATTTCTGAGTGTGCATTTCTTTGTGGGCAGGCGAATAGCAACCACAGATGTGGGCTGTGTCCTTTTCACTTCTGCTTTCTGATTAAAGAGGCTAGAGCTGAATCAGGAGACTCTTTAAAAAAATAAAATCAAAAGCAAGCTGAAATTCTGCAGACCAGCCGTTTCAGGGAAGGAAAGTAGGGGAGTGGGTTCAGCTTCTGTTGATGTCGGATGGGTTTTCAGTGTTTCAGCGTTTTTTTTAAAAAAAGGGCTCTTGATCTGCAGCACTGGGCACCAGCCACTGCTCTTGGGCAGCATATCTGCTGACGTATATTAAAAGCACTCACTATTGTAGACGGAGGAGAGCATCTTGGCCCATTCCTCATAAGCCTGAACCTTCCTCAGACTTTGCTAAATGGAGTGTGTTGAATTCGCCACTGCTGCTGCCTGCCGTTTCCTGACGATTGCATCTTGCCTGCTTTGAAGACAGAGTGCTTTGCCAATTTGCATCTCATCCTTGTGTCAGGGGCAGAGGCATTAATGATCTCTGAGGAAGTAGCTCAGGCTAATTTACATGACAATGCTAAGATCGCATCGCCCCATCTTCCAGATAACTGTAGAATCCTGATCTGAGCAGTCGGGGCTGGTTGTGAAATGTATAACCTTGCTTATGCACCAGGCTAACCGGCTGCCACTTCCACTTCCTTGGGCGGTGTGGTTCAGCTTGCCAGGAGCAACAAATTCAACAGGAATCTCCCCAGTGCGCGTGGGGCTTTAACTTGGAACAGGTTGGAACAAAGGCTATATTTAACTTGAAACAAATCAAAATAGCGCCACTAGGGACGGATGCGGTTTTCTCTCTCAGTTCCAGTGCTGTGCAGTTTTGGAAGAAATATCCCCATGTTTCAGTGAATTGCATACAGCTGATTTTTGCCCAGAGTTGACCCGCGTTGGTCAATATCAGCGGGTCTACTCTGAGTAAAAGTTACTTGAAAACTTGGCCATGGAGAGGTGTGTGTGAATTATCACACTGTGATAAAAAAAAACCAAAAAACCCAGCTGACTGTCTTCTGAAGCAGAACACCCCCGTGAAAAATCTCATGGCTACCTATTTGTACCAAACCTCCCCTTGCCCACCCCAGTTAGCCATTACCATAGGAAAGAAATTAATGTTATATTCAAATGTTTGGCATCGCATTACAAAAGCATTGCTCTTGTGCCAGGCATTAGTAGAGCCTGGCAGTTAAAGGCATGGAACCCGTCAAATCCACCTACCCACCAATGTGTGTGTTCATTGTTCCACAAGAGGCTTTTTCTTGTGAAGACTGTGCAGCTTTAAACACATGCCATAATAAATCCATTACGGTGCGGTCTCACACATGTTTACTGTGAAGTATGCCCCGCTTTCTTTAACGAGGCTTATTCCCAGGTAAGGGTGTGTAGCTAGCAGCCTTAGTCTTTAAGGGTGCTGCAACATTTTTTTTAAAGTGTCTGTTTGTTGTAATAACATAGCTAACCCTCATAATTCAAACATAGTTGCTTCTGTCAATGGCTTCTGGCCACAGTAGCTATGCTCTGTCTCCACAGTCAGAAGCATAAATGTCTCTGAATATAATTTTCTGGAAGCCACAGGGGAGGGGAGAGGGCTCTTGTACTCAGGTCCTGCTTGCAGGTTTCCCAGGGGCACCTGGTTGGCCTCTGAGAGAACAGGATGCTGGACTAGATGGGCCACCGACCTGATCCAGCGGGCTCTCCTTATATTCTTATCATTCCGAGTGCCAAATGCTTTTAGCGCTGGAGTAGCTTGGACCACTGGAATAGCTGTTCTAGTGAACAGACTTCCTGGAGCATGAGCTGAGCTCTTGAGCAAATGTGCATGTGTGTGACAAACCTCCATTTACAGTGCAATCTTAGCACATACTTGATATCAACTGCATATCTGTAGCAGAAGGCTTTGACGAGCTCAATCAGCCTTGGGTCCCCAGATGTTTCTGGGATAAGATTCCTGTCACTCTCAGCCAGTTTGAACAGGTATGATGCTGTTTGCAGCCCGACAACATCTGGAGAATCAAAACTGAAGAGTGTTGGCTTCGAAGAAATGAGTTCTTTACTACTACTACTAATAATAATAATAATACTAATAATAATACACACTTGGATTCACATGGCAGGACATATAATGGAAAAGGATGCATTCAGATGTCACATTATTCTATTTGGACATCAAAGAGATCCCTTCACAAGCTCTTCATAGCAAGAAAGTGGGAATGAAGAATATACATGGGTGCTTTTCTTCTTATCTGGAAGACACCTCTGCCATTTGAATGAATGAAAAACTTTGCCACATCATTCTCAAAACTTACTAGGCACTTGCTACCAGTGATTCACCACACGCTATAAAACAGAAGTCCGAATGCATTATTGTACAGAAAAAATTGCACATAAACAGATGCAGTTCATTAAAAAGCAATGACATGCACACTCTGGTGTTTTCCTGTGTTTTCCATGTTGCAGCATCAGTTTACATTTGTTGCTTATAAAAGCTGAGGACATCAAATCAGCAAATATCCTTTTCTTTAATTCTCCCCCAATAACTTGCCTTTCCCCCTCTTCTGCAGGTCATAGTAGACACACCAACCAGCCCCGTCACGAGTGGACTTCCTCTATTCTTTGTTATTACCATTACAGCTATTAAACAGGTACTTCCGTTCTCCCCCTTCCCACCCAAAAAAGTAAATGGAAAAAGAGGATTGTCAGCTTAGAGCTCTGCTAAATACCCGAGGAAAGGCTCTCCCTCACCTCTTTTTTCTTTGTTTCCCTTTCTCTTGTTCCTTGATTGTGATGACTTCCGCCCCCTGCTCCCTAATTTATCCCTCCAGGGTTATGAGGATTGGCTGCGGCACAGGGCTGACAAAGAAGTAAACAAAAGCACCGTCCTGGTGATCGAGGATGCAAAGCAAGTGAAGAAGGAGTGCGAAGGAATCAAGGTGTGGTATGAAAGAGGGGAGCAAGCTTTCGGGGCACTGGGAAGCTCCAGGGAGCCTGTAGCGAAAGGCGGGGTGGGGTGGGGGGGTGAGTGCAGGGAGAGTTGTTATTAAAACCTTGGATTCGTGCTTGCTGATGGACTCCGGCTGGTCCCCACTGGCTGGTTGGGGTGGCTGGGAATGGGCTGAAGCACTTGTGTGTTTTGTAGCAAAGACAAGCGAGGTTTCTGCACGTTGGAAATGGTTTGGGGCCTTGCCTTTAACCACAGGGAGCCACAGGCAGCAAGGAGTTCTGTGCAGGCGAGTGAGCAAGCTGGTGGAGGAGACAGATCTCTGCACCCCTCCTCTGCCATTCCACTTGGCAGAAGGCTTTTTCCTCTTCTGTAATGCAGCACGATTGCGACTTGTGTGAAGGCTACATTCTGGGGATGGAGGCAGGAATGTGTGTACCCTGCATGAGCTCCCCCCGCCCCCCCCCCGCCCCCCGCTCCCAGCACGACAGAGAGCTTTTAGATTTAGGTGCCTTCTTTGCTTCTTTGTTGTTGATTTATATCAATAAAGCCTTTTCAGCTGAAGAGTGGGGGGTGTGTGTGTGTGTGATGCTCTAAATAAGTACATCTAAGCAAACATTTCTGCAGCACGTTGACATTTATTTGTTCTGGTCTTTAAGGTTGGGGACATAGTAGAAGTAAAGTCTGATGAAACCTTCCCATGCGACCTGATCTTCCTCGCATCAACTCACAAGGACGGGTGTTGTTATGTCACTACAGCTAGTTTGGATGGAGAATCAAATGTCAAGGTAACAGAATGGGTAAACAGCACATCTGACCTGCAGCCCTTTTATCTTCACTAAGCTTTGAAGCGGTAAATCTTGGCTTTCCAAAGCTTTGACACGGCGCAGTCTCTAGGCTGTGAATCAAGAGTGGCTGACTATGCGTACCTGTCACACAAAAGAAAGTGAAATGCATTCCCTTTCAGCCATACTCTCTTCCCGACTTGCTAATTCTATATGACAGGATATTGTTGTGCTGGGGAGCGTATGGTCATGCGTGGCCCTCACAGAGCTACACCACAGTCCTTCTCTCATGAGCGACAGGCTCCTATCTGGTCCACAGCTTACATGGGATTATAAGAGCGTGCCTTTTGGGTGAGACGAAAGGTTCAGCATCCTGTTTTCTGTGAGGGCAGATCCGGTGGCGTAGGAAGGTGGCTGCAGTCCACCCCCAGGTGTCATCACTGAGGGGGGAGTGACGCAGTCCACCCCCAGGTGTCATCACTCTCTTGGGGAGTGACGCAGTGGCTCGGGCCCCTGCAGGCTCCACACTGCCTGAAACGGCAACATGGGGCTTGTGGACTCCATGGAGGTTCTGCACAGCGTGCTCTGCCCTGGCTTACCCTGCCCTGTCCCTGGGTGCAGGGCATTTGTGCCGCCCCGGGCGCCCAAGCAGCTAGCTACGCCACTGGGCAGATCAAGCCACCACACCCCTTTTGGGGATTCAGCAGCGCCTTGTCTCTGAATGTGGATTTCTCTAATAGCCACTGATGGAGCGCCTTCTCCATTCAATGCAAAGGTGGATAAACCATGGGATTCATGCAACCTTCACAGGTCTTCCATGCAGCCAGCCACAGATGCACGAGCCACCCATCACTGCCAAATTCACCACCCACCAGTGAATTTTGCTGTCTGGCAGGGGTGTGCCTAATGAACTGCTGCTTGATGGACTGAGGCAGGGGTCAGCAACCTTTTTCATCCGTGGGCCGGTTCACTGTCCCTCAGACCATGTGGGGGGCTGGACTATATTTTGAGGGGGGAAATGAACAAATAACCCAGAGATGCATTTTAAATAAAAGCACACATTCTACTCATGTAAAAACACACTGATTCCCTGACCGTCTGTGGGCCGGATTGAGAAGGCGACTGGGCCGCATCCGGCCCACGGGCCTTAGGTTGCCTACCCCTGCCGCTGAGGGGATCATGATTGCAATGGGAGTCATCCCTGAGCACCTTCCTCCAAATGTAAATTGCACTTCTCTTGGCCCACCCAGTTACTGTTATGCAGGCTGGGTAGAGTGAGATCTTTTGCCACTGGTGTGTGTTGGGAGCAGCTGCACTTCTCAGTCTCAGCAGGGAGACCTCTGGAAACTCGTGTGTGTGTGCGCGCGCGCATGCCCCAGCCGCACAATTGGCATGTGGCCCTCAAGCACCCACTCCCTGCAGCCTATTATGATATCACAAAAATATAAAATAAAACTGGAAATAGTTGGTGCCATTGTGAGCAAACATTTGCCCTGCAAAAAGGCAGAAATCAGTTAAATCAAAAGTCTGAAAGGCAGCCATGCTTCTGAATAGCAGTTCCTGGAAACCAAGGGCTCCTGAGCTCCCCTTCTGCTCTCTGGTCTTGCACAGGCAGCTGGTTGGCCAGAACAAGAACAGGATGCTAGACTAGATGGGTGCTTCTCGTGTTAAATGAGGGAAGGCTTAGGTTTATCTCTAGGTGAACCAACGCATTAGGGACATAGAGCTGCAATGTCATATGGGCAAAATGGATAAACATGCCACAATTAGAGACTTTGGGAGAGGGTTCTCACCCGCAAATTATCTGACTGATTTACAAATACCTAAGTACAGACACTCCTTTACCCTGGCCAGATTTAACGTTTTGCCCTCTGCTCTGCTGCTAGGCAGATATGAGGGCAAACCATATGAGTCACGTGTTTGCCCATGTGGCTCATCGGAAGTGGAAACAAGTCTGCATGTATTGCTGCACTGTAGTTACTACGAGGATCTACGCCTGACCTTTATTGCCCCAGTTCTACAAAAGCTTAAAAATGTACCAGAACCCCAACGTATGAGAGCCTTGGTAGAAGATAAGGTTCCTGAAATTACGATCAATGTTGCCAAATTCTGTGTAGCCGCTATTAGGCGCAGGAAACAAGAGCTTTCCAATGTCAATATGCAGGCGAAGGCAAATACTTAATTTTATTTATGCTGTCTAATTTCAAATTGCTGTTATGGCCTAGTCTGTATTGAAATTGTCCTTTGTTTTTTCCGGTGTTATGCTTCGCTGACTAGCTGTACGAATTAACCTGGTCTGTGACCGTTTAATAAAATTTGATTTGATCTCTAGGTGAACAACTAATCAATTTTACTATCTGCCCATTTTTAATATTTGCACAAAATACCATTTTAAAAATACAATAGCACCTCTGTATGTTATACACTGTCTTGGCAATAGCTATTGAAACGCAGGTATATCTGTCGTTCTGAAGGTTCGATATTTTGATCTTACTTCATATGCAATATGATTCATAACATGAAGTCTGGCTGATAATAGCAATAAGATCTCCCATCCTATGATTTACTGTTTCAAATTTCCTTTTGAAAGATAACAGAGCCTGGGACCATTATCCTATGAAAGATTGTCTGTCTGTCTGTCTGTCCGTCTCTCTTTCTCTCTCTCTCTCTCGTGCATGTACACACGCACCCAGCCGTATGAACCATTCCATTTTCTGTACATTGCCAGATAAAATATCATTGAACTTTGGTGTACATGTGTGTGTGAGAGAGAGACATTATAACATAATAGAACACTGGTGTGTTTTTTTGGCACATGGTTAAACTATGGCATACACGCTCATAGGAGGCAGTGATGGCCTTGGATGTCTTTAAAAGAGGATCAGACAAATTCACAGGCGATAGGGCTGCCAGTGGCCACTAGGCGCAATGGCTATGCTCTTTTCCCATGCTCGGTGTTCTTCTGAACACCGGTTGCTGGAAACCACAAAAGTGAGGAGTGCTCATGTCCTGCTTGCACGATTCCTGTTGTCATCTGATTGGCCACTCTAAGAACAGGATGCTGGACTGGAGTGGCCACTGGTGTGATCTAGCCAGCTCGTCGTCTTCTCATCCACTGTTACCGCAAGCAAGTCATGCTGATTCTCCCCTCACACACACACACTCTTTTTCCCCTTCAACTTTCCTCCAAAGCATGTCCTGTATCTTGTTTTGCAAGAACAAGGTGCAACAGGATGTGCCTGAGAAGGAATGTACTTAAAATGTTTAATGAGCTTTTTCTATAAATCTTTGGCAAGGAAGCGCAAAAGCCCAAGAGCTTAACCTCCAAGTTGTGAAAATGTCTGTGCTTTTAATGCGATTCATCATCTCCCACCGTTGATGCAATAGAGCTGTTTCTCATCCAGCTTGAAACGAGGAAAATTTAGAGATAACGAGCTAGGGAAGCATCTGGGTGAGTTTTGTTTATGAAGATGGATCACGGCAGTGTCTCCTGCTGACAGAAGTGATTTACAACACCCGAATAGTGTCTAGAAATAGAACCTCTTAAATGGAGAATTTTAAACCCTTTGTCTGCTTTCTAATTTAATCAAGAAGTATCTGCGTAGCCAGGGATGCCTAGAATAGCTCTCCCTCCTCCACTGACATTTAATTCTCTCACCCGATTACCTTTGAGAGATCCTAGGCCAGCACTCAGGGGAACAGGGAACACAGAACACCTGTTGAAGCACCTGCAGCTTTTCATGAAACCTGGAGAAGCTGGTGGATTGTTCTTCAACAGGCCTCTGGATGCCACGGATGGGAAACCTGTAGCTGTTGCTAGATTCCAGCTCCCATCATCCCTGCTCCATGGCCAATCACTGATGGGAGCCGGAGTCCAACAGCAGCTAAGAGGTCACAGGTTCCCCATCCCTGAATTAAGATTTTGTTCAGCGTGGAAAGCAAGTAAATGGCAGTGCATGAGTTATCAAGAGTAAGCTGCTCAAATGGAACTGCAACCCCACAAGGAGGAGACAGGCATCTATTTCGCATAGGATCTATCTGTAAATTTCCAGCTTATTTCTATATTGTAGGAGCAAATAATTGGCTCAACGTGCATTTTAATTTAGTAGGTTTACTGAGTTGGTTAGTTACTGAAGCACTTGTGTCTTGCTTTATGCCGAAAGGATTCTTGTGGTAGCTTGCAAATAGGTTCATTATTTTATATTTATAAAAGGTATTTATATACCACCTGTTCATAGAATATAGCATGGCAGTGCATAGCAATTATATACAGTAAAATATAAAAAAAATGGTTAAAATGACTGGCTAATTGAAGATTTTTTAAGCAGCTGCATAGACCTGTTGATGTAAAAATATCTCCAGGAAAGTCAAAAGTGAGGGTGCCTGCTGAGTCTGTGTTGGAAGAGCATTCCACAGCGCACGACTGATGACGCTACATGCCCAATTTCTAGTGGGTGTCACGTCAAGCCTCTGTAACACAGGAAGCAACCAGCCGTGCTCCTCTGGATGATCTCACTGATCGAGCTGGGATAAAAGGCCTTTAGAAACCCAGCAATAAAATTACAGCTAACGCAGCAGTAGCGATAGTAATAATGAGCCTCTCGAAGATGGCTAAAACACAGATCAGCTAAAACCAATTCCTAGTAGCATTTCCAGCAATCAAAGCACCACATGAGCTCTGTAGCTTGTTAGAATCGCCCACTGTGCAAAACGGTCTGTGTACTCTAGGGACAGTAAACCGCTGCTTAACGGATTTTGCATTTCCGTCTCCCTTCTAGACTCACTACACTGTGCAGGATACTGCCAAACTCCATACATGCCAAGCCATAAATTGCCTTACTGCTACAATAGAATGTGAACAGCCTCAGCCAGACCTCTACAAGTAAGTTCTGAAACGCAACGTTTATTTCCTTGCCAATTTTTTTTTATTATTATTTTTTTGAGGCATGCACCACCTTGTGTCTGTCTTGTCCCAGGACTGGGCTCATGAGTTGGGCTTTGAGGTGCATGGTAGGTTCTGCTTCAACTGTGTCAAAGCTTTCTGTTTGCTATTTTATTTGCATTAACCAGCTGCGAGCTGGATCTGCACCGTTTCCTGGGAGATCAGGCAGCCAGGATTGGAGATTAGGATCATACCTTGTTGGTCCATCTTGCTCACAGTTGTGTACACTGACAGGCAGCATCTCCCTGTTTTAAAACAGCATCTTGGTGGCCACCTGTCATGGATGCTTTAGGGGGTTGGACTAGATGATCCTTGGGTCCCACCCAACTTTAAGATTATGTTTCTATGATCTCTGCAGGGTTTCAAACAAAGATCTTTCCCAACCCTGCCTGAAGGTGCTAGGGACCGAACCTGGTACCTTCTGCATTCAGTGCAGTTGCTAAATGACCCTTCTCATGTGAGATTATCTCTTTTTGAGAATTCAATTCATTCCCAAATTTAGAGTTGTTGATCTCCTTTCCCCATATGAGAAAGTTGACTGTGCTTCATTATATTCTGAAATTGATCCTGGTCTAATTGCCCTTAGGCAAATGTCGAACAAGTCCCTTTCCATCCATTGGCCTGCCTCACCCAGTTGCCACTCCCCCCCCCCCTTTCTCATGCATGGGAGGGAGGGACCGACCCCTTTCCCTGGCCTGCTATTGATTCTCCTTCCCTTGTACTCTTCCCTCCTCCCAAATGTGTCATGTCTTTGAGCTCACAGCCTATAAACGGGTTAAAGGCAGACTCTGCCTTTTTAATCTTTTTCTGCAGCATCTAGGAAATGCAGGCGCTTGGTAGATGTGCGTTTAGCAAATGCTAGGGAGGATGGTGGGTTGGAGACTGACGAATAACTGCTTGTAAAATAAATGCCTCGAAACATGGTTCTCACAAATTTAGTCTCTGGTACTTCTGTGCCATATATATATATATATATCTCCATCCATCCATCCACCCATCCACCGTTCCTTCCTTATCCTTCTCGGTAGTGGCACCCACCCCATGGAACGCCTCCCACCAGATGTTAAGGAGATGAGTAATTATGTAACATTAGGAAACGTCCGAAGGCAGCCCTGTATAGGGAAGCTTTATAAGGTTTAATGTTTTGCTATATTTTTATATATGATGGGAGCTGCCCAGAGTGACTTATTGGTGAATAACTCGCTGGATTTGCATAGCACACAGTGTACAAATGTTTGGAACAGGGTGGGAGAACCTTAATCAGCCTGAGGGCTCCTTCCACCATGGTCCAGCTTCTGTGAGCTGTGTGGCCGTGATAGGTGGGGCCACAGGTAAAGTGGGTGGAGCGGCAAATGTGGCTTTCAACTTTCTACACTAAGTTACCTTCCTGACAGGCCAGCCGTTTCTACACACAAGCACACCGCACAAACATCCCCTTCCTTATCACAGTTCCGGGCCACAAAACCTTTTTATTCTTCTTTTTATTACGCATATTGTGTTTTTATATTGTAATTCCACGTTGTGAACCATCCTGAGAACTAAGGAGGAAGGGTGGTATACTATTTTAATAAACAAACAAAAGTAAATAAAATCTCTGATGAGAAGCCAGGTGAGGGGTGTGGCCTGGAGAACGGTGGGGCCTTGGGAATGCCCCAAGGGCCGAATAGGGAGGCTTGGAGGGCCACATTTGGGGCCCCCAGGGATGAGATTCCCCACCACTGCTTTGTGGAGCAGGTGTTTCTGAGAGCTCTGCAGTCCTTCCCCACCTTTGCTTTTCTCTCCCCACCTCTTTTGTTCATTGATAATTTGCGGCGGCTCTCCTACAAATTACCAGCAGGGCTTAATAAGCAACCTCTTGTGCCCATCTCTCATGGCAGGTTTGTGGGCCGAATTACCATCTACAAGGACGGTCAAGAGCCAGTAGCCAGGTTAGTCAGCTGTTTTGTTAGTTCATTATCCCTATGCTTTGTTTCGTAATTAATTAGCTGGCCTCTTGTCGCCTCCCTAAAGGCTATTGCTGACATCAGCAGCTTGATGTTTGACTGCTCTCTATCCCTTGCACTGATTTTTCACTTTCCCTGCCCATTAATGAAACCGTCTTAGTGGTGTTGTCTTGCTTCCCCCTTACCATTGCCATATTAGTTGTTATTTTCAGAATGCATCTTCTCTCTCTCTCTCTCTCTCTCTCTCTCTCCCCTCCCTCTCCCTCTCCCTCTCCCTCTCCCTCTCCCTCTCCCTCTCCCTCTCCCTCTCCCCACCCTTCTTTCCTTTTGTAAGTGGCCTAATAGTCTGACTTCATTCTAGGGCACTGGGTCCCGAGAACCTGTTGCTGAAGGGAGCGACATTAAAAAACACTCCTAGGATCTATGGTAAGCAACTGTTTGACATTTTCCAGTTTATTTCAGCCATGCTTATTATTAGCATTGAATTTAAGACCTGCCCTTCACCAGCCTCTCCCAGGGCACATTACAACAATTTGAAGTTAAAGGCCGTTAAAACATGTTACAGTCACGGGAATGGGCTGGGCATTGGAAACACACATCTCAGGTGCCATAGGTCAGGGTGAAGTGATGCGTCTTCAGCATTCACCGAAATCCTGTCTAGTGAAGGTGCCAGACACATCTCTATAGGGAGGGAATCCCAAGGTTTAGGGGCTGCCACCCCCAGGCGCTGTTTCTTGGGCCGTTACCACCACCAGGTGGAACAACCAAGAGGGACCCACCTGCTTATCTCAACGCCTGGGAGGACCCGTTGGGAAGAAGGCTGAAATCTCAAATTTGTGTGGTGTTTATTTCCTGCCCCAAACAAAAGTTTTGGGCTGGGTTCCTATGCATATTTAATCACTAGTAACACACATTTTAAATTAGTGGGATTTACTTTTGACTTAAGGGCTCACTCAGGCAACCTTTTTAAATGGGCACTCATCTTGGTTTGAGAGGGACTTGGGTGGCGCTGTGGGTTAAACCACAGAGCCTAGGATTTGCCGATCAGCAGGTCGGCGTTTCGAATCCACACGGCGGGGTGAGCTCCCGTTGCTCGGTCCCTGCTCCTGCCAACCTAGCAGTTCGAAAGCACGTCAAAGTGCGAGTAGATAAATAGGTACCGCTCCAGCGGGAAGGTAAATGGTGTTTCCATGCATTGCTCTGGTGTGCCAGAAGCGGCTTAGTCATGCTGGCCACATGACCCGGAAGCTGCACGCCGGCTCCCTCGCCCAATAAAGCGAGATGAGCGCCGCAACCCCAGAGTCGTCCGTGACTGGACCTAATGGTCAGGGGTCTCTTTACCTTTACCATCTTGGTTTGCTTGCACAAAGCATGCACAGTGGCTGGATGATGTCTGATCTTTATTCCTATTTGCTTGCAGGGTCTTACCCCATTTCTCAGTGCATTTAATGGGTTTTTCAGATCTTACCCCATTTCCCAGTGCTTTTCCCCATCACTTCCCTAAGCGCAAAGAGTGATTAAAAAAGAAAAGAAAAATTCTTAAGCAGATTTGTTGTGCCAGTGCGATAGAGCACTTTAATCTGCTTGAACTGGCCAAACCCAAATTTCTGGTTTGAATTCCTCTCCCAAAATAACTTGACAGTCAGGAGGCAACCACAAGGTTGTACTTCTTCTTCTATCCTGAGCTTAAGCTCATCAACTGTGACTTCATTTTCAGCAAAGTGAGAATGATTCTTCAATGCAGTATGAACTGTTTATTACATTTATTATGTCTCTGACTACCAGTTGCTGTGGAACATGAGTGAGCCCATGTACTTGCCTACATGGACGGGTCATTGTGAAACTTCCTTCCTAGGAAGGAGCAGGTAGGTGAATGTTTGCAGGGCATTTCACCGGTGGCTTTGATTTTTGTAGGAGTCGCAGTCTATACTGGAATGGAAACCAAAATGGCTTTGAACTACCAAGGAAAATCACAGAAGCGATCTGCAGTTGAAAAGTAGGTTACCTGGACATATTGTAAATCTCTTTTGAGTCAACTGTTGTTTAATTGGATTGTGTATATAGTACTTCAACTTTCTTCCTTTGTCTCAGACACACCCAGTGTTGGAAACAGAGATATGAAAGCTAGGAGCTAAGGCGCAACAATGGAATGTCTAGGCACACTTTTTTTAAAAAAAACAAGAAAGCAATGCTGAAATTGAATGCACTTCAGCTGAAATACTATGTTAATTTTTCACATGGTCTAGTCTTTCCCCTGCGCACGCACCCCCCAATATTCTTATGAGAATCCTTTCTCCAGTCTTCAGAGAGTAGCTGGAAGTGGGGAGGCAGAAAAAAGCTCCTTCTTTCCTTCCAACAGTGGCAGTTTTAATCTCAAATCTTAGAGGCAGTATTTCTCCTAGAGCTCAGAAACTGCTCACGCTAATGAAATCCCCTGTTGCAAAATGCGCCTAGAAAAATGGGAGTTTCGAACATGGCACATGCTGAAGAAGAAAAGCCCAGCTTTGTGGTTGTGACACATTCCGTATTCGCCTGAATGCAATGTGCACCTTCATTTTCACAACGTAATTTGGCCAAAAAAGGCCAAATTAGATTCGAGTAAATATGGTATTTGTAAAATTGAGGAGGGATGGTAATCTACACCCCCCCACACACCCTGTATAAGACATGCGCTGTGTGTGAAAGGGTAAGGTTGGACTGGACAAACATGTGCCATGTCACTCTCTGCATGCCTTCCAAATGTGTGGGAAGGTAGAAGATATCCCTACCAGCAGAACAAGGCATTCTGGAGGTGGGAAAGGCTTTAGCCAGCCCAGGATTCATTGGATCCCGAACTGGATTGCTGATAATGCGGCAGTCATCCTGCCCCCACCTTGAATCTGGGGCCCCCAGGTGGTCTCACCTCTTTGTAAAGCCACAACACTTGTTTTCCTCCCTGGAATTTCTATAGAAATGGAGTGTCTCAGTGGCTGTGTTTAGGAGCTATTGTATCCCTCAGCTGTTTCACAGCCCTGCCAGGCCTCCCTGTTTTGCACTCCACTCTGTTCTGGCCAAGCCATGCCCACCCGCAAATCACCTGACATCATGTATGACCATATGTATGTAACGACGACAACACAGGGCCTGGATTGGCTTCTCGCCCCAGTCAGGTTTAAACTTCAAATGTTAAATAATTCTTTTTTGTCCTTTAAAATTGTAAACTGCCTTGGGTTCTTTGCCAGAAAGGCAGCATATAAATGCATTAAATAAATAAACGATTGAATCACATGTGGGCAGGTTGGCAGGAGGCTGGGCTGGGCTGAACCAAAAGTGTCTTCTGCAGCACAGGTGATCAGCTGATCAGCAGGACTTCAGAGCACTATGCATGGGTCTCTCCACGGTGCTTTGAGGTCCTGCCTGGCCGTCATGAATGCTTCAGCTGAGAATCATGCATTGCAGGGGGCTGGGGTCCCTTCCAACTCTGCAGTTCTATGATTCTATGACTGTAAGTGCTTCAAAGCGTCATGTCGCTTAACTGATGTGCGGGCAGCCGTACCTACCCGTCAGCTTTGGCATGGGGGTTAGGGGAGTTCCTGTTCCCCACCCCTGCTAAGGTTTACATCAACATTTTGGATTAAGACCAGAAATAAATAGGTATTCAGTGCAGTACCTCCCGCGCGCCCCAATATTCTCTGCCATCTGTCTCAAGGTAGCAGTCTGGCCAGTGCATCTTCTGTCAGTTGCATGTCTCAAACACTCTTTAAAAGAGAGCCTCACATATGCATGAGCGTAATGTGGTTTAATTCAAGTGAGGGGTCTAATTCCGGTGCAATTCTCTTGAAACAAGGCTGGATGGCTTCAAACCTTGAAGTGTATTGTACCCTTATAAGTCTTGGAATTGTTTCTTTCAGGTCTCTATCAGCGTAGAGTTTTTCCACTGCTTGCGTAATACTATAAACCACTGCGATTCTTTTTTAACACTTTGCCTTTCCAGATCGATCAACATGTTCTTGATCGTTTATTTATTCATTCTTGTGGGCAAGGCTATTATATGCACAACTCTGAAGTATGTCTGGCAAAGTGTTCCATTTCACGACGAGCCTTGGTACAACCAGAGAACCCAAAAGGACAAAGAAGCCTTCAAGGTAACTGGGCTTGCTTCAGCTTTGATTGCCACCGCCTCTGTATTTGTTAGCGTTTGCCCTTGTGTACTTTTTAAAACAACAGTCAATCTTTCTGTTCTCTCTAGCTCTTAAAAATGTTCACCGATTTCCTGTCCTTCATGGTTCTCTTCAATTTCATCATCCCTGTCTCCATGTACGTGACAGTCGAGATGCAGAAATTCCTGGGCTCCTTCTTCATTTCATGGGACAAAGAGATGTATGATGTGAGCTGCAATGAAGGAGCCTTAGTGAACACCTCTGACCTCAATGAAGAGCTGGGCCAGGTCAGAAGCATCTCATTTCCTTTTTCTCACCTTTCCCTCCTCCCCACTGCAGTTAGTCTCTTACAATCTGTTGGTCCAAGTTAAAATGATACAACTACCGCTGTATTGAATTTTGGTGAGAACTGACCTGAAGCGTCAGCAGTGACATGGGTTTTCCAGAAAAATCCAAACTGGAAAATTTCCCCAAGGTAAAATTGGACTAATTTTTAAATGCTAATCAGAGTAATTTGCTTGGGAAGTTTTCAGATTGCATTGGAGAAGCTGCCGATGCCATGGAGAGTGAGTGATCTGCTTCAGCAAGTTAATTGTCCTTGTTATTTATAAGTAATGCTAAAAACTCACACTGTGCTAAGCTTGACTAATACTGAATCTGCAGTCGGCATCCATTCATTCTTCCAAATGTCCTTGTGGAACAACAGATTTTCTGCAGAAAAATTAAGTACCAATTCTCCCCCAGCCCACAACACTGTGTGTAGATCGGAACATAATAATCCTTCAGAGCTCACATTTTTTTCACTAAAGTTCTGGACTCAAAAAAGAACTGACTGCTTAACCCTGACAACTCAGTCCTGTTTGGAAGTAAGTCTTTCTGAATTCAGTGAGGCTTACTCGTGCGGTTAGGGTTGTAGCCCAAATCAATTTAGAATTGCTTCCAAGTTCCAAAATACTGAGAGCTCAAGATTTGACCCTCAATCCAAGTGGAAGATCACCTTTACTTTGATATTCCATTAGCATTCTCTCCTCAGTTAGATCCTGTTTATTTCTGCCCTCCCTAATGAGAACAATGCAGCTATAGAAAAGCATATTGCAACTATCAAAACAAAAGAAAGCACGGCTTGGTTGTGAAACAAGCAGAGCAAACATGTCAGGGAGAAGATAGTAGATTTCCTGCCAGTGCGGTGGCTCTAAAAGGCCGTTTAGCCAGCCAAGACGTAATCATCTGGCCTTAACAGAACCTGAGACTTCTAGGTTCTCGTGTTCCTTTCAACACAGGATTTCTTTTTAGAGTATTTAAATATGTATTAGCGCTAAAGATTGATTCTTTGGGCCCCTGAGTGCTGGATGCTATAATTAGCCTCACTAAGCAGGATTTGCATGCTTGTTACCATGCAGGGAAATGTCAGGCTCCCAATCCCATGCTGTGCACATGTCAGCTGATCCTCCTAGTCGTGCTGCTTTTAATTTTTAAAATCGCTTCTTCTCCTCCTTTTGCAGCGGGACTGTTTTTCTTGCAAATAGAAACTTGGTTTGACTTTTTTGTTTTTCCCTTTCTTGGGCAGCTGGGCTTCACTGCTTGCTCCTGTGTAAGGCATGGCTCAGCAGCTAGAAGATCTCAGCCAAATTCTCCCTCCTAAGAGCCTGTCTTCTCCCATCTGGGGAGGCAGTGGGTTCTCTGTGAGGTGGACTTGCCAGTAGGCCACTTTGCGGGATGGAGCCTTGGTTCTCCACCCTTTGCTTCAGGGATGGGAAACTTGTGTCCCTCCAGACTGCAGGGCTCCCACAGTTTTCGGCCTCAGCCAACACAGCCAGTGATCAGTGCTGATGGAAGTTGTAGCTCATCTCTGCTTTTCTTCCGTTTTCCAAGAAAATTAGTTTCTGGCCAGGAACGTGAAAACAACCAACTTGCTTGCTCACCTGGACAGTGAGACGAAACTAGATCATCACGGCAGGGGGGAGGGGTACCAGGGTATATCTGTCCTTGAAGAATGAGTAGGATAAAAATGAAAACAGTGTAAAGAACCAGAGGCCATTGCTGCAGGAAATGTGAGGCATAAATCAGAATGTAACAGGCATGTTTTAATTTTAGCATTCAAGCCACTTCCTAAAGCGTTTTATGTCTTAACACATATATAAAAGTGAAGTGGGCCTCCTTTTCCTATAGATGCCACCGGTGGGGGAAAGAGCAAAGGGTTTTGTTTCTCGTTAACTGGGAACCATTTCTCTTTTTCTTTTAGGTTGAGTATGTGTTTTCTGATAAAACAGGGACTTTAACAGAAAACACAATGGAGTTCATCGAGTGCAGCATTGACGGCTACAAGTATGGCGATTCCATTACAGAGGTTGATGGATTGAAGGGTCATGGAAAAGCAGAGAAGGTAAGCATCCAGTGCAGGGCAGCCCAACTTCCTGTACCAAGAGGGTTGCAAGAGTACTTAGACAAGCTTTTTGAAGTATTGTATGTGTGGGCTGCACACTGTCTTGTCGTGGGGGGGGGGTGGAGCAAGACTAAAATTTGACTGCTGTTGCACTGGAAGCTGCTGGCCCTGTGACGATGTCTCCATGTTTCTTCCTTGTATCCCTGGAACAGGAAGCCTGCTTGCTAACGTTCTCGTTTCCTTTTGTTACATCCCTTCCCCAGAACCGTGAAGAGCTCTTCCTTCGCGCTTTGTGTCTCTGCCACACAGTTCAGGTCCAGCAGAAAGACGAAATGGATTCAGGGGGGTCGCAGACAGGCAGCACGAGCAAGTATGTTGCCGCTTCCCCAGACGAGATTGCTTTGCTGCAAGGAGCTCAAAAGTAAGGATGGCTTCGGAGGCAAGGCCACTCTCTTCCCAGTACATCTATCTTCCCACTCAGTTATACTGAACGGTACACATATGTTCCTCGTGAGGCCATTATGCTCACAGGTGGACACTCTCCATTTTTGGGTACTGAGAGTGGTAAAGAAAATATTGCTGAAACTGCCTGGTGAAATTTGGCTTAAAGGTGTTTGCGGTTGTTGGGGGGTCTGGCTGTAGGTTTCCGTGACTTAGGCCATGCTTTGGAATTCCCTTGATGCATGGGCAGTGCTAGGAGCCACCGTGGCTGGGCACCTGCTGAAGCTCAGAACTGCAGGGACAGGAGGAAGTCCTGCCATTTTGGTACCCACTGGTCTGGTCCTGTCAGAGTTATTGTGCATACTCTCTCTGTCAAGACCAGTCTGAGGCACGTCTCAGAATCCCCAGACTTCCCTAGTATCCCCAGGTGTTTCCTTGGCCCATTTCCCTCCTGCCTTAATGGTGGAAAGCATCAATAAGCGTCAGCCACAATAGCTGTTGTCATGTAGTCATGGATGATGGGAGCTGTAATTCAACTACATCTGGAGGGTAACAGAAGAGGAAGGATTATTTTGACCAAGATGTGTCCTTTGTCTACAAGCATTTGATCTGTTTGAGGATTATTTTGTGGTTTACCCCCTTCTTTTTAAATTGTATTTTATCTGCTGCATCTGTCAGGTCTTTTAATTTTTTGTTTTTGTTTTCAATTGCTTGGGACAACTCTAATTGGATTTTGTGGTTTATTAAAATTGTTGTAAGCCAACGGATGCAAATAGGACCATAGGGTTGCAACCCGCAAAGACATACCCTTTGAAACCCATGCTCATCAATTCCAGCTGGTCTGCTTTGTGCGGGACTAACACTGGATATACAATCCCTAACCATCTAGCTCAGTGTTGTTTACACTGACTGGCAGCAGCAGCAGCTCTGTGATTTCAGGCATGGCATATTTCTTGGCTCTCCCTGGAGATGCCTGGGACTTTCTGCATTCAAAACAGGTGCCCTACCACTTTGCTGTGGCCCCTCTGGTGAAAAGGTGGGATGGAAGTATTTATAACAAGTCGTTAAAATGAAGAAGCTGCATCAGGAAGGTGAATCACTTGGAAGTGAGTCTTTGCCGCCTACTCAGACAGGTGTGGGCGTGATTGTAGAGGCAGTGGCATGCATCTGGAGAAGATGCTTGTAAAGCAGATGGGGGGGGGGGTTCTTAATCTTTCTACTGGGGGATAGCCAACTTCTTCTCTCCCTTGGCCATGACATTGCACCTGTCCTCTGTGCATTTTGGAGCTGAGCAGCTCAGGTCACTTCACCTGTTAGGCACCCTTTTCTCTGAAACCAAGGCCATTTCAGAATCTCCTGGGGCCAGGCAGCTGGGAAGTCAACTGACAACTTCCAAAATTAGGGTGGGACCGTGTAAAAAATTGGGCTTGGTGCTGGCTGCAGCCCACCTGTTGCCCATCCTGGCCTAAACGTAGGTTGCTGGGTGGTCACTCTTTTTAACAGCAGTCACTCTTGTCTCATTAGTGGAGGAACATTCCAACAACTGGACTTGGTCCTTTACCTCTTGCTGAAAAAGAGTGTCCCTCCCCCCCCCTTTTTTTTTTTTGCTTGCTTGCTTGTTTGTTTTAAGTTGCATTTGATGCTTCTAAGGTCAGCGCAGGCTGAACCAGAGTCCTTCAACCTTTTCCCCTGTGTTGCAACTGTGGCCAAAAATAAAAATAAATAAATCAAAGTTTAGATCATTTTGTACAGCAGAGATAAATTCTTTAAAAGTCCTTTGGTCGTTTTGTTTTGCAAAGCAGCTGAAACAGGGGCAACAGCAAAATGGAACACATTAATGGACAAAAAATAAACGAGCTGCTTGCCAAGAGAGCAATGGGGGGGGTGCAGTCATATTGTCCATAAGTTAAAAACAAGCAAAACAGAAGAAATGTGCAGAGCAATCTCTGAACATGCTCTGCCCCCCACAAACCACATACAAGGATCAGAAGTTGCTGTATTCCATTGCTTAAACACGCTCACACAGACACGTCTATGGGCGATTGGAAGTCCTTCACCCCCCACAAACTCAGTCCTACATCTTGCGTACATTTTGTTTATTTCTAAAAATATTTATAGACAGCCACCTCACATAAAATGCCAGTGTGCAAGTGTACAACAAGTTCAGAAAATAAAAACAACACAGGACAATTGTAAAAAAATGAATAAATAGGCCTGTTGGCATGAACTGGTCTTCAAGAATCACCTGCAAATTAGCAGCGGGATTGCCTGCCAGAAGGCTGTTTCGCAGCATCTAACCTGTGATGCTAAATGTCCAGCCTGGTTTCTGAAACATGAGAAGCAATTCAGATTGAGCAAATGTGCCTGATTCTGACGCTTCTTGTTGAACTACGAAGGGGGCAAGGAATGCTGAAGAATATGACACCCCTTTCACCAGACTTTGGAAAGCTTAGTCACTTCTCTGAGATTTCATCAGATAATGTATTTTCATCCATGAAAACTAGAAACTTTTTAACAACAACGACAAAAAAAAGCAAACCTGAGACTTTCTCAGGAAGTTTAGCTCTGTGTCCAGCACTATTTGTGCGGGTTTCCTACGTTTCCAAGGAACTGCTCCCACAACTGCTGCCTATATTGCCTTATCAAGCAGAGTTTTCTCCACGTGGCTTTTATTTCATTTTAATTTCTGTCAGTTTTTTGTTTCTTTTTAAATCTGAAGTGCGTGTGTGTTGGTTTTTTTTTTTCAACGCCATTCTGTCCTTTTTGTTCATTGACAGGTATGGTTTCACTTTTCTAGGACAAGAAAATAACTTCATGAATGTACAGAACCGAAAAAAGGAAATCGAAAGGTAGGCGCGACCGCGGCTAGGCCTCCCGATATCACGCAAGGCAGCTGAAGCCTGGTTAGGGAAACCCTAATACTGGGCGGTGGTGATAGAAATGATTGGCTCATTTCGAGGCATGGTTTTTTACAAAAAAAATTCACTCGCCTGCCTTGAATCTAGCGCCTGGTTCCCATTGCTGTTTTCCCACATTTCTGCTTCTGTTGAGCCATCGGGGCTGTGACAGATACCTGTTAGAGCAGTACAGAAATCAGCAGGTGTACCTGGGCTGCTTTTTTATATCGCTTAATTGAGGTGGGGCAGCTCCAGCCTTGCGTTTTGCAAGTGTTCTCTGTGATCCTTGCCTGACGCTGCTGGCTCCACATTAGAATTCCAGAAGTACCAGCATCTTTTAAAACCCATCATTAATGTACGCAAAACAGTTTTCTCTTTTTTAGGAGGGTGGGGGAGGCATCCTTAAGTGGGCTAAGGCTTTTAAAGGAGCTGAAGGACAAGGGTTGGCTGGCTGCATGGCCAACAGTTGCTCCTCCTCCTGCTTTTAGACATGCCCCCTTTCTTCCCAGAGGCCAGATAAGCATCCCTTAGGAGGGTGGATTTGACTTAGACACCCCTTTTCATTTACACAAGTTACAACTCCTAAATACCTTCATAATAGATACAGAGTGTTATCCTTTCCAGAGCAGCGGCTAACTGAAGCTTATGCAGGGTTCTTGTTTGATTCACTTTTGTAGGGTTTGAGTGTAATAAGTGGTTTGAGTTTCCCAGCCACCTTCCAAGACTCTAAATGCTCTTTGTCCTTCTTGCCTCAAAAGGTACGAACTGCTGAATGTTCTAGATTTTGATTGTGTCCGTCGCCGAATGAGTGTTCTCGTGAAATCGCACGATGGTGAGTTGAAGCTCTTTTCTCTCTTCACCATGGAATTTATTACCGTATTTTTCGCTCTATAACACGCACCTGACCATAACACGCACATCGTTTTTAGAGGAGGAAAACAAGGGAAAAAACATTCTGAATGAAACAGTGGATGTATCATTTTTGTGCTTCATGCTGTGGCCACAGACATGTGATCTGATGGTGAATTTGGGGTGACCCAATGCAAAA
The DNA here is from genome assembly GCF_964188315.1 of Podarcis muralis. Taxonomy (NCBI): domain Eukaryota; kingdom Metazoa; phylum Chordata; class Lepidosauria; order Squamata; family Lacertidae; genus Podarcis; species Podarcis muralis. Next base: position 45,207,492 of record NC_135673.1, read on the forward strand.
ATCCTGATAATTCCTGTGGATCCATGCTTTGTAACCACGTTTTTGCACCATTGCAGCCCCAGGCAACAGTGGGTGCGTGATTTTTTGGGTGCAGGCTGTAGCCATGGACATGCTATGTGATCTGATGGTGAATTTGGGGTGACCCAATGCAAAGATCCTGAGAATCCCTGTGGATCCATGCTTTGTAACCACGTTTTTGCACCATTGCAGCCCCAGGCAACAGTGGGTGCGTGATTTTTTGGGTGCAGGCTGTAGCCATGGACATGCTATGTGATCTGATGGTGAATTTGGGGTGACCCAATGCAAAGATCCTGAGGATCCATGTTGATCTATGCTTTGTAACCACATTTTAAGTGGGGAGCGAAGGAAAAACAAAGAAGGGACATGAGAGGGGTGTGCAGAGAAGCAGCTGGCTAAGAATGCTGGAGAGGGATTTAACGGGTGGGAGGCAAAAGTTCCCCCCCAAGACAGCCATCTCTCTCTCTCTCTCTCTCTCTCTCTCTCTCTCTCTCCCTCTCTCTCTCCCTCTCCCTCTCCCTCTCCCTCTCCCTCTCCCTCTCCCTCTCCCTCTCCCTCCCCCCCTCTCCCTCTCCCTCCCCCACTCTCTCTCCCTCTCCCCCAGCAGTACCGGAGCACAGAGACGACACTTTCCCCTCTGCTTGCCTGGAGGGGAGGGGCTTTCCCTGCTCTTTGTTCCGTTTCAGCAATCACAGCAACGAAACAGAGGAGGGTGGGCAGTAAGACCCTGAGGCAGAATACAGGAAAGCTGCCACTTCCTCTTTTCAGGTTTCCCTTTCTCCGTGAAGAGCGATTTGACTTTTGCTTGATTTTTTGGCTCCAGGGACCACACATTCGCTCCATAACACGCACAGACATTTCCCCTTTCCTTTTTAGGAGAAAAAAATCTGCGTGTTATAGAGGGAAAAATACGGTATTTTGGCTTTTCCAGCAGCGGGCTGTTAGTAATCTCTTTTCTTTTTCACATAGTTTTTATTAAAGTTTTCAAATACACATTTCCACCATTAAATATCCACCATTATAATAATACATTCATTGACTTCCCTGCTTCCTCTTCCATGGGTCTTTTAATTTTCTCATAATTAATGCATATTCTGTTAAAATCATTTAATCCCCCAATCATATTTCTTCATTCTACATTACATTGTAGAATTTACCTTAATCCTGTTAGCATTTTCACTTGTTTACTTTTATTTTCCATATATTCCACACAAAAATTCCGCTCCCCTTTATAGACTCGATCTTCTTGTTCTCTTATTTTACTGGTTAGGCCTGCGAACTCTGCATATTCTATCATTTTAAGTGTTAGCCCCAAAATGGAGCTCCATTTTGGGGCTAACAAAGTCCAAGCTGCTGTAGTTGCATACATAAATAATTTTTTTCTGACTCATGGGTACCTCCATCTGAACTATTCCCAAAAGGAATGCTTCTGGTTTTGGGGGGAATGTTTTTTTAAAACTTGTTTTCATCTCATAGTATATCATTTCCCAATAATCTTTAACTATTTTGCACGACCACCACATATGAAAAAAATGTGGCTACTTCTTTACATTCCCAACACAAGTCAGATTAAGATTTATACATCTTGGCTAATCTACTCAGGGTTAAATACCCTCTATGTATCATTTTTATATGGTTTTCTTTCAATGTGTAGCATGAAGATCTTTCTTCCATAATTACTCCCAGAGATCAAATTCTGTGTTATGCCCTAGATCTCTCGTCCTACAAATTACTGATTATTTTACACACCCATCCTTTTTCAAACTCTGTTTCTAGGAAGCATATACCTGTTCTGCAAGGGAGCAGACTCTGCAATTTTCCCCAGGGTCCCAGAAGCTGACGTCCAAAAAACAAGGATACATGTGGAACGCAATGCAATGGTAAGAACGCCGACTTTGACTGATGAGTTGTTTTGTTTTGTTCATAGAGAGAATGCATAGTCCAGAATCTTGGCGTTTGGAAAATCAAATGCCGTTAAGCTTTGCCCAGATTGGCTGTTGATTTTTAACAGGGACCATGTTTGGACTAAGGGTGGCGCTGTGGGTAAAAGCCTCAGCGCCTAGGGCTTGCCGATCGTCAGGTCGGCGGTTTGAATCCCCGCGGCGGGGTGCGCTCCCGTTGCTCGGTCCCAGCGCCTGCCAACCTAGCAGTTCGAAAGCACCCCCAGGTGCAAGTAGTTAAATAGGGACCGCTTACTGGCGGGAAGGTAAACGGCGTTTCCGTGTGCTGCGCTGGCTCGCTGGCCTCTTAAGTGAGATGGGCGCACAACCCCAGAGTCTGTCAAGACTGGCCCGTACGGGCAGGGGTACCTTTACCTTTACCTTTATGATTGGACTAAAGTCCCAAAGGCTGATGGCAGTGGCTCTTTCCACCAGCTCACCCTTTCAGGATCACCTTTACTGCTGACTCTCCAGGATAAATAGTGCAGAACTTGCAAGATAATAGCAATGGCCACCAACCTGGATGGCTTTAAGAGAGGGTTAGAGAAATTCATGGACAGAAAGGTTTTCAACAACTGGTAGCCAGGCTGGCTATGTTTTCCCTCCACTGCTAGAGGCAGTATGCAGTTGGATAACAGTTTTTGGGGAATCTGAGGAGGAGAGAGCACAGTTGTCTCCAGGTCCCACTTGTGGGCTTCCCAAAGCCATTTGGTTGGCTGCTTCTGCATTTTGTGATAGCGAATCCATTAGTACTAATGACATGAATCCTATTTGCATCACAGTTGCTGTTCCCTTGGAGAAGGGGTGCTGTCTCCAAAAGCCTTGCATCTTGGCTTGTGTGGTAGAAAACAACTGATGACTAAGGGTGATGTTAATTTGTAAAGGGGCAGGATTGGGCTCCCAATTGCCTATTCCTAATCAAATGTTTTAATGGGTTTCATATTGGTGGCCCCAACCTTAAACTTTTTAAATTTTGTGCTGTTAAATGGGAGCCCCCAGCTTCAGTACAGTGGTACCTCTGGAAGCGAATAGGATCCGTTCTGGAGCCCTGTTCGCATCCTGAGCAGAATGCAACCCGCGTCTGCGCATGCACGGATGGTGATTCGCCACGTCTGTGCATGCTCATGATGTCATTTTGAGCATCTGTGCATGCGCGAGCGGCAAAACCCGGAAGTAACTCATTCCGTTACTTCTGGGTTGCCACAGGACACAACCTGAAAACATTCAACCCGAAGCTACTTTAACCTGAGGTATGACTGTATTCTGAACACTGGCTGGGGAGCAGTGGCAAGTAAGGCCTGTTGATGTAATGCCTTGTATCTGGCTGGCCACTGTGGGAAACGGGACGCTGGACTCTTTATTGGCCTTGCTTATTCTGTGGATAATAAACTTCTTTTCCATTGTGGAACACAAGCTGGTGTGCATGGGGTTCCCAGGTTGTCTCCTGAACCCAGGCACTGACTAGACCTGCATCTGCTCAGCTTCAGCAAGGTGGCTACCCCCCTCACCCACCTCATCCTTTTAGACAAGGTCTTGGAACTCAGTGAATCTCTTGGTCTGATCCCACAAGACTCTTAGGTTTTTGAGCACCTGAAGGGTCACTCTACTTCTACCAACTACACTTAGCATCAGTGGATTTACTGCAAGGAATGCTCTAAGAATCATGGCCGTCAAACAACAAACCCAGCAATCTTTTTAAGGCAGCTTTGAGAGGCTACCTGTGACTACTGGCCCAGCAGGTTGAGTCTGGGGTTTTTTGCAGGTGCCTGCGAGCAACTGAACCCTGCTGTTCTAGAGGGAAGTTGGGTGGGAGACCTGAGGTTTAGAAAAATGCACTTCCTTGCTTGTTTTTTTAGGATGGGTATCGAACTCTCTGTGTGGCCTACAAAGAAATATCTCACTATGATTACCACATAATTGATACCCGGGTTAAGGAAGCGACGATGGCGCTACAGGACCGGGAAGCAAAGATGGCCCAGGTTTTTGACGATATTGAGAGGAACATGCATTTGATTGGGTCCACAGCTGTGGAAGACAAGTAAGTGTCCACAGGAAAAGAAATGTGACCTCCGCAACTTGGAAAAGGAGATTGGGTGATGTTTTTGTCCCTGCCTTTCATCGCAAGATCCCAAGGCAGGCTACATATATATGGTTAAACGCCAAGGTAAAGAGTGCATCCATACAGCTCCACCACATGACTGAGAACCCAGATGTGCCTAGGCACATCCCCCTCCATGTGTGTTGGCCTCCTTTCACATTTTTTGGGAGTGCATTGTGAACATGCACGACCCCGCTTCTTTCATGCGCTCACTGAATGTGGGGTGGCTGGCTCTCCTACATAGCCCTGTTGTGGTTCTGCCAACCAGTTTAGAATGCCAGTTAGCCAGAAGAGCACCTTGCTGAATATTATCACCAAATGCCATCGGTGGAAAAATAATGCCAGTGAGGAAGCTTGCCACAGGGCTTGAACTTAGGGACCAGAGGGACACTGTGTCAGTGCACCAGTAGGCTTTGATCTCTGTTGCCTGTCTGAGCAACTTCAGAACCTGTCCTCCTCTTTCGGCTCTCCTCTGCCTTTTTCCTTCTCAGCCATACAGGGCCCAGCTGCTCTCCTGATAGCCTTATGTCAGATTTTTGTGGTGGCCTTGGGACTAAAGGGGTAGCAAATGTAGTTTGCATGCAGAAGGTCACAGGTTCAATCCCAGGAATCTCTGTTTGAAGTGATCAGGGAAGAGGTGACAAGGAAGATGTTTCCGTGCCTGAGACCCCTGTAGAACCTCTGCCGGTCAGAGTAGGCAGTACTGAATTACATGGACCAACAGTCTAGCCCTAAGGCAGTTCTCATATTCTTACTGCCTGCCTAGAAAGTAAGCAAAATCAGAAATCAGCCCCTGAACTCTTAGAACAGAAGGAAGAGTGAATTATTCTGGAAGATAGACAGTTGTCTTTTCTTTTTTTGTAATAGTGGAATTGTTGACAGGAAAATGCCTTATCTTCTCTTTCTCATCCCGATCAGTATTACTGGGTTCCAGTTCATTAATTAATGGTTGTGAGGGTGTCATTATCTCTCTCCTGTATCCTTTTTTTACCCGTTATGAATTCTGGATCATTCAAAAGAGTTCTCTCTTTAAAAAAAGAAAAGAAAATTGTAGAGGGGAAAGAACATTTTGGGACACCAGCTGTTTCGTTTGATAAGCGAAAGGTGTCTCTGCCCATAGGCTCCAGGACTTTGCTGCTGAAACCATTGAGGCCATGCACACCGCGGGCATGAAGATCTGGGTGCTGACAGGGGACAAGCTGGAGACGGCTCAGGCCACCTGCTATGCCTGCAAACTCTTCCAGACCAACACGGAGTTGCTGCACCTGACGGCCAAAATCATGGAAGGGGAAGACCGGAAGGAGGACCGGCTGCACGAGCTGCTCGTGGATTATCACAAGAAGCTGGTGAGCGACGTGCCCCCAAATGCAAAGAGGTAAGTGTCAAACAGGCAGCTTCTCAGGGTCTGTGGACAGGCAGCCCTGAGATAACTTTGCAGCCAAAGAGGAGAGACTGGACTTTGTTCAGCCAAGGGCATTCTGTAGTCGATTATTTTCCAGAAGTGCTCTGGAACGCAACCAGTTTTAACCTTTAGCACTATTTGCTGGTGACTACAGATTAAGTTTCTTTTAAAGAGTGCCCAGACTTTGAAATAAAGTTCACTCCTGTGTACCTCAAGGCTGGCCACCATGCCTCTGTTATCCCTCCTCTGTTGGAACCTGGCTGGCTGCTGTGAGAAATGGATGCTAGACTGGGTGGGCCACTGGCTTTGATCCATGAGGCTTGTCTTATGATGTTCTTTTCCCTGTATTGGTTCCTTCCTGATTTCCCTCACCCCACAACTTGCAACAATCACTGTTGGCAAGTTTGCTGCAGATGGAAATTGGGAGATCATACCAGGGCAAGTAGGCAGTAGCTTGATCCCATGTCCCTTGACCTTTCATTCCATGGATATTGTACTAGGATGCTCCTGTCTCCGAATCTTCTCCAAACCCCTAGGGCATGCACACAGAAATAAATCATGCAAATATTTAGTTGATCTGGCTGGTTTCTTCCAACTGTCTTTAACACCAGAGCGTTCTGCTAAGGGGTGGGTGATAGAGGACATGGGGGGGGGGGCGGCAGTGGGAAGCAAAGGGTGAGTTAGCAGGAATGTGACTGCAGAGGATTGCAGTAGGGAAGATGAAGAATGTCAACGGTACACTTTCAAATTCCGAACACTTAAACAGGCTCAGCACAAAGTCCATGGCAGTTCTTTTTCCAAAACTCTTCCAGCTACCAGATACCCAGTAAAAAAACTAGGAGCCACTTGAGCAACAGCAGCTTAACAACTGTCCCCAGAGTAGCTTAGTTGAAGGGTTGCAACTCAGAGCTAGAGCATCAGATTTGCATTTGAAAGGTCCCATGTTTGATCCCTGCCATCTCCAGATAAGGGGGTGGGGGAACCAGCCTGAAACCCTGGAGGGAGCCCCTGCCACTCAGTATAGACAAGAGGCAGTTATGTCCACAGCAAAAAGCAAAAGTCCACATCCTTTTGTTCCATTATGTATGCAGTAGTGAAAACAGATAATGTAACCAAAGGCACACAGCTTCCTGTTTTAGCTGCTGTTAATTTTGGCTTTCTGATTATTTAGCTGTCTGTCTTGTAGTGCCTTGTGCCAAAGCAGCCGCTGCCCTTATCTTCTTCCAGGATCTATGTCAGGAGAGGTGTATTTAATTATTGCAAGGCTTGTTGTCTTCTGTTTTAGAAGCTGGACACTAAGTCACGAGTATGGACTGGTTATCGACGGTGCCACCCTGGCCCTGATACTTAACCCTTCCCAAGATTCACGTTCCGGCCACTACAAAAACATCTTCCTCCAGATCTGCCTGAAGTGTACAGCAGTCTTATGTTGTCGGATGGCTCCCTTGCAGAAAGCGCAGGTGTGTGTGTGATGCAGGGCCTTTGACCAACAAGAGAACCACTGCGTTTTAACTGCTATGTTTACACACCTCTTTACCCCGGCCTTTGGCACTGAGAGGAGTGTTGTGTTTTAGGACCCACCAGTTTGCAGTTTTTTAAAAACTGCTTTCACTACTGAATTTCAGATTGCTGAAATGCATCTCTGACTTGCTGTTGAAGGGCATGATATGACATTCTGTCTTGCTCTTGTTATTTATTGGTTGCAAGCCGCTTTGGGATTCATTTGAATGAAAAGTGGCATCTAATAAACCAAATCAAAAGGTGATAAAGGTGAAGACAACGACAGGCAGGTAATAAATATTAACAGTAAAAGGGTTGTATGTTTGATGACGATTGATAATAAATTACCTCACCTGGATAACAAACAGGAGTTGTGGAAGTAAATTCTCACCAGGCAACTGACTTGTAGCACAGCAGGACCTTTTTTTTTTTTTTTTTTTTTTGGTTGTGGCATCTTTTCCTGTTGGGTCTCAAGTCCAAATCCATCCCCCCCTTTTGCGCTACACTAAATGTAATGCTCGTGAGCAACACAAGAGAGGTTCATGGACTTTACTTCTTTTTCCTTCTCGGTCTGCCTTCATTGCTTCTCTTTTGCCCATTTAGATTGTCCGGATGGTTAAGTGTTCGAAGGGCAGCCCAATAACCCTGGCAGTGGGAGATGGGGCCAACGACGTCAGCATGATCTTGGAAGCTCATGTGGGCATAGGTGAGGCATATCTTGAAGTGCATAGCATTGGGCAACTATTTGGAGTATTCTTGTCTTGCAGGGTGAGTGGGGGAGAAATCTAAGAGTGTGGGGAGCATGATAGAAGTGTACGTATGGCAGGGGGGGAGGAAGAGCAACGGGGTTTTTATACAGGACGTATTGGCCAGGGATCTCCTCACCCACCAATTCTTCCATCTCTGCTTCCAGGTATCAAAGGTAAAGAAGGCCGCCAAGCCGCCCGGAACAGTGACTACGCCATCCCAAAGTTTAAAGACTTGAAAAAATTGCTGTTGGCTCATGGGCATTTGTACTACGTGAGAATCTCACACCTTGTACAGTATTTCTTCTACAAGGTAATGGGCTTCATCTGCTTGGAGGGCGCATTTAGTCACTTCCCAATCATTGGTTAATCCCAAGATGAACTGCTGGTGGGCTTCAGGGAAGGTGGAAATTCCGAAGCCCTGATCCTAGATGAGTGGCCTACGGCACCCATCCTGGCTTACGGATATGTCGGTTCTTCCCGGCCTCTTCTGTCCTTCAGCCACTCTTGGCTTTGCAGTCCCATAGCTGAGCGATGGAGCAAGTGTTTCGCACGCTGGAAGCCCACAAATCAATCTCCGACCCCCCCCCCCCCCCAGTTTAAACTATGAGCTAGCAAGTGATGAGAAAGGTCTCTGCTGGAGACCATTGAGAGCTACTGCCACCCAAAGTGGACAGTATTGGGCTAGGCTTGCAAACAGTTTGACCTGGTAGAAGACTGCTTCCTATGTCCTGTCTTACCATGGTTGTTGGTATGCATGGCGAGAGAGGAGGTGTGTGTTAGTGGGTTGGCAGTAGGCAAACAAAGACCTCTGTTTGTATTGCCATGGGTGGGTGCACAGGCCAGGGACATCTCAATCACTGCACCATTGTGACAGAATTCCCTTCCAAGAGAGGCTGGCCATTTGGTCTCCCAGCGTACTGTAAATATATGACTCTTCTGTAGAGCATTCGTGGACAGGAAAATGGGCAGTAAGCATGTGATGCAGCGCGCACACACACACACACCTCCCTGAAATAAATAAGGCTCTTCTGAATTTGTTGTTTTACGTTTGTGATTGTGATTTTTAAATTTGTTTTATTGAGTTGTAGCCTTTAAAAGACTGCTGAGATCCAGGGGGTTGGACTAGATAGCCCTCAGGATCTATAGGATCTGTTTCGGGAAGCTTTTAATGTTTGATGTATTATAGTATTTTAATATTCTTTTGGAAGCCGCCCAGAGTGGCTGGGGAGGCCCAGCCAGATGGGCGGGGTATAAATAAAAAATTATTATTATTATTATTATTATTATTATTATTATTATTAAAGACAAAACAGGTGGCACGAAAAAAGAAGCAGCTCGCTTTGTGATGCTGGGGGCAAGCTGCGCACTCTCAGTCTAACCTACATACAAGCCTGTCTCCCTCCCCACTCCAAGGATAAAATGGGATCACCCGCATATATGCCACCCTGTGCCTCCTGGGAGGGAGGGCAAAACACGTTGCTGCTCTTTTGAAGTGAGGATTTGGAGCAGAGCTTTTGTCAGCAAATCTGAAAAGGGCAAGAACGGTTTTGTGAGGATAGCTGTTTCTAATGTAGTGGATCCCCAGTGCTCTCTGCTGTATAAATTAAAATAAATTAATAAAGTGCTTAGGTCTCCCGAGTAACATGGCTTTTGCTTTTCTGTTTCATTTTTAGAATCTTTGCTTCATTTTCCCACAATTTTTGTACCAGTTCTTCTGTGGCTTTTCACAACAGGTAGGTTGCTGCTATCGGTGATGACTTTGTGAGCCGAATCGCGACTCACAGTTTGGGCTGAAGTTCTAGGCCTGCTAATTTTTTATTATGGTGCTACCTCCTTTTCTGCGACCAGAATTCTCAGACTGCTTGTTTTTATCGAATTATATAAAACTATTTTGTTCTTTTCAGTGCTTTCTAGAGAAAAATGCTCTTTCCTCCCACCTGTTCCATACGCACTGCCTAGACTTGCGCCCTGGAGGACCACTTAGGTGTTTCAGTTGCAGCAAAGACAGCACAGGAGGCACCTTTTACTCCAATTGGATTTCCAGATAGATGCAGATATATATATGGTGAAGGGATGAGTGACCTTCCATCCTACGCTAGGGCAGGAGTTGGGATAAAGGTCCAGTGGAAAGATGGCTAGCTCCCTTGTGTGTCTTCTCTTGTTCTGCTCTGTAAACCAGTCAGCTTTGGACCAGCCTCTACCATTCTTCCACTCCTGCTTTTATTTCTTAATGCACCCCTTGCAAAATGCAGAAACATAGGCACTTGCCAATCGAGCTAACGACCTTCACCAGGAACACTCCTGTGCTGGAGGTTTTTAAAGAAAGGACTTCGCAAGGGGCAGGGGCAGGCGGGGAGTTCCATTGTGCAAAAAAGCCGTTGAAGCCATCTGGGTGTGCAGCTTTTTAAATTAATCAAAAGTGAAACTGTTTGGCAGCTGTCACTGTCATAGCAAGCAAGCGTCTGCAACTGCTGTCTAACGGTTTGGTTTCCTGCCCTTTGCACCTCAAGATGTTTTCCGTGTTACTCGAAACCCACTTCTAACCCCTGTTTGCGGAATTGCTGGCTCATCTCCAGAGGCTCACAAACTACCCGGTGTTCCTTGAAACCAGACATTGGGATATATTGAATGAGTACAATGTCCAGTTTCTCGAGTGTTCCATTCAAGCACTAGTTTTGCCGTAACCAATTCTGCTAATGAGCTGAACCCCCCTCGCTTTGAATGCAGCTGTTCTCCATAAGCCTGCTTCCTTTGACTCTCCTCTTTTCTCCCTCTTTGGCTTGTGGTTACTCCCCCCCCCCCCCCCGGCAACAGTTCAATTTTGTGTTTGGTGTAGAAGTTCAGAGTGAGGTTATGCTTGAGTTTACAGTTCTACGAAGTGCAGGATTTGCCTTTGCATCCCATGTTCCTTCTGGCTGAGTAGGACTCAGCCCTCTTCTTGAACCTGTAACATTGCATTACGACTGTGATCTCTTGCAAACCAGAAGTCCAGAATGGCATGTTGACAGCCTAAAGCGAGCAGGAAGTGTGCCCCAAAACTGCATAAAAGCTTTCCCCACCACGATCAAGTGCAGTTTGCTAAACCTGAGGTTCAGTTGCCTCTTGAAGCCGTAGGGGAGGCTGCTGCAGCGGGCAGCATCATGAGTATTTTGGAGAGGGCAGGAGCAAACAACGCTGCTGCTTTCTCCTCCTGACTCCCCTTCTCCCTTCCTTGTCTTTTTAAGCCTCTCTATGATGCTGCTTACCTTACCATGTTCAACATCTGCTTTACATCTATGCCAATCGTGGCCTACAGTCTGCTGGAGCAACACGTCCCTATTGACACTCTGATGGCCTTCCCAAAACTATACCTGTAAGTAACCATCAGCGCCTTTTCTGTTTTATCTGCCTTTGGCTGCTGGTGACAGAAGTTGAGCTGGATTGTGGACAGGGATTCAGCACTCCCTTCCCTCTGCTTGTAGCCTTAAGCAGCCAACTCCACTCCCAGGTGCAATGTTTTGATTTGCTTTTCTTTGTTTATGGCATTTATATCCCACTCTTTATCAGCAGCGACAGCAAGCCCTGCTGGAGTCAGCTGGGCTGCTGAGTCCCCCATGGGGAGAATTCCATAGTTCAGCCTCCCTCCCACTAAAGAAAGCAGGGCTTGACGTCAGTTCTGCTCAGCTTGGGTCTCTGCCTGCTGTGTTGCTTTGGCTCAAGCTGCACTATAAATGAAGAATTAGTTACCTGATATTATGGTCACCTCCAGTGATTGACAGGTGGGCAGAGTGCCCGTCAGGGGTCAGTGTCATGAGCTCCTCAGCTCCGTTGGGGTTGGGGTCAGGTTGGCAGATCCTGACACGAGCAGGAAGAAACTGGGGTGGCGGTGCTCATTTTGGGGGAGCATGGCTGGTGGGGAGGCTCTCCCCAATGTGCCTCAACTTCCACCTGCTTCAGAAAGGGGAAGCAAGGATGCTGGTTCCTCCCGAACAACCTCCAGGGGGAGAACAGAGAACCCCAGTGGAGCACTTGTTTTCAATTCGGGCATTCTCACAAAATCAGCAAGTCGCACCTTTGCAGCTTAGGACAGTTGCTCCCTTGCAGATCTTGCCTGATTCCTGAACTTCTGAATTGTGAATAATTTTTTTAGACCAGTGCTTGTGGGTCTTTTGACTACCCTGACTCAGGGTGCTTTCAGAAAGTTCTGACTGCAACGAGGATTGCGCCGTTACCAGGATTCCCAGTTCCAGCAATTAATACCTTCTGGTTCCCTTCAGTGGGCTGTTGCTTCTCAGTCTTCACCACTGACACAAACCAGGGGAGGATTGGTGCTGCTGGAAGCTGGTCCCTGGAAAAGCCCCTGTCAGCGGCTGTCTCTCCACCTCTCCCTGAGCTGTACAGCAACAGATGCTTAGCCTCGCATCTGTGGAGTGCTCTGCTAACCTGCTCCAGCAAATGAAAATCTTCCTCTGGCCCTGGTCCAGCAAGCCAGCTGTTGTTATCAGTATTGGGTGCTTGATGCTGGTGTAAACATCCTTGTTTGCATCCAAAGGATTTGTGTATGTAGCAAAAGGCTGGGCGGGGGCTTGTTGGGGCCACGGAAGCAGAGTTGCTTCAGAATGGGACTAGCCACCCCTGCCCCACTTCTACCTCTGCCAAGCACCCCAGCATTCCCCTCTGCCACTATTTATAACTTGATAGGAGCTTGTTGAGCTCCTGTGCTTGCCCGGCAGTCATAATTGCATGAGCAGAGTAAGGAAAACAAGCTAATTGCAAAAAATAAGATGGCCTTGCTTTGAATATTCATCAGCTGAAAATGTGTCCCTGAATACAAAGCGGTTTTGCAGGCTGCTGCCTTTTTCAGCTCTCCCATTTTCTGCTCTGCTACTTAGGCAGTTTATCACTGCTGTTTGGGCAGGCGGGATGGTCCAACAGCAGAATCCCAGGCGGGGCTTGCAACAGTGGGCTCCCTATGGTTTCTCAGTGGGATAGTTAGCCCTGCCATCATTACGGTCTGTCCTGAAGCACATTCCCTTTCCTAAATCTTAGTGCAGCTCTGCCTGGTTTGGCTTTGTCTGTGAAACGGCGTTGCTGTAGCAGGTGGGAGGGGCTTTAGCCCAGCCTGCTATTACAATAGGCCCTGCGTTATCAAAACAACACGAGAGGGAAGGTAGCTTCGCCTTTCTCTGCGTCATGCACGTTTCCAGAAGTAAAACATTCCTGATCATGGCCCTGTCAAAGCTAAGCACTTTTAAACCCCATTGATTCTTTCAGAGGGCGGTACTTAACCACGTGCCCAATTCAGTGGGGCCCAAACGTGCTTGACTTCATACCATACCATTCCAATTTCATACATCCCAAGGCCCATATCACCCTTCGTGGTAGTGGTGCCCTCCCTGTGGAACACCCTCCCTTCAGATGTCAAGGAGATCAAGAACTACACAACTTTTAGAAGACATCTGAAAGCAGCCATGTATCTGGGGGTTTTTAATGCTTGGATGTCTTGCTGTGTTGCTTCATGTTACGTTCTTTCAGGTTACGTCCTGCGGCGACCTGGAAGTACCAGAAAGGGTTACTTCCGGGTTTTGCCGCTTGTGCATGCGCAGAAGTGCAAAATGACGTCATATGCAGAAGCAGCAAATTGCAACCTGTGCATGCGCAGATGCGCTGCTGCGGGTTGAGTTCTTTTCATGTTGCGAAGGGCCTCCAGAACGGATCCCGTTCGCAACCAGAGGTACCACTGTATTTGGTTGGAGGCTACCCAGAGTGACCGGGGCAACCCAGCCAGATGAGCGAGGTAGAAATAAAACAGCAACAACAGCAACAACAACAACAACAACAACAACAACAACAACAACAACAACATATAATAAGATGAGCTGGGGTAGTTGTAGCAGAACAGCTGGAATTGGGAAGGAAACAGTATTTAAAGGGGGGTAGTGAGTTGAGCTTGATCCCTACAAGAATTGGTCTGCTATTTATTGTATAACAAAGAAATATGAAAGACGAATTGTGTTAGCTCATCTTTGCTATTGTAATAGCCATATTTGCATGCCATCTGCTGTGCAGCAAGAGGCCATGGCTCAGCAGTAGCTGTGTGCAGGTATGTGAAAGTTAAAAGGAGACGATGGGAGAGACCCTTCCTCTGGTGAGATCGTGGAGAGCAGTTGTCAGAGAAGACGAGGCGGACATTGATGGTCGGCTGCAGCCTGGGCCAAATCCTGCTGCTGTCCCACTGCATTCCTTGCATTCCCTTTTCAGTCTTTTCAAGAACTCTCTTTTGGAAAGAGAGTGTGTTTCAAGTCCAGTAGAGGGAGCCCATGCCTTACGTTCCTGGTAGGAATGATAAGGACAGAGCATTAAAGCAGTTTCAGGTATCAGATCTGTGTGTTTTTTTATTATTATTATTACTTTATTAATTAATTAATTAATTAATTAATTAATTAATTAAGCCACCAGAACAATACAGCTAGAGTAGTTCGGACATTTTCCTCACTTCTTTTTGGAGCGTGTGGCTGGCTAAAAGATGATTCTGTCGGGCCAAACAAAAGAAGAGCAAGACCCAGACTGGGCAGAGAATAAGTACTGAAACGGAATGACAACCTGTGGAGAGAAGTGTCTGAAAGTTATACAGTCACCTTGTTACCGTCTTTGCAAATTAACTCTTCTTGTTTCTTTTCATAACCTGCTAGTCTTACGCATCTTTCTTTTCCACTTCTAACGCAGGAAGGGGATTTCATAGATTTTATTTATTGTATTTTTTTTAATCCTATGTTCCCTCTACAGAGCTCAAGGTTCTCCTCCTCCCCAAATAAAATGTATCTTTACAACAACCCTGTGAGGTTGCATGGTTGTGTAGGGATTGTGCTGCTGTTGTAATCTTCAAGGTCACCTTTTGGTCTCCTGTCTGCTTTGAGGCCCTGCAGAACACCATCTGGCAATTGCGTACGTGCACACACACACACACACCTTCTTGCTTTTCGTGAACACAATTTTAAAGCCTTTTCTTTCTGTTACGTTTTCCTTGGCAGGAACGTTTCCGACAACGCCATGTTGCAGTTGAAACCTTTCATATACTGGACCCTCCTGGGCCTTTTTGACGGCTGTGTGTTTTTCTTTGGGACTTACTTTTTTTTCATGAACTCTTCTATAGAGAACAACGGAAAGGTAAGAGGAACAAAGCCTTTTAAACCAAAAATCAGGCTGTGCCTGGAGTTGCTGAATGGTGCAACTCATTCCACGCACCCACGGGCTCATCAGATGTGTGTATCTAAAAGAGCATGCCCCTGTCATGCAGGAAACCACTTTTGAAACTGTGTGATTGTGGCAGGAAATGTTTTCTTTCTTTCTTTCTTTCTTTCTTTCTTTCTTTCTTTCTTTCTTCCCTTGCTGGGAGGTGGGATTGAGGATTAGTACTGTGTTGTCCACAGGAGGGTTTTTTAACCTTTCTCCTTGTGTCGTTTTCTCAATTAACTTCCCCCACCCCATGAGTGGAGTGGGCAGTGTACTCGTTTTGTTGTTGTTGTTTTTGTGTGTGTGTTTTCGTGCAAGTTAATAGAAATGCCATTGGGGGAGGGGGGAAGGATTACAAAACCTCTCCCCATGCTCCATGTCTTGATCTGAATGTTCACCTCCCCCAACCAACAGCTGCAATTGTCACTTCAAAAACCTGTGGGGAATCTTGCGTGTGTCTTCGTTTGCCCTCAGGTGTTAATTGCAAATTATTTGACCATTGCAGTGGTGCATCTCTTCTATCAAACCTGTTTATTTGTGGCCTCTGTGCTAAGGTTGTTCTTACTGCCAGTGAATCAAAGCCTCTTTCAGATTTTGCAGTGTTTCATAAACTCCGTTGTACAGTGTTTTTTTTGGAAGCAGCAGTGGTTGGCAGCTTCCAAAAGAGAGATCCACGTAGATCTACTTTGCTGCATCCTTGGTGTAGTGGTTAAGAGCAGTAGTCTCGTAATCTGGTGAATTTGGTTCGATTCCCCGCTCCTCCACATGCAGCTGCTGGGTGACCTTGGGCTAGTTACACTTCTCTGAAGTCTCTCAGCCCCACTCACATCCCAGAGTGTTTGTTGTGGGGGAAGCAGGGAAATGAGATTGTTAGCTACTTTGAGACTCCTTAAGAGGAGTGAAAGACGGGATGTCATGTCCAACCTCCTCCTCCTCCTCCTTGCAAAGTTGCTTCTTGTTGACCATTTAATCACGTTCCCTGGCTTTCTGCACCTTGACTTTCTGCCTGTTTGTCATCAAATGCAAAAGAATTTAAAAACAAACAAAAAAACAAACACTTTTTACATGTCACTTTCTGTTTTAATGTATGCATTCAGATCTTGACAGAATTTGGTAAGCAAATTGTCCCATTTGTTGCCATTGTTCTGACTTTGAAACACAGCCTGTTGCTTTTTCTTCAGTGCGGGTAGAGCCGAAAAATAAGAAAGAAGGAGATGCGTGAAAAAGGAGGGACAGCAGTCCACACATAAAGGCTTGTCCATGTGGGTGTTGAACCAGGCTCCTGTTTAGCACTGAACCAGAGGTTCGGGAATTGGATCCTAGGGACGGGATTCAACTTAAGTTGCTGTATGAGTAAAGTCCGCTCTCGCAGTGGGACCCCAACCTTCAGCGTGCCCTCTGCACCCCCTAAATCTGCTTTGGAGAGTGGTAGGGGAGCTCCACTTAGCACCATATTGAATTCCACACCCCATGAAGGCAGGGGTGATGCAGGCTGCATCATCCCATGATCGAAAAACGCAGATCAGTTGTTGTTTTTTAATTTGCCCTCTCCTCGACTGAGTGCATGTTCGGGAACATTACCCAGAATCCTCTGCAGAGACTGTACCTTCCTTGCAGTGCCAGTTCTTCTGTCATACAATCGCAAAGCATTCTGAGTTTCTTTCATCTGGACCCCTTACCAGCCAACATAAACCTTTGTGGAAAGGAATGCTAACCTTGCTTCCTCACACCTGTGGTTGTTTTGTTTTTTTAAAGCAGGAGACCACTATGGTTGCATTTTCTTTCCTTTTCTTTCCTTTTTTAAAAAAGAACCATTGAGCAAATTGCAGTAGATAGCCATAAACGTTACTTGTTTGATTTTGTTGTGCTCTGCAAGGTGTTTTTTTGTTTTTGTTTTGTTTTTGTTTTTTGGTTAGGGGGAAATGTTCTATTGATGATTGCAGTATCTTGCTCCTGTGGGTTGGGGATGAATTATTCAGTTCATTGTAATTATCTGTTTAATTCCTCGCCCGCCCTCTTTCAAAAATCTGAACCAGGCAAATATCTCAGCCAACTCTGTTTTTCAGATGTCTGGGAACTGGAGTTTTGGAACAATGATTTTTACCATATTGGTGTTCACCGTCACTCTAAAGGTTAGTGTCCTCGTTTGAATTTTTTAAAAAGCCACTTCTCAATTTAGTTGTATAGGGGAGTTCCTGATACTGAGCTTGATGTATTGATGTTACTGGCAGTGATTTTCTTCCTTTAGCTCCAACTGCTGTAGTAATTAATGATAATTATGCCCTACAACATATTGTATCTAAAGCTCCCCATTCTCTTTTATCTCTTTCTCTTTTTCAAATACTCCAGCTGGCATTAGACACTCGGTTCTGGACGTGGGTGACCCACTTTGTCATTTGGGGTTCTTTGGTCTTCTATGTGTTTTTCTCATTCTTCTGGGGAGGAATCATTTGGTAAGCATTTTATTTTCAATTTATATTATTGTGCTCCAGCGTAATCTGCACCTATTGCACCCCAGATTTAAGTGTACTGTATTTGCGTATTTGGGGTGTGTGTGGCTGTTTGGGTGTTTGTTTTTATTCTTATTATGTATTTTGTGGTTTTATATCTTGATTTTACTCTGTGAACCGTCCTGAGACCCCCAGGTATAGGGCGGTATATAAATTCAACTAATAATAATAATAATAATACCAAAAGTATAGTGGGGGGGGGGGGAAATTGCGTGAGAACAAATACCTTAATAAATATGAGGTGCCTCCTTCTTTAACATAATGAGATTGATGGTGGGAGGGGGTTATTCACTGCTACTAAAAATATATTTTAAAACTTTTTAGGGACATGGGAACATAGAAAGTTGCCTTCTGCTAACTAAGGTCATTAGTCCATGTAGCTCAGCATTGTCAACAATGGCTAGCAGCGGCCTTCTCAGGCAGGGTCCTCTTTTTTACACCCCACCTGGAAATGCCTCCTGGAACCTTCTGGATGCAAAACATGTGCTCTCCTACCACTGAGCTATGACCCTTCCTCAGGATGAGGTAGTGGGAAGACCTATGCTCAGACTCTCACTTGGCCATGAAATTCACTAGCTGACCTTGCTAGCAAATGAGTCCACCTACAGCACAAGACTGCTGTGGCAATAAATTCTGTGTGCAGGGAGTGGCCCTGAGATCCAAAGGGAAGAGTCTGTGCCTTGGTGGAAGAGCACATGCTTTGCATGCAGAAGGCCTCGGATTGGAACCCCTGGCATCTCCAGTTGAAAGGGTCAGATAACAGGTGCTGGGGAATGACCCCTTCCTGAAATCTTGCAAAGCTGTGGCTAACCAAGAGTGGACAGCACAGGTCTTGGTGAACCAGTGGCCCAACTCAGTGTAAGTTAGCTTCATAGGGATAGCTCAGTTGGTAGAGCACAAGACTCTAAATCTCAGGGTTGTGGGTTTGAGCTCCACGTTGGGCAAAAAGAGTCCTTCACTTCAGGGGGTTGGACTAGATGCCCCTTGTGACCCCTTCCAACTCTGGTCTGTGATTCTATGTGCACAGATGGGGCTGGAGTATAAAATGCATTACCGTATTTTTCCATGTATAACACGCCCCCGTGTATAACACGATCTCTATTTTTGGGGACTCCAAATAAAGAAAATGGGGGAGATTGCCCAGAATTGTTAAGCTTTTTTGGGGGGGGGGGGTTGCCCAGAGTTGTGGTTTGGGCAGGGATTGCCAAAAATCACTCACCTGCCTGACTGATGCTGAAAAATCGCTCATGTCGCCAAAGCCACCAGTTGTCTGCAGGCTTGCTGCCAGCAACCACCGATCGCCCGCCCAATTTCCACAGCGGATGCCAATCGACCGCAGTCATGGCCACAGCCACCAATCACCCACCCAATCACTGCTGACAATCTGCTCGCGACAGAAACCAATCGCCAGTCCCCCATATGCACTATGTACAAGTGAACCCCCCAATTTTAAACTTGAAAAAATGGGGGGAAATATAGTCTAATATACAGAAAAATATGGTAATCCTATATTATAATAGGGGCCTCAGGTCTCCCCAGTGCCAATCCTTGCATGTGCATGCATAGTTTTTTAAAGACTCGCCTGTCTACTTACAATCCCAGACCACTAAAATAACAGTAGAATGACAGTCCTCGTTAGAATCACAAATACTGGCACCAGAGCCTAAAACAGCCACTGGAACGTAAGACATCGAAAGCAAACTAGCAAAAGATTTGTGTGGGCAAAATGGCATGATCCATGTTCAGTGAAGGGGCTATCGGCAGATTTGAGAGAACAAGATGGGGGGGTGGGTTGCAATGGCTCAGTGAAGGCCCAGTGGGCATTGGGAATACTGAGTGACTGTTTAGGAGGGGCATGGAAAACCAGGTGGTTAGGAGGGAGAATGTAATGGAATAGCCTGGGAGAGGGCATGGCCGGCTGGCATGAACTGGAGCACTCCATGCTACTTTCTGTTGCTTGTAATAAGTTTCCACATTCATATTACAGTGGTACCTCAGGTTACATATGCTTCAGGTTACATACGCTTCAGGTTACATACGCTTCAGGTTACAGACTCCGCTAGCCCAGAAATAGTACCTCGGGTTAAGAAATTTTCTTCAGGATGAGAACAGAAATCGTGCTCCGGCGGCGCGGCAGCAGCGGGAGGCCCCATTAGCTAAAGTGGTGCTTCAGGCTAAGAACAGTTTCAGGTTAAGAACAGACCTCCAGAACGAATTAAGTACTTAACCTGAGGTACCACTATATAGTTGATTTATATATCATAAATCTTGATGCTTTGGGATAAATAAAAGAATGAGGCAAGCCTGTTCGGTTGAGGGGTGGTTTTTTGTTTCGTTTTGCTTTTTTAAATAAATCTAATGTGTGCCTTTCTTTCTCCCTCCTTCTTTGTTGTTCCGGCCAGGCCTTTCTTGAAGCAACAAAGAATGTATCATGTCTTTGCCCAGCTGCTGACTTCTGTCTCAGTCTGGTTGGCAATATTTTGCCTGATCTTACTTGCCCTTCTCCCTGAGATCCTTTTCCAACTCTTTCGAAGCATGAAGAGAAAATGCCACCAGGTAAGGAGCGAACGGAAGAAGCCTGACATTTCTGAACCCGAAGAGTGGATCCCCCTCTTCTAAGCCATCTCTTTGGCAGGCAGGCTGTTTGGAACATTTGGAAAGCTCTGCCCAGATTATCTAGCAGTGCCTCATAGACGGCCAATGGCTCTTTGTCGAGATCAGCAAAGAGGATATCTCTGGGATATGGAAGGGCAGCTGGCAGTGCATAGCAGACAACAGCTTCATCCATCTAGCCTGTCCAGACCTGAACTCATAGAGGCTGGACCAAGACGAGCGAGAACGCAAGCAGGGGTTTCCAGAAAGAACTTTCCCCAAAAACTCCAAATCAGACCCAGACTCCATATTTTGAGGTTTTCAGCTGGACCTTTGCTTAAGGCTTCCTGCATCTCTTTCAGCAGTTGTGGAAGGTGGTGTTTTGTTTTTGTTTTTTATGAGTTGAGGAGATGTCCAATTTCTTTATGTCCCTTTATGTCTGATGAGGGCTGAATTGCGTACCTGTCTGAATCTGATACTGTAAGGAGCCATTTGTGCTGGAAGCATAAATCCCATAGCATACCTGTTGAGACCAGCAGGAAGGGAGCTTGGTTTTCCTCTGTGATGCTTAACAAGCACTAAACCCCAGCCGTCTTAAGTCCCTCACTTGGGCTAGTTGAATAGTACTTAGTTCTCAGTTTTTCAAAAACACTGCTAAGAGTCTGCTGCTCAGAAGCTGCGACTTTGACCCACTCACCCCCAGCAGCCACCATCCATGACAGATTGGGCCTGCCAGCTGAATCATCCTTTGTGTCAGTGAGGCCTTGGCAACAGTCGCCTGCTGCAAATGTACCTCCCTAGAAATCCTAGCCATGGGTGAGGAAGTGTGTGATCTGTGAGCTCATAAGCTCCGTACTTCCCCCTTGAGCATAAGTAGCCCCTCCCTGCCTTTCTAGCCTTAAACCTGGATGAATGCTGGTCAACCAGCTTGGGGGGGAATCCTGGATAATGCTAAGCACTGTAAGTGCCAGTGCAGATGGTAAACTGGGATTGCAGCTGGGCAGGGAACAGGTAGCTGATTTCTTAGTTGAGAGACCAGCAGTATTACATCTGCATCAGAACTCCCATATAATATTTGTTTCATATGGTTCTAGCCCATAAACCATTTCGTGAATTGCAGGTCTCCCTTTTCTTATTTGTCTTTTTTAAAAAATGCTGGAGTTGGCATTGTTTTAACAAGGATTTGGTGAGTTCTAAGGGATGCCTTCAGAAATATTTTCCGTTGGTTTTTTTTATACAGCGTGTTGAAAAATGTTGCCGTGTGCATTATGTTAGATTGTACTTTCATGCGGTTTTACAGTAAACTTTATGCACAATTAACATGTCAAAGAGTTGTCTTTGCTAAAGTATAAAAAAGGCACAATAGCATTATTATTAAAGTACCCCAAAATAAATTGAGGAGGCTGTAGATGCTTTTGATGGGTACCTGTCAGTCGAAGGAGTACTATACAAGGTAGCTTTGCCAGCAGAGGGCAGTGGCTAAAACTGAGCAAAGGTTTCCAGTTCAGACTGCAATTTCACAGGACGGCCTTTGGCTCGGCTCCCCACCCATATGTTTTTGGGGTGATTGGTACAAACATTGGTGTGATGTGAAGTGCTTTGAACACTCCACAGTAAGTTTTTGTTGTTGTTATTGCCCTTGACACATTGAATCCACTAATCCTGCTGTGTTTTCTGACTGGCAGATGGTGGGAGGGCCAACATTTCCCTCTTTCAAGTTACATTAACAGCACGTTTAGGGGCAAACAGTAGGCAGGTCCCCTGACAGTTTCCTAAAGGGATTAAAAGGTGGGGAAATTGCATCAGGGTTCTAAGTCATGTGGGCAACCTTTCCACATAGAGTTGCCTCTCCAGGCACAGGGTTTTTTGTGGGGGACACAGGGCATTGTGTCCTTCTTGGCTGTTCTCCAGTGGCATGCTCCGGCACTGCTGCTCCCTGCTTCAAACCACACCAGCCAGCCCATGGAAGGAGGCAGGACCAGGCAAGAGCACTGCACCAGAAGTGGTGGGGTTGATGAGCAGGCAGTTGCAAACCCTGTAAGGGTTAATGGCCAAATAGGACTGCAGACCTGTTGCACAGCAACATCCCTGCACCCTGGAGAGCCGGGGTGGGGTCCTGTGACCCTCCAGATATTCCTGACTCCCACCAGCCCTGGCTGAATTGGGAGGAATAGATTGTTTAGTGATTTTGGAGGTCAGATTAAAAACTCCGCCCCCCCAAACGCATGGATATAATACAGTCATATCTTGGTTCTTGAACGCCCTGCGATTCAAATGTTTTGGCTTCTAAACGCCGTAAACTCAGAAGTGAGTGTTCCGGTTTGCAAACTTTTTTGGAAGCTGAATGTCTGATGCAGCTTCTGCGGCTTCCGATTGGGTGAAGGAAGCTCTTGCAGCCAATCGGAAGTTGTGCCTTGGTTTTCAAACTTCCAGAACAGATTCCATTCAAGAACCAAGGTATGACTGCAATCCATTGTGGGCATCACAATGTATCCAGTTCACAAAAGAAAACCTCAGACCTGCCCCCTTCATGAAAAGGGCAAAACACTGAAACACACACAAACAAAAAGCCAGGCATCACCCCGTCTTGATCCACCAGCCCAAAGGAGGGGTTGTGGGAGTGGTTGGGTGCAGGGGTATCAAGGATGGATGCCAAAAAAGCCAGAGAGATCAGTTCTAGTGCTTTATTAAAAGAAAGGTGTAGATTTACAGCAAATCAGCCTGCCAGCCTTTACAGACATGGAACTGTCACCGCAGCAAGGAGATGGCTTGTCCGTGTCCAAGCAAACGTGCATATGTTTCTTTATACACCAAGTAGCATACGTCACTTTGGCCAGGACTTCCCATCACTTCACCTGACTAGAAGAGGACATAGGTGGCAAGCACCCAAATCTTACAGAGAGTTCCTGTTTCTGGGCTCAGAGCCCAGCACCCGAAGCCCACAGATAAGGATAGCATCAAAGTCAGCCAATTAGCGTATATCAAAGCAAGTGAATATAAACATATATGAGCTCCTTGCTACAGCAACTACCAGTTAATTGTGGGGTTATCTTGACTACCAAGATCGCATTAGCAAAGCTTCTGGAGCTGTTCACCTTTGGTTCAGCACAACCCCAACTAGGGATGGAGAAGAAGTTCAGCTCAGTTTGGGTTTAAGTGCGTACCTACCTATTTTGCACTTTCTGAAAGAATAACCAAAACTCCGTCACCCTTTGAAATTTGCAGTTCTCTGCATTTTGCAATGCAGTTACCCAGTCAAGTAATGTATTTAAAAAATGCATAATGTAAATTGTGCGTGTGAAATGCTGTATGTTAGGGGTGATTTCTTTGCAAAATGTGTGTATTAGGCAAAATTGCAAGCATTTGTATATCAGGGTTGCAATATTGCAAGTGACACTGCAATATTGATGAACTTTCACAAAGACAAGTGAGGAGAACTGAAAATATGACTGGGAGTATGCGAAACTCAGAGAAACTGCAATTATTCATCCCTAAGCCCAACCAAACACCCTTTCACCAAAATGAAAATACTCTTTGAAAAGAGAGGGAGAGAGGAGTGGGTGGGTGGGATAGCGGGTATTGGCAGACACCAAGAAGGATCCGTGGTGCCCCCGGGCACCAAGTTAGGGTTCCCAACATTAAACTGGGATGAACAAATAGCACAACTGGCTGTGTTGTGTGCTTGTGTTCTCTCTTGGTGTGGAGTCCAAGAGAGACAGACAGTTCACTTCCCTCTTAAAATCTGTGTTCCAGTTCTTTTTATTACAGTCAGTTCCTTCAATTTATTTTTTATACAGAGCACAGTTGAGCGGGGAGAAGACTTGCAAAACTGCTCTGGGAAGAAAGGGGGTGTTCACAATGTTCCAGGTTCCAGCCAATCAGTGCTGTGCACAGCCAACTTCTGCAAACCAGGATTTCCTGTGAACTTAATGAGATGATTGTTCATTGGAACAAAATTCAATGATGGTGCCTCCAGAAGCAGACTTCCTAAAATTATATGCAACTGTATATAACCCTGTATGTAGTCTGAGGCACTTATGGAAGGAGAAAGGAGGTTTTTCAGTTCAAAGGACAAAATCCTTTTCTCATTTTACAGCTTGAATAAATATTATATGTGGCTGTTTTATTCAAGCTGCAAAATGAGAAAAGGGTTTTGTCCTTTGATCCTCAAATTTTTATGCAGTCAGCCCAAGAGAAACTATCAGTTCTGGCAAATGAGAAGATTTTCTTGTGAAAGATTTATCAGGGGGAAAAAGAGACTACTGGTATCACAGTATAGTATTGTGTGACGTATTCAACTTCTTTGGTTGGCCAATCTAAAAAAACAAAGGTGTGTGAAAATGCAACCCAAGTGAGTGGGAACTGAGGTGGTAGGGCATTTTCCCTCTCGAAAGGCTAAAGCAAAGATACGAAATCTGTGCCCCTTCAGATGTTGGTGAGCTATAGTAGCTCTCATCATTCTTGACTGGCTGGCCATGTTGACTGTGTCTGACAGCAGTTGAATTCAGTAACACCTCAGCGTACCAGCTTCCTCTCCCCATGGTCTAGGAACATGGCAGAGTTTTACAAAAATTGGGAGAAGAATTGAGAGCAAGTGAAGTTTGATACACCTTCTCCTGCCCCCAGAAAAGAGACAGAGTCACCCAATGAAATTGATGGTAGACAAAAGAATGTTCCTTCCTTTGTGGCAGCACCTTCCATATGAGAGGCGTAGTCAAAGTGGTACCCTCTAGGCCAGTACTTCTCAAACTTGGGTCTCCAGCTGTTTTTGGACTACAAATCCCATCACCTCTAGCTAGCGGGACCAGTAGTCAGGGATGGTAGCAGTTGTAGTCCAACAACAGCTGGGGCCCCCAAGTGTGACAAACGCTGTTCTAGGTGTTGCTAGGCTGTAGTTCCCATCACCAACCACCATGGCTCTGGTTGATGAGAGCTAGAGTCCATCATCTAAATGGTAATAGGTTACCTTATGGCAAAGTTTGCTAGCTATCCTGCATTTCTTTTTACACTGAAACTCTTAAGGGTTAGACAAAATCTTGGAGGTGGAGAGGTCCTTTATTTTATTTTATTTTGAAAAATAATATTTTTTTGTCATGTTTACATTCCACCTTTTTGTCTGTCATGGAACCCAACCAAGGCAGAGGATATGTGGTTCCCTAGTGATCACCCACCCCGACACTGACATGTCCCAGATCCATCAGACAAGGCGATGATGCCATGTGCCTTCGGACCATGCTCTGGCCAATGGCACCAAGAGTTAAATGCAGCCCCAAGGAAGCGCCCATATTCAGGTGCACACATATATCTATATAGATCTATAGGCGGTAGCTGTCTATATATCACACATATACATACACACACATGCACACCACCAATAATTGTATTAGCCCTCCACCCCCGTTCAGGAAACGGAAACAACCCAAAAGTATTTGGCTGGTCACCTTTGGAAACAAGATGCCTGGAAACGAGATGGGCATTCTGCTGGAGCCAGCAGGGCTGATTCCTGAGTGTAAAAGATTACATACACAATTTTTAAAAATGCAATGCAGATAAAGGTTCCCTGCCCTCCCCTTTTTTTGCCTGCTCTGGATAAACTGATTTTTTAAAAGCCTCCCCTCCTCCCTCTGGCCTATTTCAGAACAAATCGGCTTCAGTCGCTGTGCTTTTGTTCCCCAAGTCTTCCTGTTTAAAAACTGCTGCTTTCTTGTCTCTAACTCTTCAGTGCTTCTCTATCTCAACATATTCTGTGTTCCCTGGTTTTTATTAACAGCGCCTTCCCCCATGTTGAGGAGATATTTGAGTGGAAACTTCATTTGTAATTTCTCTCTCTCTTGCTCCCCCCCCTGCCTGTCCCCGCATTCCTTTCTGCCCCCACCAACCTCCCTGCCTCTTTGAAATCTCCCCCTTTTTTCTTTTGTGCCCTTCTGAACCAGGTAACGAGGCGCCTTCCTTCCTCGGGAACATCTACTATCTTCGTGCTCTCTCAAACTTCCAGCAATCACAGCTTCTCTGAATGAATAAGGTGATCTTTCTTCTCTAATAATTGGAAGCCCTTGAGCCACTTAGCTGCTTTCCTTTCTCTCTACGCATATAACCTCCTTGATAATGTGTGTGTGTGTGTCTTGCCTTTTCCTTTTGAAGATGCATCTCCTTGCATTTCTGCTTTTCACTGCATTGCTTCCTCCTGTCGTTCCATCTCTCCCATTCTCCAAAGGCATCCCAATCTCCCCCCTCCCCAATAGCCCAGCTGTCTTTGTGCCTGACAAGGCTCTGACTGCTTGGAGATTGCAGCTGCCAGCGTTGACCAGCTTGTGTGATTGAACCATCCATGGAAGAGCCAGTGGTGGTGTGTAATGGTTAAGGTATTGGACTTGCATTCAAATCCCCACTCCTGCCAGGAAGCTCACTAGATGACCTTGGGCCAATAACCAGTATCATCGACTTCATCATCACTATCAATTTATTTCCACCCCAACTTTTCCCCTAACGGGACTCAAGGCACTTTACACATAAACTCACCACCTATCAGCCTAGCAGTTGCTAACAATAGTGCTGACAATGTCAAGTTTGCAGGTTCGAACCCTGTGTGTGCCAGCTGCATTGCATGAAGTTGGACTAGATTATACCTCAAGGTCCCTTCCAACTCCACAATTCTACGACTTTACATTGCAGGGTTGGTGGGTTGAGGATAGCATGGAGATAACAGAGCCAAATGCGTCACCTTGAGCTGCTTGGAGGAAATACAAAAACTAAAGCAAATACCACAGATAGGACCATTACCCCTGCCTGTCCAGTGTTTTCTCCTCCCTACCTCCACCCTCTCTCTTTGGTGGAGTCAGCTCACCCAGGTCAGCTGCCAGACGGCCCTTTCAATGGGATGCAGTGGTGGAGCTCCGGGGCGGAAGATAATGTACCATTTCAGACTGAAGGTGGGGAAACACTTTTTTTTTTTTTAAAAAAATTGCATTAGTTTGTTGTTGGCATGGATCTGTCTCAAGAGACAGTGGAGCGCACCTCCAGGGTGTGTGTGTGTGTGAAATCAAACCACTGGAGAAGCACAGCGCCTGCCAGTAACTCATAACTGCTGCCTCCCATGTTGTTTCTGCTGCACTAGCATCACCAGAGAGTGACCTCTCTGAGGCGCAAGCCTGGGCAGTGCGCATGGAGGCCCTGGGCTGCCCAAGCAACAAGCCTCCCTCAGCCTCCCTGATGTGGTCCAGGAAAAAGCAGAGCAAGACATTTGGCACCAGCTTGGCTGCAGAAGTTGCCAGAAGGAGGTGTACAAGTTGCTATCCAACCATCTTAGGGTCTCCACTCTGGATTATTGTAGGGTTTACTCCTTAGCTTTTTGTTCTCCCAAAGTTATCCCACAAGGCAGCAGAGGTTTAGGATCAAGAGTTTTCCTTCCCAGATTGATGAGCTAGTCCCTATCTCACTGAGGGTTTGGAACCCATCAGCTGCCCTCACCTGGTTTTGCTGGCCGGTTGAAGCCATTCTCAGGGTGTGGACACTCTCACGTGCTGACAACTTCTAGGAACCCCTAATAATAATAAATTTTTATTTGTACCCTGCCCACCACAGCCAGAGCCGGGCTCAGGGCAGCTAACATCATGAAACTAAGACAGTATACAAAGAACATAAAAACAGGCAATCAGTTAGCTAAAATACATCTTAAAATGAGTTCAGAGCAAATTAAAATCTGGACAGATGGCAGTCCACGGGTAAAATTGAGCAGAGTGGGGATGAACTGCCCCGGAAGCAACATGACATGTTCCCCCACAAGAGGTACAATCCCTCCCCTAACACCCCATTTACTTTAGTGCTATTAGCTTAATTCCTAGACTGCTCTTCATCTGATGATTGCAGGGCAGGATTGCGCAGTATTCAAAATCCTAACAAAAATAAATGTATATATGCTATTAAAATGCCACCCATAGCTCCATAACATAGTTCCATACAGGAAACCAGGCAGAGGGCCTTCTCGGTAGTGGCACCCGCCCTGTGGAACACCCTCCCCATCAGGTGTCTAGGAAATAAGCAACTATCCTGACTTTCAGAAGACATCTGAAGGCAGCCCTGTTTAGGCAAGTTTTTAATGTTTGAAGTTTTATTCTGTTTTTAGTGTTCTGCTGGTAGCCACCCAAATGGGTGGGGTATAAATAATAAAATTGTTGTTGTTGTTATTACTCAGTTTTGTGAAAGGCTGGTCAGGAAGCTGCAAGATAATGGAATATTCAGCCGCTAAGCTACTTACTGGGGCAGCCTATCACTCTTAAAGGAATTAACACTGATTGTAGATAAGCTACTGGGCCAGGTGTTGGTACTGACCTATGATGTCTTAATTTGTTTTTCACCACTTCAGGTATCATTGCTGTTCATCAGGTGTGGGGGGACCTTCAGCCCATGGGCTAGACTTGGGTCACTAGGCCTCCCCATTTGGCCTGTGAGGCAGATTCCCCCTAAACCACACTTGTGTCAGGTGTTGGGCTGGTAAAGACGCGGCTTCATAAAGCAGGAAAAAACTTCCTGCATGTCTGCTGATGCAGGGAGTTCACCCCTTTTCATTTCAGGTGAGCTAGTGAATGCCTGCTGGGAACTGGCTGGCTCAGCCAAGCCCTGCACAAAGCAGGGCTGAACTCCCTGCCCATCAGGTACCACACAGGGAGTTCAAACCTGCTTGAACAACATCTCCCCCACCCCTTTGACAGTTGGGTGTCCCATCCACCTGACAAAGTTACCCCGCCAGGGTGCGGAAGATGAATACCTGGCCCCCTGGGCAAAAAAAAAAAAAAAAAGCTCTCCCCCATTACAATTACTTGTTGGGGCCTGCCTTGTCATGCCGAAGCCTATGGGAATATAGCCAGCGGTCACTAGAGGGAGGGCCTTTTCTGTGGTGGCCCCTGTACAGTGGAACAGCTTTTTCCCAAAGCTTAGGCTAGTGCTTGCATTAATTATGCTTAGGCACCTTTTCGAAATACACTTAAGACAGGAACAAAGTACAGTATATAGGCATGAACCTTTTTGTTGAGCTGGAACGGGCAACCGCAAGACTGCAGCAATAAAACTTCCAGCACATTTGCAAAGCTAAGCAGGGTCTGGTATGGTTTCAAACTGGATTGCAGGGGGTTGAACTAGATGGCTGTCAGGGTCCCTTCCAACTCCATGATTCTATAGGTGGCTGGTGGCCTATACATTTTACAAGGCCTGGCCAGTCCAGAGGCTTCATACTTCTAGGCGATAATGGGGGCCAGTGTTGCACCCTGCCGTTCCCTCCTATCCATGAAGGGCCCCGTGAGGCTAGTACACAGAGAATCCTGGTTAATTTACTAGGCAGGTCCTGCAGAAGATGGAACTCAGAATCAGTGAGGCCTCTCAGGTGGGGGATAGCAGGTAGTGGTTGAAGGCATGTAAGCTGTATTTCCCCCACACTCTGAATGGAGCAGAAAGCCAATAGGGTGAGGCTTTCTTTCTCTGCTGCATTGAGTGGAGTTGTGAAAATGAACCACATGCTTCTCAGTTGATATCTGGGAAGGAGATTTTTTCACAAACTGGTCCACTTTTCTCACAGTAAGTTGTGTGCTGTCTCTCCACCCACCTCCCACCCCACCCCTGCCACCCTTTCCTTTTAACGTTTTTCGTTTCCATTTTAGCTTCCGGAGCTCAGTTGCGTTGCCTTGTTAACCTCGCTTTGCCCAGATCATCTGTTGCATTTCCATGTGCTTTATACTCTGTTTGCCTCACCCTTTGCAGAAAAGAGGGCGCCCTAGGATTGCAGCCAGTTCAGTGCCGACCAGACCGTCAGTCAGACCTCTCCTTTTAAGAACCTTCTCAGACGAATCTAATGTATTGTGACAGGTATCCTGTTCTCGAGAATTAGGGCCTGGGAAGGCATGGATTAACCAAGTGATCCCTGAAATCAATTAAAATGTGATTCTTGTAATCTCAGCCACTGGGGCTGGCGACCCTCCTTGCCAAACATCGCCAGGTACAATGCCTGCCATACGGGTTTCGGGTACCATTTGGGAGTTTTGGATTTTCTTCTTCTTTTTTAGTGGAGATGTTTTTATTAAAAGCAAGATAACCAGAAGCAGGAGGGGGGGGGGTTCCCCTCTTCTCTTTTTAACCTAATATTTAGCACAGGCCAGAGCATTGAAAGCTTTTCGTTCAATAAAAGCTTTGTGGCCATCTTGTTTGAGGTTTAGAAAGTGTTTGGAGATGCATGGATCTTTTTTCTGCAAAAAGGCCCAGAAGCCAGAGGAGGCTGGTTTGCTTCTCGACTTCTGCACACTTCTGGGTCTTTGTTGCCCTTTTCCACAGGTCCCTCAACCTGTGGCTACTTCTCTCTTTCCTGGAGCCATGAAAGCCAGGGGAGTTGCCAGATACCCCCAACCCTGGCCATAAAAACCGTGTGACATCCCCAGTTCCCTGAAACCTTTGTTGGCAAAACTGAAGTACACAGATGAAGGGATGGACACCATGGAAGTGAGTCCCTGCGCTGCGCCAGTTTAGTGCAGTGCGTGGGAACTCGCCGAGCGGGCAGCTCGGTTCAGGGGCAGCTCGTAAGCCAGTTAAACAATCCCCATGGGCTGCTTGTGACCCATGGGCCTTAGGTTGCTTACCCCTGCTGTAAAGGCATGCCGTATTTCTGCAGAATTATTTTCCATTTGCTGTCCTTTCAATGCCTTTTTAGCATTTAGTCAACTTTACCATGAGAGCCATTGTCCAAGCAGGCAACTGCAAATTATCCAAACCCTTCCAGTTTTTTGTGCAATCAGCAGATGAGCTACAGCCAGTGGAAGTGGGATCTGTTCTTTATGCAGAAGGTCCTTCTGTTTATCCTTCCCCCCCCCCTAAAAATGTGAATAAGCCCAACTCATTTTGCCTTCGTTCATTCTGTCTTGACTGTGTCAACATCCTGAGCCACAAGATTGTAGTTACTGTGTTTAGGATATCGGTGGCCTTTGTACGTGAATCCTTTTAGAAAGAACCTTTGTATGGTGATAGTTATTCAGCAGCTGGTTATACAGGAAGGCTGCTTTTTGAGGAAAGTTAGCTCCTTTTTCACCCAAGCCTTGGAGACCTTTGGGATTGTGGGATGTGTGGCTTCTATTCCAGTTGGATTCACTCGCGGTTGGCACTGTGGGTTAAACCACAAAGCCTAGGACTTGCCGATCAGAAAGTCGGCGGTTCGACTCCCCGCGACGGGGTGAGCTCCCGCTTCTTGTCCCTGCTCCTGCCAACCTAGCAGTTCGAAAGCATGTCAAAGTACAAGTAGATAAATAGGTACCGCTCTGGTGGGAAGGTAAATGGCGTTTCCATGTGCTGCTCTGGTTTGCCAGAAGCGGCTTAGTCATGCTGGCCACATGACTCGGAAGCTGTACGCCGGCTCCCTCGGCCAGTAAAGTGAGATGAGCGCCGCAACCCCAGAGTCGGCCATGACTGGACCTAATGGTCAGGGGTCCCTTTACCTTTACCTAGCTCCTTTTTCACCCAAGCCTTGGAGACCTTTGGGATTGGGGGATGTGTGGCTTCTATTCCAGTTGGGTTCACTCGCGCAGGTTTTATGGCAGACACCACTTCTATTGCTTTTTCTGTTACATTAAGTGCACTTAATGTGCTAGTGTGCAAAGTGGTGTGTAGAGCCTTGTGTGTCTCAACAGATACAGAGTCTGATATTTCTGGGCTTGCAAGGAACACAGGTATCTAGCTTATATTGAGTCAGACCATTGGTCCATCTAACTCCTTACACTGACAGGCAGTGGCTCTCCAGGATTGGGTTCTCTCCCAGCCCCACCTGGAGATGATGGGGATTGAACTCGGGCCCTTCTGCACACAAGGCAAATCCTGTGCCACTAAGCTAAGGTGGAGCAGATTGTCAGAACCCATTTGGAGCCCCATAGCCATTACAAGTTTCACAGAAGGAGAGGTGAATCCCAGCTTATTCCCCAAAGAAGTAATTTCCCCAGCCCTAGCATAAGCTTCTTTTGGAGTTAATCAAACTTGCAGTTGGTACAGTCCTCCAAAACCCACAGAGACTTGAGTGCCTCTGTGGATTTCAGTGGGGCCCAAGAGGTTTTTGGAGAATTGTGCTCAGTTTTAAGCATCGATGAATCCATGTTGGTTTCTTGGTGACTCCAGAAGTGAACATTTCAATTGGAAGGAAAGAACAACTGGCTTCCATTGACTCCCCAAGTATTCTGGCATTGCACTTGTGAGGTGTTTAAATGATTTGATGGTGTTTAACTGCTAGCTGCATGCTGCTCCTATCTGAATAAGACTTGCAAAATCTCTGTATTTTGACATCACCTGGCTTTGATTGCCTGTTGATACAGAATAACATGAGTCCATCTGTCTGTGGATTCTGTGTCTGTTGTGTATTCTTCACACACTGCACGCAACTCCTTCCTAAATGTTTTTGATTCTCAAAAGTGTGTTAATTGCCACATGTAACGAAGAGGGAAGAATGCCAAACCAATCACCTTCCTATTTCCATTTAAAATATCGCCCTGTAGATGCAAATGGTCCATTTCATGCCCATAATAGTCATCTCTGTTTTCAAGTTTTTCCTCTGTTACATAATATGGGGGCATGAAGCACCAAGTCATTGTTTGTTTGCTTGCTTGTTTTAAAATGTATTTATTATAAAACGCTAGAATCTGCCTTCCAAATGGAAAACAAATCAAGAACAGCTAAACACAACTATAAGAATGCCCATAGATAATTAGGAACAATAATAAATAATGGACTTCATTCTGTTTGTTAATGCAAGGATTATTGCATTTGCAGACAGGTGAGTTTTAATGTTGCACAACAGAGGAATCCAACACAAAAGCTGCATTGGTGGGAAATGGTTCAGCAAAAGTTGCCATCCACCTGCTTATGTATTCCCTTCTGCCAAATGACATCCAACAGCAGAACAAGTATACTGCTCTACATTGGCCACGACCCAATACATTGGCCTAGTGAACCTCAGTTGGTTGTGCTTTCCTTAGGCCAGCATCCCTACAAGGGAGTGGAGCAATGAACATGAAGCCACCTTCTGTGCCGTGCTCTAGTTTCTACACCCAGCCCTCTCTATCCATCCAGGCAAGCAGGAAGGTGTTATGGGAGTTCAGGACACATTCCAGCCAGGCAGAAACACCGGAGGAAGGTGCAAAGTCAGAAATAAGCAACAGTGACTGAGGAGAGTCCCAAGGATGCTCCATCCCTGTTACAATTTCTGAAATTCCCGTCTGTCCCATCAGTTAAATATAAAGTGTGGGGAAAGAGAGAGGCCAATACCAGAGTTCAGTCATTGCAGGCCAACTGGGAGAATCTCCTTGTGTGTGGATGGTGCTGTTTCGGCCAAGTAAGGATTGGTACCTGGGAACATGGGTTTGCTATTAGGGAAGGCGTGGGGGGTATTTTGGCCTTCCAGATGTTGCTGAACTCTACAACTCCCATCAGCCCAAGCAAGCATGGCCAGTGGACGAGGAAGATAGGAGTTGTTCAGCAGCAATGGCAGGGCCCAGTGTTCCCCACCTCTAGAGTATTGCTGTTGTTAGTTGAATTAATATACCGCCCCATACCCAGGGTCTCAGGGCAGTTCACAGAGTAAAATGAAAATATAAAACCACAAAATACATGGAGGACACCCTGTCATTCTACATTGTAACTTGGGTGACTTGCACTGAGCAATAAAATGACATACCATCATTTGTTGATCAGAGAGCAGATAGGAATCAGTCTCATAAAAGTTAAATAGCTCCACCATGGCCTCTTAAAACAAATAAACACAAAGGAAACCAGTGAGGCAGATTTGCACAGTGACATCTTCCTTAAAATAAACTCTGTCTTTATTATTTATTTATTTATTTATTTATTGAATATACAGTATATATGTATATGAATATACAGTATACAGTATATATATATATATACAGTACCGCCTTATACCAACAGGTCTCAGGGCATCTTCACAGAAAAAAATCAAAATATAAAAACACAAAATTCATAATCAAAATACAGTGGTACCTCTAGATACGAACGGGATCCGTTCTGGAGCTCTGTTCGCATCTAGAGGTAAACATAACTAGCAACGGCACGTCTGCGCACGCCACTTTTCGCTGCGCATGCGCGTGACGTCATTTTGAGTGTGCGCATGTGCAAGCAGCGAAACCTGGAAGTAACGTGCTCTGTTACTTCCGGGTTGCTGAGGAGCGCAGCTCGAATGCGCTCAACTCGAAGCATATTTAACCCAAGGTATGACTGTAAAAACAACAACCACCCAATAGCACCCCCCCAAAAAACCCCCCACATTTTAAATGGTCCTAGGATGTCAATCAAATCAACCAAAAGGCCTGGTTAAAAAGGAATGTTTTTGCCTGGCGCCTAAAGGTGTATAATGAAAGCACCAGGCGAACTTCCCTGGGGAGAGCATTCCACAGACGGGGAGCCACTGCAGAGAAGGCCCCATTCTCGTGTTGCCACCCTCTGGACCTCTCAAAGAGGAGGCACATGAAGAACTGTAGATAGAACTCTAAAGCTTGCATTTATATCTAGGCAGCTTTGTTAAGTGGGCAGTGTGGAAAGCTGCTGTGGTTAGCAGAAAGGTGAGGTGAGATTTCATACTTGGAAGAAAACAAGAGAGCAAACCTTCCCTTCAACGCTAGGTGGCACCTAAGCTTTTTATTTTCTGGCAGCCTCAGGTGTTTCGTCCTCACCTTGCCCCTCAGCTTGGCGAATGAAAGAATCCCGTCCCATCCCATGAAGGGGATGTGGCTGCTCACAGAGGCATGAAACATCCTGTGCTAATCACAGCAAAACAAAGGAGCATGCGAAGCATGTGTTTTAGCACTGTGCGGAGGTCCTTCCCTAAACGGAGTTGCACAATTAACCCGTTTGAATGCACATGATGCTCTGCTAACCCCACTAGCCACATCCCCAGCGTACGTCTAAAGTACTAGGATGCCACTTTAAAGAGCAATGGCTTTCCCCAAAGAACTGTGGGAACTGTAGTTCACCAAGAGAGTAGAGGTTTGCTGGGAGACCCCTGTTTCCCCTCACAGGGCTGCAATTTGCAGAGTGCCCTGGGATTGATTGATAAAACACACGGGGATGTGTAGCTCTGGGAGTGGGGGGGGGGAAGCACCCTTAACAAACTACAGTTCCCAGAA
Organism: Podarcis muralis; assembly: GCF_964188315.1. NCBI lineage: Eukaryota > Metazoa > Chordata > Lepidosauria > Squamata > Lacertidae > Podarcis > Podarcis muralis. The sequence goes on from NC_135673.1 coordinate 45,242,668, forward strand.
TTCTAATCATAGCACTTATCTGCTTAATTACGAATTTGGTTTGGCATTTTCCCTCCCCAACCCCTTTCCAAATCATGTAGCTCTTTAACTCCTTGCAAATTCTAAGCCTTGATTTCTGACATGGTGCCACTCTGCTGTATCTGTTTCTTTCCCTTCCTGGTCCATGTTGACAACAACAACAACTTAAGCTGAATTTCTCTCTCTTTCTTCCCAACCCCTGCCCTCCTTCTCTCCCCCCCCCCTTTCTTTTTTTTACAGCCTAACCCCCTGGAGCTGCCGATGCTGTTGTCCTACAAACCGCGGGGGAACAGCTACACCTCTGAAGGAAAGCCAGGGACCTCCGTGACTAATTTTGCAGAACGTTGCCATCTCAGGATACTTCAGATGCAAAGATTTTAACCCCAGCACACAGTTCTAAACAAACAGCACTCTTGGAGTCAAAAATGAACGCTTGGAAGCAAATCAGGCCCACCAGAAAAAGAAGAAAAATACAAATGGTTCTATATTTTGGTTAGGCTTTTTTGCTTTCTTTTTTTTAAGAGGACCTTTGGTTTGCATTGTGATTTTTTTTTTAAAAAAAAATCAACATAAGGGGGGGTGCCATCCTTTTCATCTGTTCCTCCCCCTTCCTAATGCAAGTTGTGAGAAAGCAACCTGGCTGTTTTGATGACAAGAATTGTGTGAGATTTTTGCCCGCTGCAATGGGCAGATCTGTCCTCTGTTCAGCCATCTTCACCCTTGTCCAAGGAAGAGGAAGGGCTGTGCATGGCTCTGCCCCCCCCCCTTCCAACCAAAGATATAGCACAAGTGGTATGTTACAGTTCCCCCAAAATAGCACTAGGAATTTTTGGTAGGTAACCATTCTGTTGCGAAGCCATAAACGATGTTTGTTGGCGGAATCTTAATTTCCCCCATCGTCACCCCAGTTCCTCTAATGAGAAAGTTGTGCCATACCCTTTAAAAGGACAATGTGGACATTTAGAGAAAACACACACACCCCATTTTTTTCTCCCATCCAATCTGACCCATCAGGAATACCTGAAAAACAAAACAACTGAAGCACCCATTTTCCCAGACATCTACGTCCATCTCAAAACCTGAGGTTAATTCCCACCTTTTTGAAATGTGTCCTTTGTCCAGGCTCTCTCTTCTCCCACCAAACAGGTATCTCACAGCCAAAGGGAACATGCACCTATTCCCCCCACCCACCCAAAGGATTGGTGTCCTTTGGCTGTGTGAAAATGTGGGACCTGCGTTTTCTGACCTGCTTTGACTTCTGCTGTGATGGGCTTGCGCACCTGCCTTTTGGATGGAGGTTGCCACATGGCCTAGAATGTATGACTTCTTCACAAGCTCAAGTCAGTGTCCCGAGCGCCGTCGAAGGATGCAAGCCATGGGTTCTTTGCTGTGCTAACCTTGTCCTCCTCTTCCGTATTCTGTTGAGCGGGTGGCAGGTCCAACCCATGAGACATCAGCCCTCCCTCCCTCCCCCTTTTTTTGAAAGAGTGTGGGATGCAAAACCTAAAACAGCCTGTACTGTTATCCCTTCTGTTCTGTGAAGGGAGGCAGGAGACGCATCACCTTCAATCTCCTCCAAAGTGTGGCACATCTTAATGGCCAATTCCAACAATAGGTTTCAAAGACGTCCCTTGCAGAATCCTTTCAATGTGGGCACCTGGCGCTATTTTGCATGTGCAACGCCAAGCATGCCTTTAGCTGCACGTGTCTGGTGGGTGCATGCGTTTGCCGCCATGTAGTGTCTGATGTGGCTCGTTTGGGCACATGCAGTGGACACAGAGCACCACGGGTTCCCCCTCCCTCTCCTTTACCCGTGAGTGTTGTCCAGAACCTCAGCACTTCTTGCAATGGTGGAAGAGGCCCAAAGAAAACTGGTTTGGAATTTACGATTCAAGTTAAAAGAGTGTAAGCTTCGGTTCACACATTGCTTCTATGCAAGGCAAAGGATATTCACCAGCAGCAAGCAGTTCCACAACAGTAGGGCATATGTATGGTCCAGTTAAAACATTTTTGTAGCAGATCTGAGCCTGTGATGATGTGGCGTGTGGCGACTGGGGCTGCTCCTAAAACTCCCCAGCATTTAATCGAGGTTCAGTCTTCCTTTGCTCATTCTTTCCCCGTTGCCACCTCTTTTTTTAAAAAACGGGGCCAGTAAATCAGAACTTCTCACTTCCGCTGTGCCTACAAAGGACATATTGGAGAATTGCTAGATGTTACTGGGGAGGCTGGCAATGACCCACATCTCTCGGGAAAGAAACCAGTGGTGTGGTTCTTGCCACTCTTGGAATAACAGTTCTTAATTTGATCCATGTCTCACCTGCAGTGTCCAGATAGGTCCCAAAGGCATCTTGGATGGCGGCCTGAGTGCCAAACCATTTGGGAGAGATGTTTATATGCATATTTCAATCATTGCTTTTGTGACTTCTCCAGTGCTAGTGCTGAAATGTTCAGCTCTAATGTTCTCTGTATCAGGGAAGGAGAACCTTGAAGTCCTCCAGATGTTCCTGGACCATAGCTGCCATCAGCCCCAGCCCACATGACTAGTGATAAAGGATTATGGGAGTTGTGGTCCACAACACCTGGGGGGTGGCAGGCTCCCTACAGGCAGCCTTCTGCCTAGTGGTTGTGATTAGGATTCACTCTGCACCTCCCATTTATTTTAGTTCGAGGAGTGTGGTGGTTTTATTGTGGTTTTGTCGTTGGGTTTTTTTTTGGGGGGGGGGGTGCTTTTTATTCAAAGTGAGTCAGGAGAAGTCTCAAGCTTATCACCCATCCATCCACCCTCCCTACCCCCAAGTAACATTAATTTGGTAAGTTTACCAAAGTATGGTTTCTGCATTTTGTTGCTTTCGAAAATACCAAGCCGCCTCAGAGACAGTTTCATTTCAGCCCAGTCCACCCGAAAGTAACGTGAACCTAGCAGTTCATTGAGATTTATGCAGAGCCTTGGAGGAAGAAAAGAGGAAAGATGGCTTCTTTGAAATCCCATTTGTAAAATGATGGGTTTGGTCTGGCCTGCAACTCAGAAAAGATGGGGGTGGGTGCTTAAAAAATGGACTGTGCCACTTTAGATAGGAGATGGGGGATCTCCCAATTGAATCCCCGTCCATTGTGTCCTCCAGTGGGATGGTGGTCAGACTTGCTTCACATGGAAAACTGGATTTTAGAGAGAAATGGCCTAAACAGCTTCCTGGTGTGCTCCTTTTCATGGGAAACTCATTCTAACATGGTATAGTTCTGCTGCAGTTTTCCCAGGTGATCTGCTCTCTGCATAGACCGGGCCTTAATCAATACTAACCTTCTCTGCACTTCATTCTGTATTTTCCAGCAACTAAGTGTGGCTGGTGGCTTCTCTCCCTCTTCCCAAGGCAATATAATTGTTGCTGAAAATTTGCATATGGCCAGTGACACGGAATAAGCAAACAAAAAATTAAATTCAGCTTTGCACCTGTGCCACACCAGTCCAAAGAGACTTGTGTCAATATCTTGAAACTTGCCTGACTTAAATCTGAAGCAGAACTTCTGGAAAATACATTTGTTCATTTGTTTTTGTAAATACAGGGTTTGGGGGGGAGGGTGTAAAATTATATATACAGATTTTAAGATGCATTTTTCAGCTTCTTGCGAAAACCCAGCAGGACTGCATTCTTAATTTTTATCACTTCAACTGCAATTTTATACGTTAATGTTGCTTTATATAATGACAATGGAATGTGAATGTTAACTTTTATGAATGCAACTCGCTCCTTTTTTTCCCCTTATGAAAACAAACCTTTTTTTTTTTTTGTTTCGAAATAATCAATAAACTTCGGTATGTTCTGATTGAGCTTGGTGAAGTTTGTTGTCTTAAGTCAGGGGTCCTCAAACTATGGGACGCAGGCCGAATCCAGCCCGCCAGGGTCCTAAATCCGGCCTGCCCAGCCATTGCAGAACCCGCTGCGAAGCCATTGAGGAGACTCAAAGCGCTTTGGAGAGCTTGCTCCCCGGTGCCTTTAAGCAGAGCAGGCGGGAGGCAAAAGAGGGGGGTAAGGATTTCCCCCTCCTGGCCCTGCCTTGCCTTGAGGCCTGTCTCTCCCCACGTGTCCGCCTCCCTCAATCGCCAGCCACCATGCTGCTCGCTCACGCCCTGTGCTCCGCCGCCCTCTCCACCTGATCCAGCCCAGCTCAGCGGCCCCAACCACCGCCTCCTCCGGCCGGGCTCAGCCTCCGTTGCCTGCGGCAGCCTCCACACTGATGGTGAGCTATGCTCAGAAGTCAGGGAAAGGGGGAAGAAGTTCGCTCACAAGGAACGCAGGGCTCCAGTGCTTACTCATGAGGAAACACCCTTGGGGCCGCTGGGGATCGCGTCCGAGGAAAAAGACGGCTGCCATCATCCTAGCGAGTTTTTGTCCTGGGAAAAGTGCTTGGGATGCGATCCAAGGCACACTTGCTCGCAAGGAAAACTCCTCAGCATCGGGTTGCTCACAAGTAAACGTCTGCCTGCCATCCAAGACAAGCCCAGGTGGAGGCAGGCTTTGAAAAAATAAATGTTATGGGTTCATCCGAATCTCCGCCCCCGAAGTGGGACTGAGCAGTTACTGAATTTCCACCCCACATTTTTTCTCCCTGGAGCTTAAGGTCTGTGGTTCCCCACAACCCTCAATGAGAAGCATTCAAATCAAGCGCCTCTCTGAGACGTATCTTAATCTCAGAACCATGCACTCAAATTTGCAACCATCTTTGGCAGCACCTATGTCTGTGAACAGACTTTTTCCCGAATGAAACATCTGAAATCTCCAACCAGATCCAGACTAACTGATGAATACTTGCATCACTTGCTACGACTAGCAGTGACAAATATGGAACTGGATATTGACCATCTCATTTGCCAAAAGCAGGCCCATACTTCCCATTGAAATACTTATTGGTCTGACACAGTCGAAATAATTTAAATTTATACACACACACACACACACACACACATATACACATATATAAAGTTTACGTTGATTAAAATCGTTCTTCATTTTAAATATTGTATTTTTCCTGCTTTTTGTGCACTAGAAATAAAATATGTGCAGTGTGCATAGGAATTCATATTTTTTCCAAAGTATAGTCCGACCCCCAACAGTGTCTTAGGGACAGTGAACTGTCCCCGTTTAAAAAGTCTGAGGACCCCTGTCTTAAGTGAACCTGACTTTTCTGTGTAATAAGCACAAATCACACACACAAAAATGCTATTTTTGAGCTATTTTAAGGGGAAATTGGCAAAACCGGCACTGCTGACATGGGCAGCCATATGTTCAGATTTTCCCAGACGTTTAGCTGATTTCCATTTGGATGCTGCTGATGAATGCGGTATTCTGTATGTCCGGGAAATTCCAGATATATGGCAAACCTAGCAAAGCATTTGGGGGTGGCAGTGGGTAATGCTGCTCCCCCTTCACTTTACTCTTTCGCTTGCAGACCCAGACCATAATCACATCTTCCAGCTTGAAAATAGCTTCTTGTCCACAGCCAGGTAAAATCACTTATCGGCACAGAAGCATTGAAATAATGCTTCCCCTTCCTCCCCATTTTTAGGTTGCAGGTCAGCCAGCTAGCCAATTTCTCTTAGGGGGTCTAGCAATTTTGCAAATGTATTTGTAAGACTATAGGCAACACTTGCTGTGTCCTTTCATTTCTCTCACCTTTTTTGCAGCTGTTTATAGGGGCTGTTTCCACAGCGTTTCAGCTGCATGAAAGAAAACAGTACAGTGGTGCCTTGCAAGACGAAATTAATTCGTTCCGCGAGTTTTGTCGTCTTGCGATTTTTTTCGGCTTGCAAAGCACGGTGTCGGGAAAGTTTTGGAAAACCTTCAAAAATCACCAAAGTCTTCAAAAACCTCAAAGAAGGCTACCACACCGCGTGCTATGAGTTGCTCCTCGAAGTCAAGTTGCAACTGTATTAACAGTGTTAAGAAAAAGGAAACAAACTTGCAAGATGTTTCCGTCTTGCGAAGCAAGCCTATAGGGAAAATCGTCTTGCGAAGCAGCTCAAACAAAAAACCCTTTCGTCTAGCGAGTTTTCCGTCTTGCGAGGCATTCGTCTTGCGAGGTACCACTGTATCCCCAAAAAAATATATTTAAAAACCCAGAGAAGTATCAGTGGTTCAAAAGCCAGGAGCAGTTGGGAGGATGGAACTAAAATCATATTTTAACAGGGCATTGGGATGCTCAACTGCAAAATACTAAGGGTGGGGAGTACCTATTTCTACTCCAGTTTCAAACAAGTACTGCAGTGGCTCAGCCACATGGTGTATTCCATGGACACAGTAGTACAAAGAGACTGTAGTAGCAGTACAGTGGTACCTCTGGTTGCGAACAGGAGGCCCGTGTGCAACATGAAAAGAGCACAACCCGTAGCAGCACATTTGAGCACGCCCGGGTTACGATTTGGTCTTCTGCGCATGCGCGTGATGTCATTTTTGCGTGTCTGCGCATGCGTGAGCGGCGAAACCCGGAAGTAACCCTTTCCGGTACTTCCAGGTTGCCACAGGACTTAACCTGAAATAACGTACCATGAAGGAAACGTAACAGGAGGTATGACTATTTGGTAAAATGAACACCACCACCCCAAATCCAATTTGGGAGAGGAGCAGCTATGTATATCGCTTCAATAGATTGAAAGCTTCTTCAGGAAACAGGATCAAAATCCCCCCCTCCATTTGAATAAGAACAAAAAATGATAATAACTTTCTCTAAAAAGAATGAGGGCAGTGTCTGCCTGTCAAATTTCCAAACCTCTAATGTAAAAAAAGCAGCAGCAGCATAATTATACAGCCCACGCAGGACATAAGTGCCTTTCCCCCACAAACTTTTTTGATGTGAAATGACAGCTTACATAGAACTTGGAACAAAGCTGCTATATAGAGTTAACATTCCACCACACTCAACGTGCGCATACCTAATTGAAAAGCAGTGCAGTGATTCATCTGGCTGTCCTACTTCCTTTTATCACTAAACATGCATAGGACTGCACTGTTAAAAGCAGGGATAGTTGGTACTTAAAAAAACCCCAACAACAATATTTGTTGGGAATTTTAAATACATTATCCTTCATTATTTTTGTATGCTGCTAAACATGGTTCTAAGGTTACGGAGTGGCAATGTGAAAGTGCTTTGTTTTTTTTAAAGAAGGAGAAGTGTGATTTAGGACATTCTTTCTCTCTTTTGTTGGACTGACACAAGGAACGTCCAGTATGCGATGAACAGATGGTGCTCACTGCCATAAGCTGTCCTCCCTTTACTGGCAGTAGTTCTGGACTTCTATAACAGCTGAGAGTGCCAGGCAAAAATCCTGCAGGTGAATCTCCCTACACTGCTGAACTGAAGTTATTTGGTTGCAGATAATGTTAAAAGTGGAAGGAGGACCAGAGCTCAGTGGTTAGAGCACATCCTTTTGGATGCAAGGAACTCAATCCAGGTTAGACCTTGGGGAAAGGCTGCAACTCAGTGGCAGAGCATCCTCTTTGCATCCAGAAAGGCACCAAGGTTCAACCCTTGGCATCTCCAGGTAGGTCTGGGACAGTCACCCTGCCTGGAACCCTCAAGAGCCTCTGACAGTCATAGACAGTTCTGAGCAGATGCAGATTTAGGGGAGTGCAACTGGTTCGGTCTTACTGGGTGCAAAGCCTCGAGGATGCTGCATATATGATGTACATAGAAAGAGATTATTTAAAAAAAACTTTATTCGCATTAGCCAATGGACATAGCAACAGTAAAACATTACAGCATATGCAGAAAATTAAATTGTGCTTTTATATCAAATTTCATTTTCTGCTACCTCCACTTCTTGCCTTCCACTTTATGTACATCATATTCAGGACTTTAAATTGTGCTTTTATATCAAATTTCAAGTCCTGAATATGATGTACATAAAGTGGAAGGCAAGAAGTGGAGGTAGCTGAATTTTGGCAGCCCACAGGGCGCTGCTGAACCCAAGGTCCACCACTGTACTGAGCTAGATTGTCCCATGATCTGGCTCTGCATAAGGCAGCTTCTTAGATTACTTAAATATTTCCCCTTTTCAGCACTGTGAAGACTAGAGTCTAAAATTATCATTTAAGGGGTGCATGCTGGTGCGTCACAGCTTTGGTTTCCTGGATTTCCAGGTAGGGCTGACCTAGGTGGGCCAGAGATCTGACTCTGCCTAAAGCAGCTTTTAAACCCCACCCCACCCCAGCCTGAAACTCTTGAGACACACAATCCTGTTAGTACAGACAGTCCTGAGCTAAGTGGACAAAGTATCTACCTAAGTGCACCTCGCGTTTCTAGAGGCGCTTTGAGAGCTGGCACAAGGGGTGCCAATTTGAATAAAATGGGGGTGGCAGCAGGTAAGCCCCGTCCCACATAATCACATGACACAGCACACACACAATTTGAATGGTAATGCCCGTCAACGGAGCAGAGTAGTAGAGTTTTTTCTCTCTCTCTGCCTTTTTAAAAAGAGATGTTTCCACTTTGTAAAAGCCTTTGTGGCCTTAAGCTACATTTTTTATGATTTTTTTTTTAAACCAGGTTGGTTGAAAAGGTAGAGGCAAAGAGGTGTCACTAGCAGTAATGACATTAGATGACTTCACATTACAAGAAAATGCTGTCATGTTACTCAGAAGATCTTACTAGCAAATGATCAGGAGTAAAACTTTCACGCTAGAAAAGACAGTAGAAGTTGGTACCTGTGTTGGGTAGTGTTTCTGAGCTTGAGAGGGCAAACTGTTAAGTATTAAAATAATATCTTCCAGCGATGTAATTGTTGTGTCTTGAGATATATTGGATATTGTGATTGACTTGAAGTTCCTATATGCTTTCCCCTATTTTGTTAGAATAGAAGGCGGTACCTATAGTGATTGAACAGTTTAAAAATAAAACTGGTAAAAGATGGAATGTCACTCCTGTCTTAATGTTAGATGTTGCAAGCGGATTAGTGAAATTAAGGTTAAACTACAGATGAGTTATTGTGTTTCTGCCTAAAGTAGATATTTCTTAAATTGAATTTTGAGATTGTCACAGGAATTTTGGATACACCTTTCCAGCGCCTTCCTTTATTAAAGGGCTTCTCTCAGCAGCAATGCCTGTCGTAACACCCCAGCCTGATACATCCTGCATTATCTCATGTTGTTTGACAGTGTGGCTAGTTAGTAGTAGTAGTGTTTTTGGAAAAGTAGCCTAAAGAATGGATTACTAGGAACTTGGCAACACATCTTAATATTGCTGCTATTTAGGGATTGATTGACCTAAGGGCTGGAACTTTAAATCTTTTCTACAGAACAAACTGACAGGTCAGTTAATACTCCTAATGCCTTTGATTTCAGTATGTTGTTTTGCTGATGTAAGCACAGGTTCTGTTAGGTTTATTGAATCTTGATTGTGTAGCTAACAAGCTGAAATACAATATTAATTACATCCAGGTAGTTTAAGAAATTGTTTCACACATGTGTATATATACCTTTTCCTCCCCTAAAAAGCAAATCACACTAGCTAAAGAACTTTTTGTAAGCTGGCACTGAAACATTTTATGTTTGGTTGCACCGTGTTTGAAGCTTTTTACAGTGCAATACTTGTATTATTCTGTCAATTTAAACCAAAGGTAATTTTTTTTCATGCTTTCTCTCTACTGTAGTGCATGAAGAGCTTTTATATGTTTGTAATAGATGTAAAATCAGAAAAGATCACATATCCTGGGTTTTTTATTTACCTAAACTATGTACAAGCCTTTGTCCAAAATGTAAGGTGTTAAACTAAATTGCATATTAACCCATGAGTGTATTTTCCTAAGCATAGTTATGTCAATAAACTTTATTAAGGGGGGGGCTGTCCCCCTCATATATTTTATTGGGAGGGGAGATCTCTTGTTGGTCTGTAGGGGTTGGCTTCTATGGCAAGGTGGCTCTTACACTAAAGGAAAAGCCATACACTCACAGTGCTATGCAACTCTCCGCTGCATAAGGGCCAAATCAGACTGGAGACGTCTTGCAGGCCTCCCCTGAAGATCCAAGCCTATGAAAGATCCTCTCTAGCGTGTCCTCTCCCTAACACCAACCTGTCCCCAAGCCTGATGTAAAGAGGGGTTCTCAGGCATGTGTCTCCAGCATTATAAATGAACAGGAACAGCGTTCCGGTTTAAAGCCAGTGGCGGTGCAGTGCCTATGGCTTTGTCTCACATACAGGTGAAAGTGCAAAAGTTCATCAAGAAGTTTCAGGTCAATATCTTCTGGGTAGATATTCCATCAACAATTCTACACCTTGCTGAATTCCTTGCTTAGATACTATCAGGATAGCACGAATGGAAAACAATTCTGCAACACAATACCTCTTTTTAAATTGGCTTCAAGTGCATCTAATAAAGGAATATAGGTGTCAGGGGTTCAGGAGCAGAGGCAAGGGCAAGGGAGGAAACAGAGAGCGAAGGGGAGGAGGCAGAAGAAAGGATGAGCGATGACGACGACCCGAGATCTCCGAGTCTCTCCAGTGAGTCGGAGGATTCACAGAAAGGAGCACCAGTGGCCAAGGCAAGGGGGGAGTTTAGGGGGGCACCCCAGGGAGATAGAGCCAGAGGGGAATCAGAGGAGAGCAGTTGGAGATCGGGTCCAGCGTCACCGCCAGAGAGCAGGGAAGAGGAAAGGAGCCAGGGGGCAAGCGCTGGCAGCTCACAGCAGGAGGGAGGGCACGAGTCAGGGGTGGCCACACCTCCATCTGGGAGCGAAGAAACGGTTAGACGGAAGGTGGAAGGTTGGGCGCGCGCGCCAAGTTCAAATGCACAGGAAGGAGGCGCAGTAGGCAGCCCGGAAAGAGAGCCGGGTCCTAAAGCCCGGCGCAAGGAGACAGGAGAGTCCGGGGGGTCAGCGTCCGAAGAATCCCGGAAGGAAGAGACCCAGGGGGGCAGAGGGACCCAGAGAAGAACAGTCAGGCGGAAAAGGTGGAGCAGGGCTAGGATATTAAGTTGGTGTACGAGGGGCGGAGATTCAGACGGAGCTTCGCCGATCTAGCTACTAGACGTAGGGTTGCACGCAGCAGCTTGAGAATGGAAACTGTAACTCAATAAAGACTTTTACTTAATGACCGTTGGCTAGCGTGATCCTCTGTGAGCTAGGATCTTGAAGCAACCCTGACAATAGGAATAAAGGGTTTTATCTTAAACTTATCTCTTGAAGAAAGTGCATCTAAGGCATCAGGTGCACTACTGTCATTTCTTTGCCGTGCCCTCACTCTTTGTCTCCTTGTTTTATAATTGACATTGAGCAAGTTGGCTTTTGCCTATTTCTCAAGCTCATCAAAATCTTCTCTGATTTTCCTTTAAAAATACAGAAAACTCAACTTCTCTAGAGCTTTGCTGAGTTGTTCTTTCAAACAAGGTCTATCCTCTTCTGTGTCTCCTATTTGCAGCTCTTGGATCTTGCTAGCTGGCTTCTTAAGAAAAAGAAAATGGGCAAGATGTCAGTGCTGTGCTCTAGCCATGCAAGTGCCAATATTCTAACTTTACCCCAAAAATGTTATAAGAACCTTTAGCACACCATGTATATATCAGTTTTTCTCAAAGACAGACTCCAACTTGTGTCTGACCATCTGTGCACATCACTGTAAGTCATGACTTACTGTAGATGAGCAAATTACGTCTTTGCTCCTCACAGCTAGTGCTGGAGTAAGGAAAAATAAACCACGATGTTAAGTCAAGGTTTGTTCTTGGTGTACCAATCATGGTTTATTTCACTCCAATCTCCAGTTTGTTTGTGTACAGTAAACCTTGGGTTATGGCTTGACATGACACTAAAATGTTCAGCTGTAATACACAACTGCCTTGCAGAATATCTTTGGGAGAAGAAAAGGCTTAAGGAGTAAACCGTACACTAATTTGGAGTGGAGTTCCTAAGATGGTTGGATGGTGCCTTGCACACCTCCTTCTGGCAACACCTGCTGCCATGTTGGTGCTAAACGTGTTGCTCTGCTTCTCTATGGACCACATCAGTGAGGTCGGGGGGGGGGGCGGTCTTGTCTTCTGGGTAGCCCCGGACCTCCATACACACTACCCAGGCTTGCTCCCAGGGAGGTCACTTCAGTGCTGTTAACAGTGTGATTTGACTTCACTCCTGGAGGCGTACTCCATTGCCTCTCAGGACTGACTGATGCCGACAACAAGCAAGACACAACAATGACCAGGTGACTGCTTTACCTGCAAGCCACCCACCACAAAAGCAAGCAGGCCCTGCATTCAGCTCCCCTCCAAACCACAGTGGAGCCAAGTTCTTACTGTAGAACATATACCAGAAAATTCTGCAACCATCCATTGCTTATAGTGGTGAGAAGTCCTGGGAAATAAGGTCTTAACGTCGCATCACTAACAGAGGGCTTTTCAACCCTCCAAAAGGGCAGAACGCACTGCTAATATAAACTGACAAGTGTTTTTCAGAAGGTCCACTCTTTTTCTAGCATGCATTAGTTGGGGGCTAACTGATTTAAATAAATTCAAATCCAATCCTGGCCATTCTTCCATGCCGCAACTCAGGAAAGTGGCTGTTTTCACATGTCACAGCAAACCATGCTTTACTGTTAATGCAAGATGCTGCGTACTTCACTCCTCTCATAGCACAGACTACATATCACAATATAAGTACAAAAACAAGTGCAGTTTTGCTTGCTTTTTTGCAGTTACAGGATTAAAGGTAAAGGACCCCTGACAGTTAAGTCCATTCGCAGATGACTCTGGGGTTGCGGTGCTCATCTTATTTTACAGGCCGAGGGAGCCGGCGTTTGTCTGCAGTTTCTCCGGGTCATGTGGCCAGCATGACTAAGCTGCTTCTGGTGCAACGGAACACCGAAACCAGAGCAGCACATGGAAACGCCATTTACCTTCCCGCCTTTGAGCTCCAATATCACCGGAACCTGCCATTTTACTAGACATTTTCTGCCATTAAACCTTAATATTGAAAGCCCTTGCTTGTTCCTTCAGCAATATATTGGTAGCTCAAAAGTGTTGTTGCCAAAGCCATACTGAGAGCTAGACATCATTTATATGTTAAGTTCCAGCTACATGCTGGCAACGCTGCCAAGTTTTGGAGGCTTGCAAAAAACCTTCCCACCAGAGTGGTACCTATTTATCTACTTGCACTTTGACGGGCTTTCAAACTGCTAGATTGGCAGGAGCAGGGACCGAGCAACGGGAGCTCACCCTGTCGCGGGGATTCAAAACACCGACCTTCTGATCGGCAAGTCCTAGCCTCAGTGGTTTAACCCACAGTGCCACCCGTGTCCAATATAGTTAGTAGGGGGTAATCAAGAAATTGTTGCTGCAAAAAAGGAAGGGGGAGGAAGCCTGCAGAGGGCATGCTCCCCACTCTCAGCTTCGTCCTTGAGAGAGGAGTAGGAACCTTTTCCATTCCAAGGGTGACATTCATTTCTTGGCAACCTTCTGGGGCCATATCCACGAGGGGTAAGAGAAAAACTGAACGTAAATTTCACCTTTGGTGAAGCAGGCTAGTTTCCACACACACACATATACTGCTTACCAAACCAACCTCAGACCCTGGAGTCCGTTCCTCTTCAGGAATTGTAACACTGGCTGTCATCCCTTGATCATCACATTCTGAGGATACAGCTGAAAGACAACCCATTTTGCCAAAAATTTAACCAATAAAAGTGTGTATACTTAAGATGCAGGTAAGGGAAGTAACAGTACCACTCTATTCTGCCTTGGTCAGGCCAAGCTTGGAACACTGTGTCCAGTTCTGGGCACCACAATTTAAGAAAGATATTGACAAACTGGAACACATGCAAAGGAGGGCAGCTAAGAAGACCAAGGGTCTGGAAACCAAGACTTACGGGGAAAGGCTGAAGGAGCTGGGGGTGTTGAGGCTGGAAAGTAGGAGACTGCAGGGAAATATGATAGCCATTCTCCATATATCTCAAGGGCTGTTACATGGAAGATAGAGCATGTTTGTTTTCTCCTACTCTGGAGCTGGACTTGAACCCATGGCTTCAACTTACAAGAAAGGAGATTCTGACTAAACAATCAGGAAGAGCTTTCATGACAGCAGGAGCTGTTCAACAGTGGAACGGACTCCCGTGGGAAGCTGTGGACTCTCCTTGGAGGTTTCTAAGCAGAGCTTGGATGACCATCTGTCATGGATGCCTTGGCTGAGATTCCTGCATTGCAGGGAGTTGGACAAGATGACGCTTGGGATCCCTTCCCATGCTACAATTCTGTGACTCTTAAGTGCTTGAGACAAATGTGCAGTGAAAGGAACTGAGCTTTGATTACCTTGGGGCCCAAGGGGTTTAATTCTCCCCTGCCATGGGAGAAAGAAAACACGAGCAGCCAAATGCAAGCAGCGAGAGAGTTGGCTACATTAGCCTTTGCTAGCATTTGCAAGGAAGCCAGTTCTCCCTAGCGCCTAAAGATCAATGTCAGAATCCGACCTCTGGAGCAACCAGGAGATAAATGGAGCAGGCTAAGTTATGCCAAGAGCCCTCTTGCCCTTCTCTGAAAACTTCAGATGTGGCATTAACATTCAGTATAATTAACATATGCAGCTTAAACACAGCCCTCAAAATGGGTGCAAGTGTTTAACTATTTGCAGCTCACTGTGGATATTGGTTTAAACAATGTATTATCTAAGTTCTAACTTATCCCAACCTACCATTCTTCAGCCCATATTTTATATGGCACCTTTTAAAAATAGTTTCCACGCATAACAAACTTACATGCTTTCATCTCTGCTGGACAAGGCTTTTTAAACTGTTTGGCTTTTTGGGGAAAGCTTCCCAGGAGACATTCCCCTGCTTCCTGGGATGTTGTTCCTGCAGACCAGGTCGCTCTCCTCTTCCTTGTCCTTGGAAACTTAAAACATAAAATAAAAATAAAAATCAAGGCACGTAGGAGAATTAAAGGAAGTGAGATATTTTTAAAAGCACAATCCCATTTGCTGATGTCTTGGAATTTGTACATGGCCTAGTGATGACAAATTCAGTTGAAGCTAGTTGTAAATTCTACCATAAGCATTTGCAAAAAAGTTGCAATGGGAGAGGGGAAACTTTCCTAAAACATGTTTGCAAGCACCATAAGCAACTTGAACTTGCTGTGTCTCACTAGTCAGGTGACAAGTAGTAGCGTCAGAATTCAACACAAAGCCTTATTTTGCGAGGTTGGGAGCCCGGGAGAGCAACATGAGAAGGACACAACTGCCACATGCCCTTCGATCCCAGCCCTCAGGGGTAAGGCTGGGACTGAAGGGCACATGGCAGCCTTCTCATGCCGCCCTCCACGAGCTGCCAAGTTGTGGAGGGCCCTGGGTGATGAGGGCTGGACTGGAGAGCAGCAGGCTCCATTCACCCTCCCGCTCTGCACTCCTGGCACCACTAAAGCACACTCAGTCGCTGGTGCCTGTTCTTATACCAGCTTCCCGATATGAACTTCCTGCTTCATGCATGCATTAACAGAGCTATGTTAAACTTCCACACATTGGAAGGTCCTTTTCTACAGTGACACCCTTCTAGTCCTTCTGGTACTGGAAGTCTTGGCAAGAAGTTGCCTCAGTTCAAGAGACTTTTCTTCTATCGGTTGAACCTGAGTCAGGTTTTATATAAAAAGAAACACAC
The DNA here is from genome assembly GCF_964188315.1 of Podarcis muralis. Classification (NCBI taxonomy): domain Eukaryota; kingdom Metazoa; phylum Chordata; class Lepidosauria; order Squamata; family Lacertidae; genus Podarcis; species Podarcis muralis. The sequence goes on from NC_135673.1 coordinate 45,258,295, forward strand.
AATAATAAGTAAGTTCTGCTTTCTTACTCAGTTTTATGAAGGGTTTACCTTAAACTTCCACGCATTGGAAGGTCGTTTTCTGCAGTGACACCCTTCTAGTCATTCCCAGGCTTCCCTCGCCCCATTTGATTACTTAATAACAGCTGATACAAGAAATGTGGAAGAGCCACCAGTTTTCCACCAAAGGTCCCACAACACTTCAATTTTTAAGTATTACCTTGAACTCTTGCGCTGATGCAAGAGAAGCTGAAGTCACGAGCATCTCAGTGAGATTCTTTATTTTCTCCTGCAGCTCATTTTGAATAGCATACTTCTCTTCAACAATCTCTGCCGGCTGGGATTGTGATGAGATCTACCAAGGGAAAGCATCAATACCAAAGGTCGAAAGGCACAAAATGTTGCTCATTTTACGGTGTACATGATTTCCCAAGCAAGTTAAATCCATTATGACGAGGGATTTTGTATAAGACCCACTGAAAACTTACACACACTTTTGGGAATACTTTACTACCCCAAGCCAAATTTTCAATCTATTTTGGGGTAGTAAAGGTAAAGGTACCCCTGCCCATACGGGCCAGTCGTGACTGACTCTGGGGTTGCGCACCCATCTCGCTTAAGAGGCCAGGGGCCAGCGCTGTCCGAAGACACTTCCGGGTCACGTGGCCGAAGCGTGATGAAGCTGCTCTGGCGAGCCTGCACCAGCGCAGCACACAGAAACGCCATTTACCTTCCTGCTATAAAGCGGTACCTATTTATCTACTTGCACTTAGGGGTGCTTTCGAACTGCCAGGTTGGCAGGCGCAGGGACTGAGCAATGGGAGCTCACCCTGCCGCAGGGATTCGAACCGCCAACCATACGATTGGCAAGTCCTAGGCGCTGAGGTTTTACCCACAGCGCCACCCACGTCCCTATTTTGGGGTAGTAAAATACCTTAAAACAAATCCATGTGTGTAATGCCTGGAGAAGGTACAGTGGTGCCTCGCAAGACGAAAAGAATCCGTTCCGCGAGTCTCTTTGTCTTGCGTTTTTTTCGTCTTGCGAAGCAAGCCCATTAGCGGCTTAGCGGATTAGCGCTATTAGCGGCTTAGTGGGCTTAGCGGATCAGCTGATAAGCGGCTTAGCGGATCAGCTGTTAAGCGGCTTAGCGGATCAGCTGATAAGGGGTTAGCGATCGGCTGTTAAGTGGCTTAGCGGATCAGCTGTTAAGCGGCTTAGTGGCTTGGGGAAAAGGGGGGGGGGGAGGAAAAAAACCCTGCAGGAACTCGCAAGACATTTTCATCTTGCGAAGCAAGCCCATAGGCAATTCGTTTTGCTAAGCACCTCCAAAACGGAAAACCCTTTCGTCTAGCGGGTTTTCCGTCTTGCGAGGCATTCGTCTTGCGGGGCACCACTGTATTGAAGTTTACATTACAGAAAAAAATACCCTGACGTGTTACATTGGCTAGGATACCCGTGTGCTTTTGTGTAGACCCCTCCATGCTTGCGAGGATTGTGGCTGTTAATCTGTATATTACTGTGATGATAATAACGTACTGTAAGTACTAACAGCTGTGAAGGTTAAACATCAGCAAGAAACAATGAAAGCATTCCGGTCATTTCTATGAAATTGAGTCTGCACCCGCCTCCCCACCCAGTGTGGAAAGGGTTGCATACAAGCAATGATCAATTCTTCATCTTCTATGGTGATCACTCGAAGCCAAGTAAGATTGTCTTCCATAAACACGGTTTTAACAATGAGTCCGTAAGTGACTGTGGAGGCCAATTCTGGACCCACATGTCCTTTCACAGTGGGGACATTGGTTTCCGGGTGGGAGTTGATCACGGTGTGGATTTGCCAGGCATGCCTTCCTCTTAGCACTTTTCTCCCTTGCGTCCTGAGTTTGAGTGTCTTCAAAGCCCATGACACCTTTGGTAAAAGCTGTTCTCCAACTGGAGGGATCGCAGGCCAGCATTTCCCAGTTGTCGGTGTCTATTTTTTTAGATTTGCCTTGAGACAGTCTTTAAACCTCTTTTGTTGACCACCAGCATTACGCTATTTTTAAGTTTGGAATAGTGTCATTGCTTTGGAAGATGATGATCAGGCAACCGCACAACATGACCAGTCCAACGAAGTTGATGTTGAATAATCATTGCTTCAACACTGGTGATCTTTGCTTCTTCCAGTACACTGATATTCGTTCACCTCTCTTCCCAAGTGATGTGTAAAATTTTTTGGAGACACTGTTGATTGAATCTTTCGAGGAGTTGGAGATGGTGTTTATTAGTGGTCCATGTTTCACAAGCATACAGTAAGGTTGGTAGTACAATAGCTTTGTAAACAAGCATTTTGGTTTCCCTGCAAATGTCCCGGTCCTCAAACACTCTGCACTTCAATTGGGAGAAAGCTGCACTCACAGAGATCAGGCGATGCTGGATTTCAGCATTAATGTTGGCCCTTGTGGAAAGATAACTGCCCAGGTAGGAGAAGTGATTGACATTTTCCAACGTTACACCATTGAGTTGGATTTGTGGCGCTGCAGAGGGGTGATTTTGTACTTGTTGGTGTAGCACTTTGGTTTTTTGGATGTTGAGTGATAGGCCAAGCTTTTCGTAATCTTATGCAAATATATTTAGGATGGTTTGGAGGTCATCCTCTGAGTGTGCTTGATCTCTTGAGCTTATTTTAATCCACCAGTGTTTTTTAGTTCTCTGGTTCTTCTTTGAACCTCAGCCTTAGCACTGGCACAGGTTTTTTTCTTAGTGGCACAGTTTCTATCTCTTTGCCAGATCTGAAAGGCCTTCCTTTTCTTGTCAAATATGTGTTCAATCTCACTGTCATTCTCATCAAACCAGTTTCTGGTGTTTCTTGGTTTGGTGTCCAATAGTTTGTTCACAGGCTGCAATAATGCATGTTTTTAGTTTGGTCCAGTGTTCCTTCATGCTATCAGGAAATTCTGAAAACGGATGGTCCTTAATGGGATCTTGAAGGCCTTGAGTGTTCATTTTGTGCCTTGGTTTCCTTTCTTGAATCCTGCGTCAAGGTATAATCTTGATAGCCACCGTGGAGCATATTAGTCGGTGATCTGTCCAGCAGTCGTCGGCGCTCATCATAGCTCTGGTAAAGAGCACATCACAGCAATCTTTAGCACGGATAATAACATAAGAGGTGCCAGTGGTTTGACTGAGGAGACCTCCATGAAGTTTCAAATTTATTTTTCTGTTGAAAGAGTGTGTTGGCAATAACAAGGTTGTGCGCTACACATATTGTCAAAAGTAAGATCCCGTTCTGGTTGCTGTTACCAGTTCCTTTTTTCCCAATAATCCCAGGCCACAGATCAAAATCTCACCCAACTCTTGCATTAAAATCACCCAGGAGGGTAATTTTATCTTCCTTGGGTGTCTCTGATAGGACGGTATCCAGCTGAGAGTAAAATCTTTAATGTCTTCATCGGCATCCAGTGTTGGTGCATAAGCGCTTATACTAGTAGCATCCAAAAGACATGCGATTGCATATGGCGATGAACCTGGAAATGACCTAAAAACATTGTTCAGCATGTCACGAAGAGAGTGTAACAGGGCTGGGATACACTTATACATGCTACTCCAGTGTATGTGGGGGCCGGGAATGGAACCCCCGCATGAAATGGTTGTCAACTTTATTAAGAGTTGCCATTAAATTAGGCCAGACTCTTAAAATGGAGACTGCGTCTAAACAGAGATTACGGCCCCCTCACTTGGTATAGGCAGCTGGCCTATAATCCAAGTCACCAACTAAAAGAATGCTATTGCCACCAGCATTCGAGATTACCATGGATATTTGAACTTCTAAAAGATAAATGTGTTGTGCTTTTAAGGTGTAATTGCTGGCAAAATAGAGCATGAATCCTATTTCAAAACAAAACAAAACAAAACAAAATATAGATGCAATTTGACCTGTTCCAGCCTAGAACACTCATATTTCCAAGAAGACAACTAACATCTTCAATTTGTTGTTTCAAGCTGTCAGTCTCTAAACGATACCTCTTTAGAAGGGCATCCTCATCTGTAACGTAATTTATTATAGGGCGGTTTTTCATTTTTTTGGCTGCATTCGCAAACTAGGAGAGATAGGCACATGGAGTCAGAACCGCTCTTTGAAGGAGAAGTCAGAAAAACTGACATTTGTGTAAAATATCTTTGAAAATTACAGAAGTATGGATCATAAAAATCAACATTTGCTATTACAGTAAATACAAATGGTACCCATTACAGTGGTGCCCCGCAAGACGAATGCCTCGCAAGACGAAAAACTCACTAGACGAAAGGGTTTTCCATTTTTTGAGTCGTTCCGCAAGACGATTTTCCCTATGGGCTTGCTTCGCAAGACGAAACGTCTTGCGAGTTCTTGCGAGTTTGTTTCCTTTTTCTTAAAGCCGCTAAGCCGTTAATAGCTGCTAAGCTGCTAAGCCGTTAATAGCCGCTAAGCCGCTAATAGCGGCTAAGCCGCTAATAGCCGTGCTTCGCAAGACGAAAAAAACGCAAGACGAAGAGACTCGCGGAACGGATTAATTTCGTCTTGCGAGGCACCACTGTAAACGAAATGTTGCAGCGTACCTTCACCTCCCCACAGAAGGGATAAGCCTAGGTTACCAACCTGGTGTCTTCCAGATGTTGTTGAACTACAGCTTTCATCATCTGACCATGTTGACCATGGCTGATGGGAGCTGGAGTCCTCCAACATCTGGAGGGCAACAGAGAAGCTGTCAGGAGTTCAAGTAGGCCTTCCCCCCCCCCCCACCTTTCCTTTTCCACCTGATATTCAAGACTCCATGACTACCATGTCTTCACAAGTTCCCTTTTTAAGAGTTTGAGGGTTTGCCATCAGTATCCACCCCAGCTATGAGAGGAAGTGTAACACTACTTCCCTTTGAAGGTGAAGTCTGATTTCTCATAGTTCTATAACTGCAGATACATATACCAGAACAAAGCATGCCAGTTTAAAGAGAGGGGGGAAATACCTTCTTGCCTACTTGTTACTTGGGGCAAAACTTTCGGGGGAAGGAAACGGACCTGTATAGTTTTACCTGGAGGGTTCAAAGCGTTTCTTCGAACGATGTCAGAATGACCGTGAAGATGATAGCAGTCTTAGAATTGCCACCAAGTGATTTGTGCAGAAGCCATGTTAACGTACTGTCTCTGTAGTTGACGTAGGCTCTGGTGAAGGAGGATGATCAAAAAGGAGTAAGAAAGTTTTTACATATTAAGTAGAGGAAAAACTGGCCCAAGAGCCAATCTTTTACATCTAGGACAGAGACAGCCAATGTGGTGCCTTCCGAAGGTTGTTGGATGACAACTCCCATCAGGCCCAGACAGATGACCAATGGCCTGGCGGTGGAGGGAGTTGTAGCCAAACAACCTAGGAATGGCACTGCCTTGGCTGCCTGGCCTAAGATCACGTGAGAACACTTTTCAATACAGCACAAACTAAAGAACCCTTCTTAACTGAATTGTCCTTACCCACTCTGCTCTTCACAAAGGTTCTTGATAACTTGGCCCAAGATGCAGAGGCTCCGGTTTACATTGAGGCCTTCTTGGAGATGGATCCCTAGGCATTAAACATCAGTTTTTTATTTTCAGACAGTTCCTTCTACAAAAGTTATTTCGCTACCATATTGGGAGTTAACATAGTCAAGAGTTCCTGAATTTGGTTGATTTCTTCTTCATTCTCCATTATCCCCCCTTCCCTTCTGTATTGTTTTTACCTGCCCTTTAGGCACTTTATACGTGTGAAATAACAATACTGGTCATTATCCTGACAGAAGGCAATATCGGCAGAATGGGGGAGGCAATTTTCAGCGATTCCCATTCTGTCCTTAAATCTGCTCTGGGTGATTCCCCAACCCTCTGCAGATGATCAAAGAGGGGCACAGGGTCCTGCATAGGGTGAATGACCCGAAAAATATTATCTCCCCTGTTCTGCCAACAGATTCCTTCTGTCAGTGAAATGACAGCATTGGAGACACCCAATAAGACTTCCGCATTATTAGTGGTATGATGAATTATGCCATTTAACTCAGAAACGTTGAATAACTTCAGCCAAAAGGAGGAAGATAACGCTAGAAGGCCTATAACCAAATATTATAGTCATTAAATGTATATACTGTTGGAAAAACGCCCTGGGGGTGCCAGCAAGCCCCCAAAACTCTGAGCGTCCTCTGGTACACACAGCTCTGGAAAAGGCATCTCCCTTCTCTTACAGTGCACTTCTAGCAACATATACTAGCTGGTTTATGCACACTAATCTTCCGGCATAACACAGCAAGAGTGAGTGAGTCATCATAGAGCTAAGCTACTATTTACACACTATGTACAGACAAAAGCATAATGGCGTCACTTCTCTCCAGCTCCGAGAGAACAAACAAAGAAATAAAAGCGCAAGTACAGTGTAATAGTACCTGCAGTGGAAGAGGTAAGACCGTCTTCCTTTTCCAGACTCGTCCCAGACAGGCATGTGATTTACAACAATCTCATCTGCAGCATTGGAGGAGTGAAATTGCTAACATATACCACCCTTCATTCAAGGATCATGGGGCAGTTTTACAATGGTCTCTGCAGAAGCAGAGATGAGGAATTTGAGGCCCTCCATGTGTTGTTGGAAGACAACTTCCAGCATTGCTGACCACTGATCATACTGGCTAGGATTGCTAGGAGTTCGTATGCAACTTCTACAGCACTACAGGTCCCTCATCCTTGCCGTAGAGAAGTTAGATTTTTGTGCAAGAATCTACCAGTTGGGAATGTAACATCTGCATCAGTCTTGTGTTCCAAATGTTACGAATTTTACTGTTAAGCTGTAAATGGCTTACATAAATAAGAGCAAGCATGCCCAAGACCCTGGGGGTAGGAATTACTTGTGGGTTGTTGGTTTTTTTACATGTTTTACAAGTTAGGGTTTAGCAGATTACCAGAAAAGCTTGATCATCATCAGCTACATACCTTCAGCACCTGTTTGGGTAGCTCTTTCACTTCCTGCCAAATCTACCAAATTCTGAAAATTCAAGTAAGACTGTGTTAGACACCATTCTCACACAAGATCTATTCAAATCACCTATTGATTGAACAACAATTCCAAACAGTGGCAGATAAAAGCCTGAGAAAAATAAGTTCCTGAGACTACATGAGCAGAAAAAGGTCCCTGGCCAGGAGTTTAAATCAAAGGAACAACAACAATTTTGTGCAGCACTGGTCACTACATCTGGGAGAAAATACATTCAGATGAACAACATTTAACATTTCATGAAAGCGAAAGAACAGAGGAAATGTGTGTTAAAGGGAGCCAGTCATTTGTAGATTGCATCTCAGATCCAGGAGAAGAAAAAGGTAGAAGGATGTGCATACTGTGTAATCTGATGTTTTGACCACTTTAAGAAGAACATACATAACTGAATTTCTATTATTGTCCAAGGACCCAATGTGGCATAGTGGTGAGTGTGTGGCTAGGACCTAGGAGGCCAGGGTTCAAATCACCACACAGCCACAAAGCTCCCTGGGTCACTTTGGTCTCTCAACCTAACCTACCTGGTAAGGTTGATGTAAGCATAAAATGAAGGGGGACAAAATCAAGCAGGCCACCTTAGCTTCTTGGAGGAAAGGTGGGATATAAATGCAATAATAATATGGATGTTGTTTAGTCTACACCTCTTCAGTATGTTCCAGCAATGTCAATGGAACTTGCTTTTGAATAAAAATTAGGAATGCTGTGCCAAACAGACTTGAAACCCAGAGCAACTAAATTTCTGCTACTGCTATTTCCCAGGCAGAAACAGCCCTATTAAACTCTTCAGAAGTTAATTAGCCTTCCACAATCCCAATATATATTTGACTCTGCCGGCCAGATCTCAAACAGAAAGCACACAAGGCTAGCCCAATATATTTTGCTGCCTGAGCCAAAGCAGAAGATGGCACTCTTCCCCTCCCCACCTCTTTCTGTATAGCAAAGTCAACCAGATTGGTGGCAAAATAATATCTTCTACTTCATCTCATCTTCTACTTCATCTCAGGGGGGACGCGGGTGGCGCTGTGGGTAAAAGCCTCAGCGCCTAGGGCTTGCCGATCGAAAGGTTGGCGGTTCGAATCCCCGCGGCGGGGTGCGCTCCCGTTGTTCGGTCCCAGCGCCTGCCAACCTAGCAGTTCGAAAGCACCCCCGGGTGCAAGTAGATAAATAGGGACCGCTTACCAGCGGGAAGGTAAACAGCGTTTCCGTGTGCGGCTCTGGCTCGCCAGATGCAGCTTTGTCACGCTGGCCACATGACCCGGAAGTGTCTGCGGACAGCGCTGGCCCCCGGCCTCTTGAGTGAGATGGGCGCACAACCCCAGAGTCTGTCAAGACTGGCCCGTATGGGCAGGGGTACCTTTACTTTTACCTTACTTCATCTCAGGGCAGCAGCCTAGCTTAGGGGGAAGAGTGGGTCATATGGCACACAAACCTCTTTCCTCCAAATGTCAAAGCATTTGGGGCTTTCAGAGGAAAGGCAAGCTTAAGGAGGGACCCGACAGAGGTATATAAGATTATGCATGGTAACGAGAAGGCAGATAGGGCTAAGTTTCTCTCAATTTCTCTCTCTCTCATATAATACTAGAACTCAGGGCCACCCAACAAAGCTAAGATTCAGGACAGACAAAAGTGAAAGAACTTCACTCACCCAATACGTAGTAATGGCCACCAACTTGGAAGCCTTTAAAAGAGGATCACACAAATCTATGGAGTACAAGTCTATCAAGGACTACTAGCTATGATGGCTAAGTTCCACCTCCACTACCAGCTGCTGTGAATCACAAGTAGAGAAACTGCTTGGGTCTCAGGCACCTGGTTCACCACTGTGAGAACAGGATGCTAGAAAAAACAGGCCATTGGTCTGATCCAGCAGGGCTCCTCTCATGTTCCTATAACGTACACAAGCTGCATCATCCTTCAATAGTAGTTTTTTCTACCAACCCCCATTTACGAACCTCAGTTCTCTATTTCAAAGAACTCACCAAGTGAGATACCACCACAGGGCTATCGCAGCTTGAGATCTCCGTCATCTCTTTGCTTTCAATGATCTAAAAAAAAAAAAAAGTAAGCAAAGTTGTGAACTTGTTTTGCTATACCACCACAGATTACAGACCAACTAATACCAAAAAAATATTCCTTCCAGTAGCACCTTAAAGACCAACTAAGTTAGTTCTTGGTATGAGCTTTCGTGTGCATGCACACGAAGAAGTGTGCATGCACACGAAAGCTCATACCAAGAACTAACTTAGTTGGTCTTTAAGGTGCTACTGGAAGGAATATTTTTTTGTTTTGACTATGGCAGACCAACACGGCTACCTATCTGTAACTGCAACTAATACCAGTTTGTGATGTGTGGGTCTGTATACTGGAGCACACCTACCCTCGACCAACAGAACCTAACATCTTGTAGAATGCTTAAGGAGGCTTGCCTGGTGATTTTGTTACATATTTTAGGTGACAGGCAAAAATATTCCTCTTTGGCTAATTAAACGATCTATGGCCTTTTAAAACTGTGTGTGTGTTTCGTTGTTTTTGTTTATTATTATGGCATATATTTTTGTGTTTTTATATTGTAAATCACCCAGTGGTAGAAATGTATAATATAACAACAACAACAACAACAAATCTCTCCCTCTCATATCCTGCCAGACATCATAGCCAGGTACTAACCAGGAATAAGGAATCTGGTGCCCTCTGGATGTTGTTGGACTCCATCTCCCATCAGTATGGCCAACAGTCAGGACTGATGGGACTTTGGAGTCCGGGAACATCAAAGAGGGCCAGACGTTTCCGATCTCTGAACTAAAATAAATCAGTAAAAAGTGAACATAAATACTAAGGCAGTTTTGATATTTGTGGATGCGGAGAAGGCCTTTGACAATATCTCTTGGAGTTTTATGAAGAAGAATCTCCAAGGGATGGGGGTAGGCCAAGGTTTTGAAAACGGTATAGGTGCGATTTATTCAGAACAAAAAGCAAAGTTGATTGTAAATAATGAGGTTACGGAAGAGTTTAAGACAGAAAAAGGGGCACGTCAGGGGTGCCCAATCTCCCCATTACTTTTTATATCAGTCCTGGAGGTTTTGCTGAACATGATTAGAAGGGACCAGCTGGTTAAAGGGATACAGGTCGGAGCTAAACAGTACAAATTGAGAGCATTCGCAGATGACCTGGTACTTACTTTACAAGAGCCAGAATCTAGTACAAAAAGAGTTTTAGAAATAATTCAAGAGTTTGGTCAGGTAGCAGGATTTAAACTGAATAAATTTAAAACTAAGGTAATGGAGAAAAATTTAACACCTATGGAAAGGGATAGGTTTCAGAATGAGACAGGCTTAGCTGTGGTTAAGAAAGTGAAATATTTGGGGATTAATATGACAGCTAAAAATGTGAATTTGTTTAAAGATAATTATGAGAAATGCTGGACAGAAGTGAAAAAAGATCTAGAAATTTGGTCAAATCTGAAGCTTTCCTTGTTGGGTCGAATTGCAGCTATAAAGATGAATGTATTGCCTAGAATGTTATTTTTGTTCCAAACATTGCAAATTGTTGACAAAATGGACTGTTTCAAGAAGTGGCAGAAAGATATTTCTAGATTTGTCTGGCAGGGCAAGAAGCCCAGAATAAAATTTAAGATATTAACTGATGCATACAGGCTCTACTCAGCGCTCCCTTTCACGAGCCGCATGGAGCGTGTGTGCAGCGCTTGCAGGCTTTTCCCCGAGGAGGGAGAAAAGCCCCCAAGAGCCACACACACACTCCGCACGGCTCTTGGGGGCTTTAACGGGAGGTGGGGGAAGGGACAGAGTGCACGGCTCTGTCCCTTCCCCCACCTCCCACAAAAGCCAGGGATAGCCGCGCGAAGCCTCCGCAGGGCAGCGGCATGAAGGCTCACCACTTCCCTGTGAAGGCTTCGCGCGGCTAAGCCAGAAGCAAGAACAGCTAGAGGGAGTGCTGCAATCCCGCTGGCTATCCTGGCTTCTTGCTTGGCCACGCGCAGCCTCTCCCAGGCAAGGGGAGCCTTCATACAAACCCTAAGAGGGTTTACAAACTACTTCAGTGTTTATCAAGTGCTTACCAAAGGTAAAAGATTTGGTCCCATCAAGCTGAGATATGGTGCATTCTTCAGTTTTCCAGATAATACTCTCTTCCTCCGCAAGGTCTGCATTCTCGCTTAAGGAACAAAACACTGTTAGAGATTCCAGAGTATAGAGAAATTGATGGTGTTAAAGAAATACTTATACCCACACTAATCTAATTGTCTGGTCCTGAGAGTATATCTAAAGATGTTTGCAGCTGGACTTAACTTTATGACAATGGGCAAGTTATATTGAATAACTTGCTGTGCAGAGCATGTGCAAAGCGCATTGTAAGTACATATTTGTATCCAAATTTAAGGGTTGTGGAACCAGTCCTAGGAATGAAGCACCTGTGAGTATGTGTTTGCTTTGTCCCTCTGAGAACAACTTTTTAAATCCAGCTCCTATTTGATTAAATGCCCTTTTAGAAGTACGGCTGCTCTTCTGGAGCATTTTAGACATAATCTTCACATTCTGAAGATTATAAAACAAGTGCATCTCACATTTACAGCACAACCCTATGCACACCTACCTAAAAGACATATAGCATTTTTAGGTTATATGGTTTTATTGACACTTACTGTATACAGTCATACCTCGGGATGAATACGCTTGAGGTTGAGTGTTTTCGGGTTGCGCTCCGCAGCGACCCAGAAGTAACGGAACGTGTGTGGACACTCAAAATGACGTCATGCGCATGCGTGGAAGCGGCAAAACGCAACCCGCACAGACGTGTGTTATGTTCGCTTCAGGATGCGAACGGGGCTCTGGAACGGATCCCGTTCACATCCAGAGGTACCACTGTATATGACCTGAGCATAGGATGGGCTCACAGCATTAACAATCTAGCAGATCTTGCTTCTCCCATAAATCTCTATGGCTGCTCCTTCCATCTGCTGCCAGAGCTTTGGGATTTAGCCCATGCAGCATGTCAAGCCATCCAGCCCACCCCAAAACTCTCACACCAACACCCTCTGCGCTTTGGAGGCTTCACGTTGCTTTCGCCAAGGAGCCCGCATTCACTCCATAGGACGCACAAACATTTCCCCTTCATTTTTGGAGGGGGAAAAGTGCGTCCTAGAGAGCGAAAAATACACTATTTAACTTACATGCCACCCTCTGCAAGGAGCTAAAGTGGCCTTGCACATCTCCCCCCTGCCTCACTTCATCCTCACAAGGACCCCACAAGGTAAGTTAGGCTGTCAGTCAAGTGACTAGCCCAAGCAAGCTACATGGCCGAGCAGGGATTTGCACCCTGGTTTCCCAAACTCCTAGTCCAACGCTCTAACCCCGTGGTTCCCAACGTGGGGGCACACGCCCCACAGCGGGGCAATTTGAGAACGAGTTATCCACAGTCAATGGCCTTTTAGGCTTCCTCCACGTGAATTTGGGGGGTGGGGGTCACTGAATAAAAATTATATGTCACGGGGGCGGGGGCATTAGGATTTTAGAGGTGGGGCATGGTTAAAGAAAAAAGGTTGGGAACCACTGCTCTAACCACTTTAAGGAGAGTGAGTATGCAGGGCTGGAAAGACTTTCATGATTAAGTATTTGCAACATCAAATCTATTAACCCGCCCTTCACCATCAAGCCAGGCTTACTGAAATTTAAAAGCCCAGATTCCCCCCCTTTTTTTTTTACCCACGCGCATTTAAAACAGCTGCAGTCGAGGGGGAGTGAAGCAGTTAAAAGCAAATAGAAATAGAGTCGCAGGGAAAAGGTTCCCGAGTCAGGCTTCCTTCTCGGGGCTTCGCGTGCATGCATGTTAAAGTCCCGCGCTTACTTCAGAGTAGACCACTTAGAAACAGCGGAGGGGGGTTACTGCGGAGCAACATGCGGGGGTCTTCGCCTGCGCCTCTGGAGAACAACTCCCCTTTCCCAGCCCCAGCAGCTCACCTGGCGGGGAGCGGGCGCACCCGAACGCAGGCAGTGACAGCACCTTCCTCGCACATCTCGCCGAAGCACAAAAGACGCCGCTGCTGCCCCCGCCCCCCGGGCCGTTTTCTATTGGTCCGCGGGTGACGTAGGCGCGCAGTCCCCGCCCACAAGTTGGACCGTAGTAATGCCTAAGGGCGGTGGAAGGACGGGCGAATCGATCTCATGCGCCTGGGCGGGGGGAGGCGATGAGACAAAGAGCTCCCGATCCTGTATAAAGAGGGAGGGAGTTTCCAGAGGGAGTTTCGGGGGAATCGAGCCTCCTTCTTATCTCTCGGGAAATGAGTGAAAAGGAAGGGGGAATACTCCCCTGGCTTCCCCCCTCGCCTTGTTTCCCAAGGGCCGTGGTGGTGCTAGGGTTAAAAAGGTCCCTTCGTTCTTTCCCCCCCCTCCCCTCCGTCGTCTCTCTTCGGTGGTGTCGGCCTGGCAGGGAAGCCGCTTGCTGATTGGCTGGATCGGATTCTCAGCCTTGCGAGCGCGTGGATTAAATGCGTGCCCTTTAAAGCGCTGGTGTTCTTCGCGGAAGAAGCTGCGAAGCCTCTACCCCTTTTTGATTGAGAGCAGGGCCGGATTTACGTATAAGCTAGACAAGCTATAGCTCAGGGCCCCTCTCTCTTGGGGGCCCCAGAAAAATTAAAGGAAAAAACACTTGGATGTACATTTCCAAAATATAAGATAAAAAATAAAATAAAACCCAGCCCATCTAATCTTTGTATTCTCTGTATTCTTCACAAGCACAACCAAACTTTTGTGTTTGGTCCCTGTTTGTGTAAATATTCATTTAAGCATTCCCATTGTTTCTGTACCATAGTTTTAGATTTATGCCTTATTATATCTGTCAATTTTGATTACTAGTTTACTTAACCATTCCCTTTTTGTTGGGATGTTATTTCCTTTCCAGTAACTGGCCACCAAAGTTCTCACTGCTGTTGTTGTGCATAGGAATATGTTAATTTTATCTTTGGGGATATCCTTACTCAAAATTCCTAATAAGTATGCTTCTGCCCTTTTGTTATATGAAACCTTTATTAATTTTTTAAATTTCTTCATGGATCATTTCCCAGAATTTTTTGATCTCTGAACATTTCCACCACATATGGTATAGAGTGCCCTTCATCTTACTGCATCTCCAACATTTATTACTAATCGATCTATTCATTTTTGCTAGTCTGTCTGGTGCTATATACCATCTGTGGTGCATCTTCATATAACTCTCTCTTATTGAATTGCAGGCCGTAAAATTTATGTTTCTCCCCAAAAACTTTTCCAATCTTCCATATCAATTGTATATCCTAGATCACATCCCCACTTTAGCATATTCTCTCCTTTTACTTCTTGGTCTATTAAACTATACAGTTTCAAATGTGTTTTTTGATTATTTTGTAATACCTCTCTAATTTTGATGTTTTATTCCCAAATCCCCTAATTTTTATATCTTTCTCATATGTAGCCTTAAATTGGAAATATTCTAGCCAATTTAAATTCTCATTCTTGATCTTATTTCTTCCTTTTCTTTATCTTCTTCTTGTTCTTTTCTTTTATATTTTAGCTTTCATTTCTTTTCTTTATTGTGAACATTGTTTTGTAGAGGTGCAAATAATTGTAAATATGAGAAGAGGTAAAATGTTTTCTAATTTTCTATTGGTTACATTTATTTTCCTCTTTTTTTGTATATTTCTATTTTTTCTAATTTGTACTCAATAAAATTAATAATAAATAAATAAATAAAGCTCATCACGTGTCCATCTCCTCGTCCCAATTGGCGGCGTCAGGCAGCTTCATGTTTTGTCACATGAAATCAAGGAACATGGAGGCCTGCAGTAACCGGCCCAGCCTCTGGAAGTGCCGTGTATGGTAGGAGAGACTCCACAGCTGCTTTGATCCCTTCGTATTGCAAGAGGCTCTCTGGCGTCTCATGCTTGAGGAGGGTTTCCACCACTGCCTGAGCCTCGAGGTAGTTCCACGAGTTTGTGTTCCACGTGATGGAAAACTTCAACACAGCCTCTGGAAGAAGGGGTTTGGGGAAGACACGTCAGGAAGGAGTGCAAGTTGTAGGCAGTGTGGCCACCTTGAACCAACACACCTCTCTTGCAAAGCGTGGCCAGGTCTGGGCACACATCTGACCTGCGCCTTTCTTCAAGGCACGGAAGCAGATCCAACACGCCTCCCCACCTAGTAGAAACAATTAATGATGGGAGAGGTGACTGAGTTTATTCCAGACTACATGGTTTGCAGGAATGGGTTTTATAATATTTATAAAAGGACAACAACAACAATATGCATTATAATCTTTGCTCTAGTATTACAGAGCTGGGGGAGCTAATTTGAGGCTGTGTACACACCATACATTAAAAGCATGATCACTTCTCCCCTGTAAGAATCCTGGGAACTGTAGATTACCCTTCTACCGCACAGGTACAATTTGTAGCACCCTTTACAAACTGCAATTCCCAGGATTCTTTGGGAGAAATGTGCTTTTAATGCCTGTTTTTCCTGCAGCAGGCATGCTCAGCTACCCCTCTGGAAGCTCAATCCCACAGATAATAATAATAAATAATAATAATAATAATAATAATAATAATAATAATAATAATAAATTTTATTTATATCCCGCCCTCCCCAGCCGAAGCTGGGCTCAGGGCGGCTAACAACAATCAAATAACCAAATAGTTGAATAATCACACATTCTAAAATATTTCATTATAAAAATTAATTAAAATCAAATTGATGGCAACCAAAATACTGTGCAGGTTGCCAGAGGAGGGAGTCAGGCTGCGCCCTGACCAAAGGCCTGGTGGAACAACTCTGTCTTGCAGGCCCTGCGGAAAGATGTCAGGTCCCGCAGGGCCCTAGTCTCTTGTGACAGAGCATTCCACCAGATTGGAGCCGCAGCCGAGAAGGCCCTGGCTCTAGTTGAGGCCAGCCTAACCTCTCTGAGGCCTGGGACCTTAAGGATGTTTTTATTTACAGAAAGCTGTGACGGCCACCAACTTGGATGGTTTTATGCAGGAAAGGCTATCAATGGCCACTAGGCACGATGACTATGCTCTACCTCCACCGTCAGTGGCAGTAACGTTTGTGAATACAGTGGTGCCTCGCAAGACGAAATTAATTCGTTCCGCGAGTTTTGTCGTCTTGCGATTTTTTTTGTCTTGCGAAACACGGTGTCGGAAAAGTTTTGGAAAAGCTTCAAAAATCACCAAAGTCTTTAAAAACCTCAAAAAAGGCTACCACACCGCATTCTATGAGTTGCTCCTCGAAGTCAGGTCGCAACTGTATTAACGGTGTTAAGAAAAAGGAAACAAACTTGCAAGATGTTTCCGTCTTGCGAAGCAAGCCCATAGGGAAAATCGTCTTGCGAAGCAGCTCAAAAAACAAAAAACCCTTTCGTCTAGTGAGTTTTTTGTCTTGCGAGGCATTCGTCTTGCGAGGTACCACTGTAGTAGTTGCTGGAAGATGCAGGAAAGGAATAAAGAATGCTCTTGTTTCCACAGGCCTCTGGTTGGCCACTGTGAGAACAGGATGCTGGACTAGACAGGCCAATGTGGCCTCATCCAGCATGTCCTTACGTGGTTCAAGGAGATTGTGAGAAGGCATCTTCCAAAGCAATCCCACCCCGCAAATAGCTTTGGAGCCTTCTTGCCTCTAGTCTAGCCCTCACCCCTTTTCCTGTTCCCGCTGGAGTCTTCTTTTGCTTGCCATGCCTGCGGGCTCTCTTCCGGCCAACGCTGCCAATGACAGATCTTAAAAACTTGGGGTCGGTGAGATTCGGCAATCGCAGCACCTTGCGCCTGCTGGACCTCCTGAGCGGAGCGGGTTGTGTCTTGCTCCTCGTGAAGTAGGGTGAAATGTGAGGAGTGTTGCAAGCCGGTGCAGAGGCAGAAGGTCTGGCCGAGATGGTAGAGCACGGCTTCTCTGTCAAGGGCTTCTTTCTAACCCAGTGGAACACGAGTATCATACGCCTCTTAGATGGGTTGGACATGCTGAAGAAGGTGCTGGAGGCCCAAAGTCCAGGGTGACTTCAAAGCGGAGGACGCAGCAGGCAGTTCCCTATCAATGGTGCCAAATCCAAGCAAATGTTAGCTCCAGTCCTGTTAAATCGATCCAGCAATTATGAACGTTAAAGAAGGGATTAATTCCTCAGGCAGTAGGAAAAGACTTTCTGTGGCTTTTGTATAGATGGGAGCCCCCAACTACTGCCACTGTTGACAGCCTGTTGCTCCTTGACTCTGCTTGAATGGGTTATGTCACAATGGTTCCTTCATGAGGTGTTTGTGAGCATGAAAATGCTGTTGGGAGTTTCAGCAATGAAGGCTCAGGCACAACATACTGTTTGAAAGTCTGAACATTTCCTCTTTTTTTATTTAACAAAATGTATATACCACTTTTATCATTTATATAAAATTATTAAAAGAGTAAGTTAAAAATATACTGTAGTTTATTCACTTATAGGCTAGTTTACATACTTTATTCCTTCTTATACTTCTATCCCACCTTTCCTCCACAGAGCATACACACTTCAGCCTCCACCTTCTCCATTTTATCCTGACAGCAATATTGTGAGCTAGGGCCATAGCTCAGTGGTAGAACAACTGATTAGCATGCAGAAGGCATCAGGTTCAGTCCCCAGCATCTCCTGGTGGGACTGAGAGCGCTCCCTCTGCGCTTCAGAGGCTTCGCATTGCTATCGCTGAAGCCAAGGAGCCTGCATTTGCTCCATAGGACGCACACATATTTCCCCTTAATTTTGGAGGGGGAAAAGTGTGGCCTATAGAGCGAAAAATATGGTATATCCAAAACCCATGTAAGGGTGAGAAAAACATAAATTTTACAGCGTGTGACCTATTAAGGGAGAACTACAGAAAAATTCATCATAGATGGTACTTAACTCCTGACAGATTGTCAAAAATGAATAAAATGAACAACAATAAATGCTGGAAATGTAATAGGACAAAAGGCACGTTATACCACATGCGGTGGACTTGTTCAAAGATTAAAACCTTTTGGGACATGATCCACGACGGGATAAAAAAATTGATAAGGGCATCACACAATAAAAAGGCAGAGGCATATCTACTAGGAATTCTTGATAAAGATATCCCAAAGGATAAAACTAACATATTCTTATACAGTGGTACCTCAGGTTCTTAATTTGTTCCGGAGGTCTGTACTTAACCTGAAACTGTTCTTAACCTGAAGCACAACTTTAGCTAAAAGGGGCTTCCTGCTGCTGCCGCTCCGCCAGAGCACGATTTCTGTTCTTATCCTGAAGCAAAGTTCTTAACCTGAAGCACTATTTCTGGGTCAGCGGAGTCTGTAACCTGAAGCGTATGTAACCTGAGGTACCACTGTACGTGACAACAGCGGCAAGAGTTTTGATTGCTAGCTATTGGAAAAAGGATAGCATTCCAACAAAAAGAGAATGGCTGGGGAAATGGACCTCCGGAACGAATTAAGTACTTAACCCGAGGCCCCACTGTACATGAAAAGAATGTGTGCTTTTATTTAAAATGCATCTCTGGGTTATTTGTGGGGCATAGGAATTCGTTCATCCCCCCCAAAAAATATAGTCCAGCCCCCACAAGGTCTGAGGGATAGTGGACCAACCCCCTGGTGAAAAAGTTTGCTGACCCCTGGCTTAGGCCCCCATCAAACCTAAATCCAGCCCAGCTCACAGGTTGTTGTGGGGATACTGAATGAGGAAGGGAGGACCATGCACGCCACATTGAGCTCCTTGGAGGAAAAGGCGGGGGGCTGATGCAGAGCATTTAAATAAATAAAACAAGCCTTCGGGAAAAAGAAGCGCAGAGCGAGGCGGACCCAAAGCACGGGTGCCCAAAGCAGCTGCCGGGCAGAAACTCATCCAGGCGCTCCGCCCAGCCCGTGCGCCCTCCTCTCCAGGGCGCGAAGGTCCTTGCGCCTCGCCGTCGTGGAGAGACTTCGCGGGCCGCCGAGGCAAGAGAGCGCCGAGCTGGGGCGCTGGGCTCTTCCTGTCTCCCGATCGCCGGGAAGGGAAGGAGGGAGCTGGAGCCGGGAGCGCCCGGGAAGAACTCCTCGGCGGAGGCGGGCTATGGAGGGCGCAGCCTCCGTCTCCTCCGGCCGGGAGTAGCCGCCGAGCCGGCATGGCCCTGTCCGGCTCTTCGCCGGAGCTGCGCCTGCCGCTGACTCGGATCTCCGAGGCGGAGATGGAGCTCTACTACCGGCTCCTGCGAGCCGCAGTCAGGGCCGAGTCCTTGGCCGCCGCCGGTAAGTCGCCGCCTCTGGCCGGGCAGCAACAGCAGCTGCAATGCAGCGAGGGTCGGGGGCGGGTGTCCTCCCTCTGCCCGCTCCGCTGCCATTTCTACCGGCGATCTCCCTCTCCCCCCCCCCGCCCTCGCCAAGGCACAGAAGTTACCCCGCGACGGGGGGTGGGGGAGTTACAGAGGGGCTTCTCACGGACCCCCTCTTCCCTCCCAAAGATGGGCTGCATCGCTACAGCATTCAATCTGCTAATAATAACATTTTTAGGGGATGGACGCATGAGGGTTGCCAACTGACCTGTCTTGCGTCTTAAAGAAGGGTCGAGTTGCAAAAATCAGCAGGTGCACCGGTGCCCTTCCTCACTCAGGCCCCTTCGCTCCATGGAGATAACCGTGGTTTCCTCTTGCTGGTGCATGCATAGCAGGTGAGGGCAATTGAGAAGTTGGCAATGCTATGTATTCACTGGTGGGGCTTCTTTCTGTGCATACAAGGACAATCTACAGGTGTTGCAGCCTTGGAGGGAGGAGCAGCTTCCATTCTGATGGATCCCACAGAGTGCTGTGAACAGAAAGGGATGAGGGACTTTAGGCCTAGCAGCCAAATGTGGCCCCCAAGCCACTCAGACTGGCCCTCTAACTCTCCCGGGACCACCCTTTTTAATAGCCATGCTCTGTGCACCTTCCTTGAGTTTTCTCTAGCTAGAATGTGACCCTGAACTGGAACCTAGGAACACAAACTCCTCATACTGAGTCAGAAGCATTGGGCCATCTAGCTCAGTATTGCCTACACTGAATGGCAGCAGGATTTCAGACAGGTTTTTCTCCCAGCTCTACCTGGACTGCTGGGGAGATGCTGGTGGTGGTGGTGTTGGGTGGTGTGTAAACTAGCCTACTCTACTAATAGTAATAGTAGAGTAGGATAGTAATAGTAGTAGTAGTAGTAGTAGTAGTAATAATAATACAGTGGTACCTCAAGTTACATACACTTCAGGTTACAGATGCTTCAGGTTACAGATTCCGCTAACCCATAAATATTACCTTGGGTTAAGAACTTTGCTTCAGGATAAGAACAGAAATCGTGCTCTGGCGTCGCGGCGGCAGCAGGAGGCCCCATTAGCTAAAGTGGTGCTTCAGGTTAAGAACAGCTTCGGGTTAAGTACGGACCTCCGGAACAAATTAAGTACGTAACCAGAGGTACCACTGTAGTAATAATAATAATAATAATAATAATAATAATAATAATAGGGTGTACAAATGTAAAACTTATATTTGTTGTCCTTCCCACTTTTTTTCTGGTTCCACCCAGCGCTGGCAAGTGGCCCTTTGAAAGTTGCCAAAAAGGGAATGTGATCCTCAATGTTCTTTTCCCACCATGACATCTTAGCATTTTAGGAATTTGAAAGTCCTGAAGCAAGTAGTGTATCCTACTCATTCAGTGACTACCTTTGCTGATAGATAATTCTGGGAACTGGGCAGGGATGGTTGGTCTAGGGACACCATGCGTCCAAAGTGGCCCACAGCCCCCAATTCCTTCAATAGCCCTCTTTCACTACCAGCAGATAAATGGATTTGGCCCAGAGGCTGATAGTTCCCAACTCCCTTGTCATTCCAACATTTGTTCTGCAGTGGAGTGGGGGGGGGGGCTTGCAAAATCTCCAGCAATCATCACTGGCTTTGGGAAATAAGGATGTATGTGTTCCTGTGCAAGTGAGAAGTTTGGGGGACCATGGGCCTTGACTGTTTGTGCAACCATTGGTGTGCAAACTTGCTGGTGGTTCTGTTTTCAATGCCATCTACATGTTCAGTTGGGAATGACCCCCCCCAGCACCTGAAACCCCAGAGAGCCACTGACAGTGTAGACCTGGGGTGGGCTGCTGGTCCATAGGTCACTCTTGACATGTCTGTGGTCCTGTTTGGCCCATGAGGCCATTAACCTCCCACCCACACCGATTTGTCAATCAGCTGACATCATTGGGTCACATCAGTTGATGGATGGGAGGCAGGGGTTTAATGCAGCTTGGTGCATCTTCTCCAATGTACAGTATTACCTGCAGTGAGCACACTGGGGAAGCAGACCACCCACCCCATGAATTAACTCTGACAGGTAGGAGGGACCATTCGCTTATGGTATCACCATGATCTCAGGTGGCTGGTCCCACCCAGCTGCCAAAGTGGACCCTCTGATCTGCTGGGCCAGAAAGATTCCTCATCCCTGTTGTAGTTGTTTGGTGTACTAATGGTTTGAGTTGGATTGAATGAAGCAGCTACCTGTGTACTGTACTGGGGCTGCAGCTAGGTCATTGAGAGGGCCCAGATTCAATTCTCAACATCTCCAAGTAGGGCTGGTACATATCCCCTTCCTGAAACTCTCTGCCAGTCACTGTTGACGGAGCTGCTAACTCCCTCCGCAGTCCACAGCTGTGAACTGATTCATACACGCATGTGAGTGCGTCATGTGAATGTGTGAACAGACTCATGTGTTGGTTACTGGGAGTTGGGGTCTCCCAGCATCTGGAGGGTCACAGGCTCCCCACCCATCCTCTAAAGAGAGATCGGCTTGCAGCCATCAAAACAGTACTCTGATCATGGGTGGCTTTGGGGAATCATAACATACCTCCTTGGGAGTCTGTAGCAATTAACCTGAAGCAGCAACATTGACCTTAAAAACAGTGAATCAAGCTGTTGGAAATGCTGGGGCTTGTCCTGGAGCAGGTGTGGCTGTGAAACATGTAAACTGCTAGGGCAGGTGACTTGTCAGGCTGCATCCTTCTCGGTGGGAGAAAGGATGCTGTGCTGGAACTTGGGCAATTGCGAAAGGATGTAATGCAAGCAGCTTCCGACAAGAACTGGGTTTTTACTCTAGCAAACAGCAGCTGAGTGAGGTTTGTCCAGAGGCTGTACTGTTTCAGGCTGCAGGTGCTGGCTTGCATTGTGAAATGCTCATCCGCCACACAACATTTTCCTGCATGGAGGAGAAAAGCAACAACAGTGCGCCACAGGCTTCCTTGCTTTCTATCATGCAATTGTATAAGCTCTCGAGTCTGGTGCGATGCTGTCTGCCAGACACAGGTCTGCCACTTCAGCTGCTGTTTGTAAGAAGGAGGCTTTCGTGCAGGGAGGGGGAATCCCATTCCTCTGGCCCTGGGAGGATCCCCACCATGACCCTATTCCTCCTCAGCTTCCTGATGGCAGGCATGAGGGCTTGACCTGGCTCACTGTGCTATTCAGTAGTAAATTTAGTTGGGGTTTCCTAACCATGAAAGTTGAGAAATTATGTTATCTCTGTGTGTGTTTTGAGCATTCTGAACTATTGTATAAATATTGTTCTGTTTATGGTAAAACTGACCTAATTTTAGATGTAGACATAGTAATAATAACAATTTTTCTTACTGTGTTTTTTGCACTATCAGGAATGGGGAACCTCAGACCTAGGGGATAAGTACAGTCCTCCGAGTCTCACTCTCTGGCCCTTAGAAGCCTCCTGGGGCCACACCCCTCATCCTTCTCGCTTCAAACCCTCCCTGAGTGTTTTTGCCTGGGTGGAATGTGTCCTTGAACTCTCATAATGATAAGGCTTCTTGCTTGCCTTTAAGAAAAATACAGAAATAAGTGTGCTGAGTGTTGTCAGGAGCCAAGTGGGCAGTAAATCACACTGTGCAAGTTGGAATTAACTCTTCATTAGCAAAAACATGATCTTCACAGATGTGGCAGAGTGTCAGGCCTAATGAGCACAGCAGCTCACACCTGGTAGGTTTTGTCCCATGGATCAGTTGCTGAGACTGAAAGCTCCCCCCCCCCAACTGCCTAACTCCTCTCCTCTCTAGGGGTTTCCCCAAGCAACCTGAGATTGCGCCTGCATGAAGCTAACTTCTCCACCCTTTTCATGCCTCTTCTGGTTCTGGGACAGAAGTGGGGAGGAGATCTTGTTTCAGCAGGAGGGGGAGATACCTGTGGCTCTTCTCCAGCCAGACTCAACTCTGCCTCTTGGCCTCCCTCCTCTCCTGCTTCAGCTTCTGCCTCTGATTCTGGACTTCTCTCTGCCAAAGATTTTCTCTGCTCACTAAGCCCTGCTCCCCCTTCAGCTTTTTATACCTCCTGTTGCGCTTTTCTCTGGTTGTCATGGCAGCACCTCCTCCCAGTCCTCTCCATCTGACCAGTCATCATTGTCACACCACCAATCCCTAGGCTCTGGTCTTCCCAACCACTCTTCTATGTCCATGACAAGCACGTGCAGAAAGTAGCCTGCTCTTTAAAGCTCCGGTTCACAGTCATTGCTCCACCCATTTTTACCTCTGACCCCACCTGCCTCTGGCATGTGGCCCTTGAAAGGTTGCCCAGAAGGGAATATGGCCCTCAGGTTTTTGCTTTCTGTCCTTGCTTATTCTCTTCCTGGAGGTATCTGTTTGTTGGGCCATATTCAGCACCCAATGAAAGGAAAATGATTCAGTGGCTGCTATTATTATTGTGCTGCTATAACTTTTTAAGCTTATTGTAAATGCAGGAACCTGCCTTAGATCAAGTCAGACCATGGGTCAAACTAGCTCAGTACTGTCAACACTGGCTGGCAGCATCTATCAAAGATTTCAGGTAAAGTCTTTTGGAGAAGCTGGCGTTTGGACCAGGGATCTTCAATATGGAAAGCATTCTCTTCACCACCGAACTATGGATATTCTTAATGAACTCCATATGCTGCCTTATCTTGACACAGACTGTGGGCCCTTGTATTGTCAACACTGGTTGGCAGGAGCTCTGCAGGCTTTCCAGTCCTATTTGGACATGCTGGCGACTGAACCTAGGATTGATCCTGGGACTTTCTGACTGCAAAGCAGAGGCTCTATCACTGAGCTTCATCCCTTTCCCAGCTAAACCAGAGTTGGGGGATTCTGAGTGATGGGACCCCCTTTGTGGGTCCCCAGGACATTTGCCTGGCACCACCATTGCTACCTTTTAGGTGTCTGCTGAAGCCAATTTTGCTTTTCTATGACTAATGCTGTCTTTCCTATTAAACTCCCCAACCCCCTAATTAGCAGTTTTTCTGGAGTGTGACCAGTGTGGTGTAGTGGTTAAGAGCGGTAGACTCCTCCTCCTCCTACTCTTCTTCTTCTTCTTCTTCTTCTTCTTCTTCTTCTTCTTGGGTTAAGTTAGTGTGGTTCTTAGTTAGTGGGGTTCTTATCTACTAAGGGGTTGCATCTGTTTTGCATGCAGGAGGTCCCAGGTACAATCTCTGGCATTTCCAGGTAAGACTGAGATATACCCTGGAGAACTGCTGCCAGTCTCCAGGTGGTGTAGTGGTTAAGAGTGGTAGTCTCGTAATCTGGTGAACCGAGTTCGCGTCTCCGCTCCTCCACATGCAGCTGCTGGGTGACCTTGGGCCAGTCACACTTCTCTGAAGTCTCTCAGCCCCACTCACCTCACAGAGTGTTTGTTGTGGGGGAGGAAGGGAAAGGAGAATGTGAGCTGCTTTGAGACTCCTTAGGGTAGTGATAAAGCAGGATATCAAATCCAAATTCTTCTTCTTTTATTACTGCCAATCATGTTTTTATAGCTGCGGAGGACTGCATGATTGGTCTTTTAAAATGCTGCTTCTTGAATATTTTATTTAGCTGTATTTATCACTACACCTCTATTCCACCCAATAAACAAGGCAAGGTTTTGCTTTTTGTTTGTTTGTTTTTGTGTTCGAATTACACTTTGCTGCTTTGGAAGCCTGTCTCTATCCTAAAAAGTGTTTTTAAAAATAATTGTAAACACATTTGATTTAATACCTTAGTATGGATACACTCTGTCCAGATTTAGACTGCTCCATATGGAAATAGGATGTGATTTCTTGTAGTCCTACCTTTTTAAATCCCCCCCCATCTTCCAGATTGCCCTTCTAGATTATTTTGTCTCTCCACCCACCCTGCCCCACTGCAAAAAATATTTTATCCAAAGCTCATAGCTGTGCATCCTATTAAAAATAGATGCTTCAGATGCCGTTACAGAGCTTTCAGAATATAGGGCAACAACGTCCCAAAAGGCTTTGGATGCTTTCGTAAGCTGAAGAGAGTATCTCAAGGAGAGAGAAGCAGACTGAAACAGCCATACAGGACGTTTAAAACCCTACACATGTCACACCAGCATTAACTGGTGTGGTGGGTCCCAGCGTCCTAATTGTTTACTGTAATAATTATAAAAAGTGACAGCAGGTGTGCGTTGGGTAGAAAGATTTGTTTTGGATTGTAAATTGGGAAGTAGGGAGTGCCATTTAATTCCATGGTCCCTGTATATCTGCTTTTATTGCTAGTGTGTTTTAGGATCATTTCTTCATTTCAAATATTTGGATCCTTTGGCTTCTAGGAATAGGATTTTATGTTTCTCTGAAGAGTCCCCACTGTCACCCTTAACAGCCCAAAAGGCACAAAAGGAAACAGGACTAATAATAATAATAATAATTTTTATTTATACCCCACCCTCCCTGGCCAAAACCAGGCTCAGAGCAGCTAACATCAAATGTATAACACATTAACATAAAATCAGGCAATCAGTTAAAATACATCCTAAAATGAGATCAGGATCAGAATAAAATCCAATCAGATGGCAACCCGCAGATTAGCGTTGGGGACCTTAAATGCTCACCAGGCCCAACTGTTTGTGCTGAACTTCTATTAGCCTGTGAGAAAAATTGGAAGGCCACTTTCATGCAAGTTCTTATGAAAGGGGAGAGGGAGTCAGACTGAACCCCGACCAAAGGCCTGGCAGAACAGCTCTGTAGGGCTAGGCTCTGCTGTTAAATTATGAGATTCTACTTTGGCAGAAATTCCACACCCTTTCACAAAACGGCTATTTAAGCACCAAAGGTTGGAAGCTTTTGCAAGATTCTTTTTTGTGCTTGTAGGAACCTACTGTGCCTTTGTCCCAATGTTATTATTTTCATGCACTGGGGAATTTAGTGCCACTTTTACACAGACACACACCCTTTGTGTTGCAGAAATCCCTCCTGGGACGTTGTGTACCTTCACCCTGAAATGAGATCCTCTTCCTCCAAAGAACGCTTGGTCTGCGATCAAATCTTGCAAGAATGACCAGGGATTGCTTTCAACAGCCAGCCACAATCATCACCATCCTGCAAAGGAGAAAATGACCATCTTAGTATCATAGAACTGTGGAGTTAGAAAGGGCCACGAGGGTCATCTAGGCCAACCCCCTGCAATGCAGCAATCTTTTCCCCAACCTGGGACTTGAACCCACGACTTTTATAATTAAGAGGCTCTGAGCAACTGAGATATCATCTTGGATGGCCTTCTGTCAGGGGTTCTTTTGCTGCGCTCCCTGCATTGCAGGGGGTTGGGACGAAATGATCCTCAGGGTCCCTTCCAACTCCACAGTTTTATGATTCGTCACTTCAGGGCTCTCTTGCCAGGATTCGAAAGGAGGACTTTCCTGGCTCATGTTTGGTTTATGTCCTACACCACTTTGCTCTAGCTAGAAAAGGCCCCTGTTAGAGGGATCAGTCTCCTCTGCTTGTGGCTGGATGTGGCTCAGCTGAGTCTTGGTGTCACTTTACTCCCTGGCTCTTATCCTCCCCATCTTTTTGTGCTTCTGCTTTTTCCGTTGGGGTTGCTGCATTGTTAGGAGGGTGCTCACATTTCTGCTTCATATTTACCGTGCCT
Organism: Podarcis muralis; assembly: GCF_964188315.1. Classification (NCBI taxonomy): domain Eukaryota; kingdom Metazoa; phylum Chordata; class Lepidosauria; order Squamata; family Lacertidae; genus Podarcis; species Podarcis muralis. The sequence continues at coordinate 45,285,213 of NC_135673.1, forward strand.
TGGCATGACGAAATGGAAAGAGAGGAGAGAACCCATTGGAAAGGTAGATAAGGAATGACTACTCTGTGTTAACGGCACCATGACTATCCAGATGTGCAAACAAGGGAGCGAGATGGATTTCCCCCTTAACAGTGAAGTGCTGCTTCTGATCCACTGTAATTTAGGCTGCATTCACAAAGCAGTTTATTCAATTTCCCTGACATTTCCCTGATTGTTAACTTCTGCATTATGTTTGAGCATTCACATGATGTAGAAGACAGAAAACTATTGGAATATAGTGCATGTTCAGTGATCATTTCCATGTAAAGTGACAAATTTGGGGTGGTATTCTGGCATACAGTACTTTCCTATTGTTTTCATGGGGAATCATGGGAGCTTTGCCTTTAAATGAGAACTGAATCAAATTTCTCATATCCCTAGTTGTGAGAAAATGTAATTTGTGACATTGCACAATGCATTTTAATGATCAGCGGGGTACCTCTGTTGAGGCATCAGCTTCATCTTCCAATTCCCTGGCTTTGTGGAGCCTCTCCCCCTCCCTGCCACATAGGGATGTCTTGTAACCCCTCCAGTTATTCCATGGCTTCTTTCCTCCCATTCCACAAGTGGCATCAATTTTATTCTTTCCAACCAAAGAGGTAGCTAATCTCGGCCAATAATGGAAATCCAGTTTGACTTGCTTTAATTAAGAGCCTCCCTCCTTCAGGCTGGAAAGCCATTAGAGGATTAGAGGAAATTTGGGACATATAATTACAGATCTTATTTTGCAGCCCAAAGCCACTACTGCAAGGGAGCTTTAGTGGTAGATACACCCAACTGTTTTCGGTTTGGCCGTGCTATTTTAAAACAGAATATGCTTTAATGCACTTAAAGATTCTGGTCTGTTGCAACATATACAGGGTTGGACCATTGGTCCACCTATCTCAGTATTGTCCTTACAGACCGGCAGCAGCTCGCCAGGGCTTCAGAGCAGGGACAGTTGTAGAGCAACCTGGAGATGGTGGAGATTGAACCTGGGAACTTCTGCTTGAAAGGCATTTGCTCTGGTCTGCAGGCTTTCCCCTAAAATAGGAGCAGGAAGCCGTGATACTGCCCATCTTGCTCTATCACTCACTGGTGGCAGCTCCCCAATACCTCTCAAAAAAGATGTTGCAGAGCTGGAAAAGGTTCAGAAAAGAACAGACCCAACCAGCATGGTCAGTAGTTGGGTATGCTGAGAATTGCAGAAAGATTCAGATGCCAGTGTAGTCGACTTCCGTACACATATTTGGGGTGTGGCTGGGGAAAGGCCAGCTTGCCTTCCGCTGGCCCTGGCAATGAAGCCTGGGGAAGACGTTAAAGTACGGCATGCTCAGTTTCCTTCCCACGCACGGTAAATCTTCACAAGAACCTTGCAAGGTACGTTGGCCAGAGGCAACTGATCTGAGGTTATCCAGTGATATTTCTAGGGATTTGGGCTGCCTGGGTCTAAGCTCAAATTTCTAGTCGTTGGGCTGTGTTCACAAAACATTCGCAAGGGCAATGCGAAATGAAGCCACTGCAGACAGCAGTCCCAAGCTCCTTTTTTGTTGACTTGGGTGGAAACAGGGTGGTGTAGTGGTTAAGAGTGGTGGACTCGTAATCTGGTGAACCGGGTTCGCGTCCCCAATCCTCCGCATGCAGCTGCTGGGTGACCTTGGGCCAGTCACACTTCTTTGAAGTCTTTCAGCCCCACTCACCTCACAGAGTGTTTGTTGTGGGGGAGGAAGGGAAAGGAGAATGTTAGCTGCTTTGAGACTCCTTCTTGTAGTTATAAAACGGGATATCAAATCCAAACTACTACTCCTCCTCCTCCTCCTCCTCCTCCTCCTCCTCTTCTTCTTCTTCTTTCCTGGGCACCCGAAAGAATCCGCAAACCAGCTCTTTCTCCCATTTCTGGGTTTCCTTGGTAGCGCTCTGGCCCTTTGACAAAGCCCTCGCCTGTTCCTTTTTTATAAATCACAATTGGGATTGTGTTCCACAAAGAGCAGTTGATTGGTATCGAGAAGAGTAATGAGTTTTTTAGGCGGCTAGACAGGTGTGTAGTATACCTGCTGTTTGCAAATGGTGTGGGCAGTTCTGGTGAGGGGCAGGGAAGATAAATAACAGGCAGCACTGAACCAGCCCTCCTTAAAAGGACATTAATTACTGCACATGCTGTGACTGTGACTCAAGAACATCACCTACTCTGTAACCTTTTGCTGACCCTGTTCTTGCCCTGGTCTTGTTGTTCATAAAACCCAGGCTCAAAGTTTTAGCCCTCTGAAAGAATTTGTTGTGGGCTGCCTGCCTGCCTGCCTGCCTGCAGGTAGCTCTTTGCAGCACACTGACGGTCCGAAAGGAAGGAGGGCAAAACCGTATCTCCTGGCCCTGCCTTGACTCATCTAGATGTTTTTCAAGCTGTGAACACATCTAGATGTGTACAGTACGTAAGTTACGTGAACAATCTAGTATCCTGCAAAATGCAGGGTTGTTGATTGTGCAGAGTTGCATCAGCTCTGTTCACTGGTTGAATGAACTCGAGGTTGTGTAGATGGACCTACTCCGGAGTGACTTACAGATGTCAGCGATGAGATAGTTCCTTCCTTCAGGTTGACAATCCAAAACAATGCACAACACAAAAGGAACATGGATTGGGAGGGAGAAAAGCAAACTCAGACACGCTTCCTTAATTACAGAGTTCTTGGAATGGCCAGCTGGAATGGGGGAGATATCACAGAGAGGATGATATCCTTTTCCATCAGGAGATGCTAGGGTTTGAGCCTGGGACCGTCTGCATCCAAAGCAGGTACTCTGCCAATGAGCTATGACTCTCCCACACGGAGGATATAGAAAGGGAAGAGCAGGCACTCGAGTCAATGGATGATGGAGATGCAGGAAGGAGAAGCCTGGAGAAAGTGGGATATAGATGTGACAACTTCAAGCTACGCAATGATTAAGCCATGCATTTCATGTTCCTTTTTTTGCCAGAGTCATCTCTTCCAGCACGTGCAAAGGACATTGCTGAGGACTTGAAGAAAGAATTTGCGTTTCTTTCCGGTGAGTATGGCAAACTCTTCTTTGTCTCCCAAACATTTTTTTAAAGTGTGATATAAATAGGCAAAATTAAAGTAAACCCCACCCCACATTGCTGGGACCAGTTTGAGACTGAACAAGGGCTCTGCTGGGACCAGGGGTGGACAGTGCAGTTTGAGACGGAAGTGAAATGCAAGTCCACAGCAGTTAGCATAATAAATAAGGGCTCCATTTAGGTTAGTTTCATGGTCACATAGTAGTGTAGTTGGACCCCTTCATGATAGTCACAGCCATGCCCCCTTCAAAAAGTATTCAATAATCTTATCAATATATGGTAATAATAATTAGAGATGCAATTCAACAGCCAGTACGGATCTGCATTTGTTGCCCTTCAGCTAGAGCTATGCACGTACACGGGCAAATGATTAGGAGTGCTCCAGTGTCTTATTTCAGAGTGACTTGAGTTCTGTTTTCCTTGAAGTCCCATTGCACATAAGCCCTTTGCATTCTCAGTGTTCCTAAACACTTAGCTCTGGAGCATGCAGAACAATTCCTCCTGGTCGTTCTCCCCATGTTCTTTCTCCAGAGGGGCCCTTGGAGCCAGTCCTCAGGGGCTGGCTCATCTCATTCCAGACGAGCTCCAAGTAGCACCCAGGGTGAGAAGACTCCTTTTTTGTGGTGAAAAGGTCCCCTTGCATGCTGATTGGGCAGCTTTAAGATGCTGGAGACAGTGAACCTGCTGCAGAAATAGTAATGGGTCTTTGACTGTGACCCTGTCTCCCCCAGCAGGCACATGCGTTGAATGGTTTAGCAGCTGGTTTAGGATGTCTGCTTATTCCCACCCACCCCTCTCTTCCAAACTAGGTGGAAGAGGGAAAGACAACGGCTGGATCATAACATTTCCTGAAAATTCCAATTTCAACCAAATGCCTGAAGAGGTTGTGACAAAAGTTTTGAGCTACTTAACTCGGATTCCAAGGTACCCATATTTCACTCTAGTGGGTGCTGTGCTGTTACATCAGCTTGATATTGTTATAGATTTAAGGGTGGGGGGACTCCCCTAAACCCTATAAATTACCAAATGCTAGTATTTTGATTATTTGGGACATGAAGTGAGAATGCAAGCTGCAGAAGAATTCCTGTGGCTGAGCTATGTTCCTCAAGGAACAATAGAGAGCAATTGGGGGACATTAACAATGGGACGCGGGTGGCCCTGTGGTCTAAACTGTTGACCCTTGGGCTTGCCGATCAGAAGGTTGGCAGTTCGAATCCCCATGACAGGGTGAGCTCCTGTTGTTCGGTCCCAGCTCCTGCCAACCTAGTAGTTCAAAAGCACACCCAAAAGTGCAAGTAGATTAATAGGTACTGGCGGGAAGGTAAACGGCGTTTCCGTGTGCTGCTCTGGTGTCGGTGTTCCGTTATGCCAGAAGCGGCTTAGTCATGCTGGCCACATGACCTGGAAAAACTGTCTGCAGAGCAGACAAATGTCTGCTCCCTCAGCCAGTAAAGCGAGATGAGCGCCACAACCCCAGAGTTGTTTGTGACTGGACTTAACTGTCAGGGGTCCCTTTACCTTTTAACAATACAAGCGAGGGCCTTTCCCCTTGCCCTGAGGTGTGAACAGAGACTGGGGATTTGGAAGGTTGCCATGGTGACTGTTCTGGGAGCAAGGAGGAGGAAGAGGAGCTGAGATCAATCCTGGGCAGGTTGCCTGAAGGTTGCCTGCACTGCTGTGGGGGTACCAACCCCTCTTGAAAGGGCCAGGCTGTAAGATCTGGACTCCCTCCATGCAGACTGAAGGTGTAAATAGGTGAATAAACAAACCATATTTCTTAAAGCCATGGCATTTCTCCACCATGTCTTCCTTAGGCTGAGAGACAGAGGCTGGTTTAGCCTACCTCACAAGGTAGGCTAAACCATATATCTTTCATCGCAAGGATGAAAGATATATATTCGTGGATGGGCATGCAGACTACTGTGGCGCACTGGAGAATCAGTATAATAAAAAAGCAGATAGGCCTGTTGCTTACTTTGACAAACTACGTCAGCACCAGAATCATAAACAGCAGTGTTGCTGCATCAATAACCAAGATAGAAAACTTGCGGCTTTTTTTTCTGGTGGGGGGCACGACATAGTTATGTATTAGGAGCATGTTTTGCAAATACAATTCCCAGCATCTCCAGTTGGGGAAAAAAATCTGGTGGAAAGTAATAACTGAGCTATGTTCCCTGAGGTTTAGAAACTTGGCAAAGGGCAGGCGGCTGTTTAAAAATGAAACAGAGATTCTGTGCATCCTTCCCTTAAATGCGTGCTGGATTTAAAAACAGCAATGCACATGCACAATCCTGGAGGTCCAAATAACAGCATACATATCATGTTCACTAGTTTCATTTGCAAATGTTTGTTCTAGAACCTAATAATTAAACACTTGTTGGTTTAATTCACCTGTGTCAACCTTCAACGCTGTGCTGCCAGGAAGTAAGAAGAACTGGGGAAAGGAAGAGAAAAAACATTAACTGTGATCAAGTTACTAATAAAATAAATCAGTCTACCTTGATACCTGCCCAGCAGGTTGGGTTGTATATTCAGTGCAGTAGTGAGGTGCTCAGAACTTTGTTTTACGGGCAGGAGGCTCACTTCTGGACTTAATGGCTTTATGTCTCACTAGAGGGCAATGTGTATTTCTTCCCTTACTTGACCTGAGTCTCCAGTTTCAATGGGATTGTTTTAGCACATATTTTAATTGCAGATGTTTTTTATTTATTTCTTTTTAATTAATGGGATTCCCCCCACCCCACCCCTTTTGTATCTTAGTGGTTGACGTTTATATTTGAATGTTTGTGTAATTGGTTTTTTATCCTCGTAAGCTGCTTAGAAGCTTATTGTGGCATTAAGTGGTATATAAATTAATAAACAGTAATACTTGCGGTCAGTCTGACATTTTACCACACTTGGGGATCCTCCTGCTCAGTGGTGCCCTGGATGTTTGCCCAAAAAAACCTAACTTGATGGCACCACTCTTTGTTGGAGAGTTTAAGTGCCATTTGGCTGTATGTGGTCAGTAAATGAATATAGCATTAACTGCTCTGAGTTTGATGGTATCTGCAGGTTCATTGCTGAAGTCAGAGAATGAATATTGGGCCTCGGCCACTGTTAAAAAATCTTAATGCACCCCTTGACTTGAAAAAGCTGGCAACTCCTGGGCTAGGTGTGCCATTTATTAACTCAAGCACTATACATTTTTGCAAACTGATGTGGAATTTAGTAAAATGGCAGTCAAAAAGGACTCCCACAAGTTGACGGTGATGGTAACTATGCCTAGATGCGCCGAAAAAAGGATATTAGACAAACTCATGGTTGCCACAACAGTCAAATGGACTTTATGTTCAGAAGCACAGCACCCCCAAGTATTGTGCACTGGGAGCAACAAACAGGGGAAGGGATCTTGCCTTAATGAGACAAACATCCGTTTTTGGGAAGCAAAACAGTGTTAGGAAAGTCATGTAAATAACGCAGGTGGAGACAGAAGAAATCCTTGTAAGCCTTTACCAAGGAAAATGAGCAAAATAGTGTGCAATTTGAGGATAAATCAATAAGAAAAATGTGCATAATTTGAAGAGAGGTTTTTATCTATTTTACTTCAAGGCCTTGTATATAGCAGGGAGACATTCAGCAAAATTAGCTGGTGTGGGGAAGGGAGGAAGACTCTCAGAACTGCACAGCCAATCGGAGCATGTGGCATCTTAGCAAACATCATGCCACTCTGCCCAGTTGCTAAGCAGCATCTCTGCCTGCCTCCACCCGTGGCTAGCAGAATTATCCTTTAAGCAGGGAGTTCTGAAGAGTGAGTACTTCCACAATCAATTTCATATGAGGGTGGAACAGGTATCATGTGGCACCAGTTCCACAGATCAAAGCAGCCAAGGGGGCATATACAGTGGTACCTCGGGTTACAGACGCTTCAGGTTACATAAGCTTCAGGTTACAGACTCTGCTAATCCAGAAATAGTACCTTGGGTTAAGAACTTTGCTTCAGCATGAGAACAGAAATCGTTCTCCGGCGGCAGCGGGAGGCCCCATTAGCTACAGTGGTGCTTCAGGTTAAGAACAGTTTCAGGTTAAGAACGGACCTCCAAAATGAATTAAGTTCTTAACCCGAGGTCCTGGGGGAAAGGTGATCTTGCAGATAAACTAGCCCTAATCTGTTAAGGGCTTTATAGACTAATTATCTTATTTTTGTTATTTAGGTATTTAGTTATTGCATTTATATTCCACTTTTCCTCCAAGGAGCTCAAGGAGGCATGCATGGTTCTCCCCCCTCCTCATTTAATCCCCACAACAACCCTGTGAGGTAGGTTTGGCTGAGAAGCAGTGACTGGCTCAAGGTTACCCAGTGAGCTTCATGGCTAAGCAGGGATTTGAACCCTGTTCTTGCAGGTGCTAGTATGACACTCTAAGCCAGGGGTCAGCAAACTTTTTCAGCAGGGGGCCAGTCCACTGTCCCTCAGACCTTGTGGGGGGCCGGACTGTATTTTTTTTTTTTGGGGGGGGGAATGAATGACTTCCTATGCCCCACAAATAACCCAGAGATGCATTTTAAATAAAATGACACATTCTATTCATGTAAAAACACGCTGATTCCTAGGCCGTACGTGGGCCGGATTTAGAAGTCGATTGGGCTGGATCAGGCCCCCGGACTTAGGTTGCCTACCCATGCTCTAAGCAATGCCCCACAGTGAGGTTGGCCTGGGAGCAAGCAGGCAATAGCGAAGGTGCTGCACAGCAGAGGTGCTCATTCCTGCCAGCAATCATTTCCTCAGAATTCCGCGCTAGCTGCAGCTTCCAGGTCAAGCGCAAAGGGAAGCATCACCTAATAATACAAAGTAATAATGTTAATGCAGCACATCCTGGCCATTTTCAGAAGGGAAGTTGAACAGAGCATACTGTTGGTTACAGTGGTTGAACTGCCAGTGGAACAGCTGAGCTCGATTTGAACTCTGTGCCCACTTCGTCTCTTTGCTGCAGCTTCAGATATATAATCCTTCCCACCCACTGAGCCCAGCCACTTCCTGGAATTCCTGCAAGATACAAAAATTGCAGTCTCTTCCCACCTGTCCAAAACCCCTGAGGGTTTTTTGGGTGGAGTTTTATCCAGAGGTGTGTTGCCACCAATCTCGTGTGTGAATCTCATCTTTGGTTGCCGTTTCCAAAGATGAAAGTGCAACCCAGCCTCCTGCACTGGCGAACGAGTCATTGCAGAGTTGTTCCACCTTATTAAGGCACTTTAGGGCTGTTCCCAGTATTGCTTAGAGAGGGAACGCCCTAGCAGATAGCAGTCCACCACCCACCACACCCTAGACAGCAAGGGTGTCAGCACCATGAAATCATGGGAGCAACCAGTGAGAGATTTGCAAAGCAGAAATTTGCCTAACCAGGATCACAGTGGCCTCTCTCTCTCTCTCTCTCTCTCTCTCTCTCTCTGTGTGTGTGTGTGTTTTTACTTCCTTTCAGCTGGCTGGGTGCTGATTGATACAGGAATATAATCTATAGAGACTAGGGATGGGCAAAGAATTCCTTTGACCTGCTTTGCACAATGGACCAACCTGCTCTGACATTCCCAGACTCACTAGCTGATCGGAATGCAACTCCCACTTGGATTGCACCCTTTTCTGGATTTTGCAGTGTGCACAAAAATAACAATGCATATTTTATGTAAAAAAGATTAATATTGCATTGTTTTTTATTGGTAAATGCATCAAAAAGTATGCATTTTATCTACTGTTTCATAAAATTTATATACCACTGGAAAGGAAGGAGTTTACTCTTAAGCTTATCCTCAATATCCAACTTTCCTTTCCCTCTTAATAACATTTTTGTATGTGGTTTCTTTTTCCATTTATGCACACTTTGTCCTAATATTTGCATTCTTGTCCACATTATTTTTGTGTGTGTTTCAATTTAGTATGTGTTTAGTATGTGTTAGTATGTGTTTCAATTTAGTATGAATTTGGTAGGTTCTCTTTAAAATGCAAACTGTACTGAATCTCACCCTGCTGCAAGTCTTGCAGCATCAGATTCTGGTAAGCCATTGCTAGGGTGTGTGCCCTCCTTTGTTTCTCCGCCCTTTCTTTTCCCTTTTCCTGCCCCACCCTACTCTTTCAGTGGCTTTGATCCTAGAAAACAAAATAAGTATGGAATGAATGGACCAAAATCTTGCAACGTGCCTTGGAATTTGCAGCCTGATCTCCAGGCAATGTTATTTGCCAAGTATATTCTGCCATGCAAACCTCTCATTAACAGCGTGATGAGTAGATTCAGAGCGGGTTCCCCTAAATTATAGTCTTGAAGAGCATGAATTAGTAATTGAGTCAGGCAAGGTTAGGGCACGTGCGATTCGGTTTTTGCATGCGGTTCTGTGGTTTTGCCAGGAGAACAAAGACTTGTGCAACAGAGAAAGAAGAATCCACCTTATTCCAGATAAATAGCACATGCTCCAAGTATCCCCATCTAGTATCAGTCTCAGTTCTCTGGTCCCTGTCCCTGGTAAACCAGTTTCTCCTTTGTGCCCATAGGTTTTTTTGCTTTTGCTGCTTCTTTAAATATTGTCAGCTGCAATATTATTTACTGCAATATTATTTACTGCATTATATGCCACCCCCCCCCCCAATACATGGTTCTCCTTCTACTTCCATCCCCCTCAACGACCGTGTGAGGTAGGTTAGGCTAAGTGATGGTGACTGGCCCAAGGTCACCCAGGGAGCCTCATGGCCGAGAGAGGATTTGAACCCTGGTCTCCCAGGTCATAATCCAGCACTCTAACCACTACACCACACTGCAGCTCACGCCAGTCCCCTCTCTTGGGCTTAGGGGTGGGGAAGAAATTCAGTTCAGTTTGTATTTAAAGGCAAATGTGCCTAATTTGCATTTTCTGAAACAGTATGTGAACCAAAGCACAGCCATCCCCCCTTTTAAAAAACATCAAAATGTGCTGAATTTTGTAATTATTTGTTGAATAAATTTTTTTACTAAACTTATATCCTGCCCTTTCTGTCAAAAGAGCCTTGGGCAGCAGACAGATGTAAAAACAAAAGCATTATAATGTAATTAAAGCAATCTAAGAACAATTACGTGGGACGCGGGTGGCGCTGTGGGTAAAACCTCAGCGCCTAGGACTTGCCGATCGCATGGTCGGCGGTTCGAATCCCCGTGGCGGGGTGCACTCCCGTCATTCGGTCCCAGCGCCTGCCAACCTAGCATTTCAAAAGCAAGTCAAAGTGCAAGTACAGTGGTACCTCGCAAGACGAATGCCTCGCAAGACAAAAAACTCGCTAGACGAAAGGGTTTTTTGTTTTTTGAGCTGCTTCGCAAGACGATTTTCACTATGGGCTTGCTTCGCAAGACGGAAACGTCTTGCAAGTTTTTTCCTTTTTCCTAACACCATTAATACAGTTGGGACTTGACTTCGAGGAGCAACTCATAGAACGCGGTGTGGTAGCCTTTTTTGAGGTTTTTGAAGACTTTGGTGATTTTTGAAGCTTTTCCAAAACTTTTCTGACACCGTGCTTCACAAGACGAAAAAAATCGCAAGACAACAAAACTCGCGGAACGAATTAATTTCGTCTTGCGAGGCACCACTGTAGATAAATAGGGACCGCTTACCAGCGGGAAGGTAAACGGCGTTCCGTGTGCTGCGCTGGCTCGCCAGATGCAGCTTGTCACGCTGGCCACGTGACCCGGAAGTGTCTGCGGACAGCGCTGGCTCCCGGCCTATAGAGTGAGATGAGCGCACAACCCTAGAGTCTGGCAAGACTGGCCCATACAGGCAGGGGTACCTTTACCTTTTTTTAAGAACAATTACAGTTAAAAGCATCTAAAAGCTGTTTCATTTTAAACCATATTAGCAGTTAAAAACTAGATCATTCCATCCAATGATCTTTGGGTTGCAAGGGACAGGATTCTTCAGCCACCCAGTGCCTAGGTGAACAGGAATGCTTTCAAATTCATCCTGAAAGTTAATAATGATGGTGACAGGTGCACTTCACTAGTGAAGGCATTCCACAACCAGGGAGCCACTCCTGTAAAGGCTGTGTCCCGGTTCTGCACCAGTGGGGCAGCCCTCAGTGGCAGCACTGCAAAAAGGCCTCCCTAGCCAATTGTAGGGTCCAGGATAGTTGGAACTGGGGAAGGTGCTGCTTTAGGTACAGTACCTGGCTCCCAGTCAAGTAATGTGTACATAAAATGCATATATTATGGGGAGTTTCTGATTTGCAAAAATATGTGTTTCGGGTGCAAAGCTGCATACAAAAATGGGTATATTACGGGAGGTTCAAACTGCAATGCCAGTGAGTCTTCATGAGGACTTTAAAAACAACATTTGCAACCTGATTCGGATATGTGGAGAACTGAACTTAACCGGAAAAATGAGACACTTGGTTCATCATATTTGCCCATCCATATTCCTGGTGGACCTGGGTGGTGTGTGACTGTAGAAACCTTCAGCTGACATGCCCTGCCAGTGTGACTTTTCAAGGGTGAGCTTTTAAGCCACAATAGGAATGGATGTTTGTGTATTGAAAGCTTTTTTAAAAAAAAAGAATTTAGGAAGGTCCTGAATTTAGATCCAGGAAGTCCAGTTGTGAACTATTGGTGTGGATGTGAATGGCACAGCTCTGTTCCCTGCTTCTTCTTTATTTAATTTTCTTATGTTCCAGCCAACGTGAATTGGACACCAAATTTATCCTAATCCTGGACAGAAGGTTGGATACATGGACGTCGGTCAAAATGACTCTGCAAAGAATAGCAGTAAGTTCTTCTGTGGTGGGGTGGGCACAAGGGGACTGTCATTATCTGCCCAAGGACCATAATTCCTTTGTGGGTAACCTTCCAGGGGACAAACGCCAGTGGTGGGAGGAGCCAGAAATGGGCAGGGCTAGAGGCAGAAGTGGGTGGACCAATGGCTGTGACTCTTACCAGGAGAGCAGGTTGCATTTCGGCCAGGCAGAAGCCAGAGGTTTCTTCACACACAAACAAACACACTGTCTCTCTCTCTCACACACTTCCCAAGACACCCTCCATCCAGGTAAAGAAGTAGCGTTACCACAGTTCTATTGCACATTCCAGCCAGGCAAAATCATTGGAAGATGACGCTAAAGAGGGTATGGCCTGGGGACAGCTCTGAGGACTGGTTCCCCAATTCCAGAGGTGTTGGGCAGGGGAAGGGGAGTTGGGGGGCTGACCATCATTGGGGGAGAAGGCCTAGGTGTTTGGTTCCTGGTTCCTGCTTCGTCCATCCTGTCTGCAGCCAAGTTGCCAATTGCTTTAGTGGACTGTGTATACTCTGCTAGGACTGGCTAAGGTCCTGCAACTAGTCAGAAAGTTGCGAAACACCAATAGGTTTTGCCAGTATGACCTTTGCATAAAATAGGGCAGGGGGAGTGTGACCTTGATCTCTCTTCAGCACTTGATACCATTGGCCATGGTATCTTCCTGGACCATTTCTGGGAAATGAGAACTGGGCGGTGTGTTTGGGGGGTCCTGGGCTGCCCAGATGACAAGACTCACCTTTTTAGAAAGGCTTTGGAAGTAAACCTCAAGGAAAATTCCATACCCGCTGCCTGTCAGGGCGGGTGTCACGAGTAAGTCAGCAATAACTCACACAGTAGCAAGTGAAGTTAACTCTTTATTCAAATAAGAGAAGTTCGGGAAAATTAAAAAAAAACAACACCATTTTATAAGTTGTATGAGCTTGTTTCTCAGTTTGATTCTTTTACATGGTTTTGCATGTTTTGTGATATTTTTTTATCGTCTAGTAATTCTTTATTGTAACTGATAAGTGTTATTATTTGTGGATATTTAATTTTACTGTTTACTATTATATTCTAATGGATTATTGAAAATTGCTTTATTTGATATAAGTTGTTTATTTTAAAGTTATTGTGGCTTTCTTTTATTGGAGCAGATTATTATTATGTATGTGATCTTTGCTGTCTATTTTATTGTTTCTTCAGCTTGTAAACCGCCACGTGCATAGTAATATAGAAAGGCGGTATTACAAACTAAAAGTGAAATGAAAATTGAAAATAAACAAAAGAGCCCAGGAGGCCAGACCTAGTGAGCAAAGCAACTCATCCCAGTAGTTCTTACCCCAATGAGGCAGTTGCAAGGACTGAAGATCCCTGCTTTCCCACAGTTCTCTAAGTCTTCTCCCCTGTTTCCTTCCCAAGCAATCTGAGACTCCTTCGTCTTACCTTTCTTTGATCCGCCCTCTTCACACCTCTTTGGATTCTGGAAGACCAGAAGAGAGGGGAGCTGGTCACCGCAGGATGGGGAGACAACCAGGCTTCCTCACCAGCCTGCCTCATCTCTGCCACTTGGCCCTTGCCTCTGCTTCTGCTTCTGATTATGGACTGCTGTCTGCCACAGACTCTTCCTGCTCACTAAACCCTGTTATCTCTTCAGCTTCTAACACCTCTTCACAATCTGCTCCCTCTTCTCCTTCTGACTACTCATCAGCATCCCACTGCCAATCCCTCTGAGCCTTCTTCCCTTAGGGGTTCCCCAGCTGGTGCCTCCCACCACCCCTCTGCATCCAGCCAGTCCATGACACTGCCTTGCAGAATATCTTTGGGAGAAGAAAAGGCTCAGGAGTAAACCCTATCCAAATCCATAGTGCAGTCCCTAAGATGGTTGGATGGCGCCTTGTATACCTCTTCCTGGCAACTCCTGCAGCCAAGCTGGTGCCAAATGTATTGCTCTGCTTTCCTTTGGAGCACATCAGCAAGGCTGAGAGGGGAGTCTTGTTGTCTGGGCAGCCCAGGACCTCCATACGCACTGCCCAGTCTAGAGCCCTGGAGAGGTCACCCATCTCTGCAACCACAACCATCTCAAGACGGATGGATGCCAACAACAGCAGCATCTGACAATGGATTGTATAACATAGCTATTGTGGCCATTGCTAGCCTTTTTCTCCATTATTTTGACTGCCCCCCCCCCCCTTTAAAGGTGTCTAGGTTGCTGCCCTTCTCTGCATCTTGTGGCAGCAAGTTCCATAGTTTAAACTAACGCACTGTAGCTATTGATAGAACATAGGTAAAGGTAAAGGGGCCCCTGACCATTAGGTCCAGTCGTGACCAACTCTGGGGTTGCGGCGCTCATCTCGCCTTATTGGCCGAGGGAGCCAGTGTACAGCTTCCGGGTCATGTGGCCAGCATGACTAAGCCACTTCTGGCAAACCAGAGCAGCGCATGGAAACGCCGTTTACCTTCCCTCCAGAGCGGAACCTATTTATCTACTTGCACTTTGATGTGCTTTCGAACTGCTAGGTTGGCAGGAGCTGGGACTGAGCAACAGGAGCTCACCCTGTCGCGTGGATTCGAACCGCCAACCTTCTGATCGGCAAGTCCTAGGCTCTGTGGTTTAACTCACAGCGCCACCCGCGTCCCCTTGGTAGAATATAAGTTGTAGGTATTGATAGAACTTTTGAAGAGTTCTGCTGCATCAGGCCAAAGGAGAATCTTGTCTAGCATCCTGTTCTGACAGTGGCCACCCAGATACTCCTTATAGGAAGCCTGCAAGCAGAATCTGAGCACAGCAGCACTCCTCCCCTACTTGTGATTCCCAGCACCTGGGATCCAGAGGCATGGCACATCTGGCAGTAGAAGGATAGCATAGCCATCCTGGCTAGTAGCCTAAAACACCTCAGGGGCATGTAATCTGCTCTCTTCACCAGGGCACATCTGTGGCAGCCAGCAGCAAAAATGGAGACCATATCAAAGTTACCAAATGGCCCCTCTATCCCTATTCCTCTCCCTCTCTGTCTCTGTATTAGTTGTCCAGGAGCTATCAGCCATCAAAGCATTATTTGTTTCTCATCTGTGGGAAAGCTTTGAGGGAGGGGGGGAAACACCAGAAAGGATGCTCGCTAGAGTCTTAACACTGCTCCGGAGTGTGTTGCTGCTGTGAGCTATAAATGGCAATATATACGTCTTCAAACTTCTGCATTCCACCTTAAAAATCTATAGCTGTTCTTGGCCACTGAGTCTCTCCTTGCACTCCCCCCCACCTTTCTTGCCGGCTAGCACAGCCAACAGCCATTCATAGTTTTGGCACCCTTGCCTGCTCTGCTTTAGCCAGAGGAGAGGACCAGGTCATCTGCCAGTCAGTTTTGCGTTTGGGAATGAATAGATTATGGGAACATGTATCAACGCCACCCGTGCAACTGACATGAGTGAGGAGGCTGCTCTGTGTGTTCTGTGCAGCGATGCCTTGGCACGAAGAGAAGCAGCAGTGCAGGCGGCCGGCTACCCCCGGCGATTTTTAAACACCTCACGAGATCCACGGGTCTTATTTCACTGATGCCGCATTGACATTTGGGCAAGGTAGCCAGTTCCTCTGTTGCAAGGGAGATGGCCGAGGCGAATCCCCCAGGAGGCAAGATGAGGGGAAGAAGGAATGCGGTAAGGACTCTGTCTGCCTGCAGTCTTTCTCCTTTTTTTTTTTTTTGCAAAGCAGATTTCTAAGTTCAGATGCAGCCTTGATGCAGCACTAGCATCCAGCCTAGCTAGCAGTGCAGCATTCTAGGACAAACTGCTGAACACAGCGCTTGGAAAATTAAGGGGGGGGGGGCGAGGGAAAGGATGATGTTTAGGCAGTATTTACTGCGTTTTCCGTAATTGTCCAAAACACCTGTCCACACTGACGAAGCAAGGTTGGCACCAGTTTTAAACAGAGCTCCTAAGTCTGGGTGTCTGTGTCTGAGAGATGTGGGGGACTTCAGAACCCCTTTATTGCATCATACATATGCATCATGCATATATATATTCCTCGGTCTTTGAAGGCAGAAAGAGGAAATCAGGCAGAAATATTTCATTCTTTGTGGAGCCTCCTGCAGGGCCTGTAAAGAAATAGGCCATGCTTTTTGAAATTAGCTACTCCTAGAATGCCAGCCGTGAACACTTTCCCTTCTGTCAGGGACAGCCCTGATCTTTTACCTGCGCTTAATAAAACCATTGTTTCTAATTTTTTAGCATTTTTGCAGAGGGAGGGGGAAACTCCTTTGAACTCTTCTGTTAGCCAGTACAGATGCATGTTCTTCTTGCTCTCTAAAACTTACGCTGGCCAGTTCTACCACACATGCATGCAAATGCGTTTGTGCATGGATGCAAAGTGTAGCATAGTGTACTCTTTCAATTCCCCTTCCCCCCACCTCCAAAAATGAAACAATACTGCCTATCTGTAGGGCAAATGTTGCTCAGCTATTCTGCAAATTCAGTCAATTCCATCATATAAGTGAAAAACTTGTACAATATGTTTTGGGGCTTGTTTGTACTTTAAAGAAAGAGAGAGAGAGAATTATGATGGTCGGTTTATTGATATGTTCCTACTTTAGATTAGCCAGTGCCAGATAAGACTCTTGCAGAGGTGGATTTAGGGGAGTGCAACCAGTTCAGTCAAACTGGATGAAGAGCCTTGGGGGCACTGCAGGAGGTGCCACAACTTTGATGTAAAATGGAAAGCGAGAAGTGGGAGGGAGGCGCCAATTTTTGCCATTGCACAGGACGTGGCTGACATTTGAAGGGTCTGCTACTGACCCTTGCAGACTAAATCAACATTCAGCAAGAATAGGGGGAGCTTTGGTGATGTGCCAAGTGGAGTGGGGGAATACTTGGGATGAGAATAGAGGTTTCACAAGCCCCCACCCCCATCTTGAAATGGGGGATTTGAAGATGTCCTTGCTGCACAACTGTACCCAGCCTTCTAGAATGTTGAGGGATAGCCTTGGCACCATGATTTCTTTAGCTCTGTTAGGCTCTGGTTTTTGCACATGTGGAAAAGTTAACTTCTGCAATGGCCAGGACTTTGAGCCATGGCTGTGAAGCCTGTGGCCTCCCATATGCTGTTAGACTCCAACTCCCGTCAGCTTCGCCCTAGTGCAGTCAATGGTCAGGGATAATTGGGAGCTAGAATACCAGCAATGTCTGGAGAGTTACCCTTTCCTCAGCCCTGTCCAAAGGGGAGACAAGCCACGACTTCTTGAGTCAACAGTCAATTCCCACTTAAAACTGCTTCAGCTTTTCAGTTTGGTACCTTAAAAGACTTCACAGGATTTATTAAGGCATGCGCTTTCGTGGAGTCCAAGCTGACTTTTCCAGATGGGTGACGATACATCTGACGAAGTGGGCTTGACTCCACGAAAGCTTACACCACAATTAATTCTGTTAAGTCTTTTAAGGAGCCAGAAGGCTCTTGTTCGGTTTTGCTCCAAGAAAAGCTACCCACCTGGAAGAGTTTGCAGGTTGTGCTTCTGGTCAATCTCAATGGGATTGGCTGACTCCTACTGCTTTTTAGGAAGGAAAATCAGAGTCTGCCATAGGCTACAGGGACAATTAGTTATGTAAGGTTGATGTGGTGCCAGGCTGACTCCGTTTTCTCCTTCCTGCAGGGGTGCTCCAAGCTAGAGGTTGGGAACCTGTGGCACTCCAGATGTTGCTGGATGTTGTTTCAACTCCCACCAACCCTGCCTGTGCTATCCGGGACTAGTGGGAGTTGTAGTTCAACTTGCCCATGGAGGACTGCAAGGTCTCCACCCCTGCTCGGTTCTAGTCTGAATTGGAAGCCAGAGTTCCCTATTCTGCCCAGTGGAACTTGCAAAGGAGGCACTGCCTCACCAACCTCAACCTGCCCTGAGCCAGCCCCAAACTACCTGGTTTCTTACTTACAACCAGAGGCATACCTAGGCTCCCTTGCACTTGCTGAGGCACCTCACCTGGCTGCCCAAAGCAGCGGAGGAATGGCCTGCAGTGGATGGGCGAGCTCCTAGCCACCCCAGAGTGGAGAGGCACAATTTTTGCACCCCCAGGCCTGTGCCCTTGTTCAGCCCCTAGGCATACCTCTGCTTAAAACTGCTATTCAGCTTCCGCCTGTTTAGCTTCAGTGTTGCCCTTGCAGAACTCAGCAGGGAAGAGGATGGAGACTAAACTAGAATGAGTTGTCCCTGTCTGTCATTGGCTCTGCCTTCACTTAGGCTGTTTTCAGACAGCCCCTTTGTTCCATTTCCCTGACATTTTCTTACCTGATAATTACTGCATTCTAGGAGATTTTCCATGTGATATAACAGCCACTTCTGAAAATGTAGCAGCTGTTTAGTGCTTGTTTCCATGCTAATTGCTTCCAGGAAAAAAATCTGTTTTCAACTACATTAACCTGGAAAATCGTGGGAATTTTTGCACTGCAGTTTTCCCACTGTTTTCATAGGTCATGCTATGTGATGAAGTTTGGGCTGGTGTTCCAGCGCAGAGTTCTTCCTTGCCATTTTCATGTGGGGAGGACAGAAGCACTCATGTGCATACTGGGTGGTGGCAACATATCTGGTGATATCTGCTGTTGCATCACACCACACACACTGATGTGCATAAAATATAGCATGGTACATGGCAATATATCAATCAAGAAGTCACAATGCAACAGATAGTGTGGTGTAAAAGGAATATTGGGAGATGGAGCAGAAGGAAAACTAATGCAATAATCCCTGAGTCTGAATGCAGACTTGCTACTGGGCTCCTTGCCTTCTGCCCTACAATGACCACAAGACACCAATATTTCTTCCTGTCCTCTCCAGTCTTGTAAAAATGCAGGAAGAGCCCTGCTGGATTGCACCAAAGACCCAGGATCTAGTCCACCTCCAGACATTGCCAAACAAATGCTTTTGGTAATAGGCTTCTCTTGTTGGTGCCCCTGTTATCAGGTAGACTGCTGCTGAACAAGGAGTTTCTATTTAGCTGCCACAGGTTCTTTTAATGTAATTAAATTTATATACTGCTTGACTGAAATAAAACCTCTAAGCAGTATTTCAGAAATATTAAAATTATCAGTTAGAAACCCCCAGTTGGAAACAAATAATTAAACTAAACTAAAACTAAAAAGAGATTGAAATGCATGTAAGTTTTTGCATGTCTGGGTAGATTTTAAGCAGGTGCTGCAAGGAGTGCAGTGAAGGCACCTGCTTATGTCAATAGGCAGGGAGTTCCAAAGTTTAGGTGCTGCCCACAAAGTGATTAGTTTCTTGTAATTGTGGAATGAGAATTATGTGACCCCTTCAATGGTGCCAGTTCTGTAGGTCAAAGTGGGCATATCTCACAAGTAAATTAGTTAATACCATTGGTAGATCTCTTCTTCACCCATGGATTTGACTTATCCCCACATTTTTAAGGTCCCTTCGTGTGTTCCTGAATTCTCTATGTAGGTTATCTCAGGCTAAATAGAGCCCCCATGCTCAGATGCAGTATACCTTTGAGTACCAGGCTCTGGGGACAAAAAGGAAGGGTGGGTTGTTGCCTCCATGCCCTGCTTGTGGGCTTCTCAGGGGCATCTGGTTGGCCACTGTGGGGAACAGGTAGACCTTTTGAATTGTCCCTTTCAGTAAGGCTGTTTGTAGGTTCAGTTCCACAGGAGGCCTGCCGATAAAATAATTTTGCTGGCTGTTCTCTGAGAATGCTGCAAACAGAATTGGTTTAAGAGCCAACATTTTGTTTGGGACTACTTTTAAAAATAAAAAAGTAGGTTTGTGTTAATATTAAAGTGTTTTTGTTCCAGTTTAAAATGCAAGAGGACAAAAGCTGACCAGGTGCATAACTTTCTCCCGTTGGTTTAAAAAGGGATTTAGAAGCAGCCAATGTGTCTTCATCAATGTTAGAATCAGCCTCTTTTCCATTTTACCAGATCCTCTTTTTGGGGGGAGGGGATTACAGAGCAGAGCCCCGCCCCCCCCAAGCTGGGAGGTGGTAGTTAGATCATGGTTGAAGATTTCACATATGTATTATCTGAAAGGGATGGGTGAGGGATAGCTAAATGTAGTTATTTATTTATTTCATAAAATTTATATGGGGATATATATATATGTATATATATATATATATATATATATATATGTAAAAAAGCCTCAAAATGGTTTACAAAAGATAAAACAGTAAAATCAAGAAAAAATTGCAACCTTACTTTAAAACATATAAAAGTTAAAATACTAAAACAGATTAAAATCACCTGAACTTTTGCAGCATCTGGGTAGGCTTGCCTAAACAGGAATGTTTTTAGCAGGCTCTGAAGAGAATACAGTGAAGGCCCCTGCTTGGTCTCAATAGGCAGGGAGTTCCAAAGTTGTAGGCGTTGCCACACTGAACGATCAAGTTTGTACAAATGCGGCGCTTATCATTCTCATTGCTGGAGGTTAGCCGTGCTTGAGCTCAAACCCTCCTCATAGTCAAAGGCTGTAGAGAAAGGCAAGATTGCATTAAAAAAAAGTCCCCAGGAGAGCCATTGTGGGGGATGGCATGGGGGATCTGAATGAAACAGATTTGCTTATGTAAGGTTAGGAGAAAAGGTTTTAAAAAAGAAGAAGCTCACCATTCCGCCCCCTCTCTCGCTCTCGGTGTTCAGGAGCAGATTTAAGGTAGTAAGGATATAATTTGATGAGGAGGATGTACTTGTAAGGAAGGGCTATATTTCTTTTTGACAATTCAGCATGGGCCAAGTCTCATTAGGGCTGTTCATTTAGAAATGGTGAGCCAGGAAAGAGTGATGCAAGCCAACTGCTAACAAATAAACTGCATGTCTTTAAGTCTGAAAGGAATCACTTGCAGAAAAGCCTGCTGCACGAGTCACCGCTGTTGTTTCCCCTGGAACGGTGGGTGGGTGATACTTTCCCACCTCTCTGCATCAAGTGTGATTTAGCATTCTGTCACTCTGGCCACTGAGGTAGAGCCTGAGCCCATTATTCCATGGCATGCCCAGAACAGGGACTCACACAGAAACACACTGAGTGGACTCTTGTGAGTTTGGATAATTCTTAGTTTTCCAGACTCTGCAAGATAATAAGCTTACCATTGGCAGCAGTCATCATGTGGGTGAGCGATTGTCGGCAACCCCCCCCCCCAATAAGCTCTACAACTTCGGCCAACCCCCCCCCCCCAAAAAAAAGCTCAACAAGTCTGGTCAATCCTCCCCAAAAGCTCTGGGCAATCTTCCCCCATTTCCTTAATTTCGAGTCTTATACACAGGGGCGTGTTATACACAGAAAACTACGGTAATACTGGCGAAGGAAAGAGAAGAGAAGATGCAAAGTCCAGCAAGCACCAAACCATCTTTGCATGCATGAGAATAGCAAACTATTTACTATCCCATCTATTTCCTATGTTCAGACTATGGGGCCAGTTCCATTATCAATAGCTCCACTCAATTCACAAGAAGGTTGGGGTGACCATAAGCCTGATGCAAACTGAACATGCTCAGTGGACCTGGAATGCTGCCAGGCTCTTGTGAGTTCTGGAGTGCCTGGAACCTTGAGCAGAAGCTCTTCTATGCTGCAACATTTTGCTGCAGATCCCATGTATGCATCCTGAAGAATGAGATTGGTGGGGCAGGGCCCTGTTTGCCCTAAAGGACTAGCCTTCACTACACAGCTTACCTAGGAGTAAGTCTCATTGAACTCAGTGGGATTTTTCCCCTGAGTAAATATGCTTATGAGTTCCAATGGAAATGGGTGGTGGTGGCGGCATTCCGTTTGGGGGCTCATTGAATTTGGAGGAAACTATCCTGTGTTCCACACTCACATGCATTGCATTACTAGTGGGCACAAAGTCTTTGCTGGGTTTGATTTCTGCTGGGTTTGATCTATGCAATCGCAAGCTACTGAGCAGTTTGCCCTTGTTTCAAGAGCCAGTTCTTGGTCCCTGGAAGTCTTCCTGCTGGCTTCATTCAGGCCAGAGTTTTGGCAATCAGTTTGCATTCATTTATTATTTTAAGCTTATCTTAAAAATAGCTCTTGGGAACATGTTGCATTTGGGCCACACGTCTCATTGCGTGGAATAGTATATTCCAATGCAGTATGTGTAATGCAATATTGTACAGGTTGAATCTGTATGCATTTTTTAAAGTTGCAGACACCAGGAATCCATTACTGTAATAATTTTGTTAACAATGTGGCAGGATAATTTATTGGTGACATTGCTTACCCTGGTTATTACACACCTCCAGGTGGCAAGTTTATGGACCCCTTCTGTGTTCATAAGAGATAACCACAGGCTCCTGGAAAGAAAGGGTGGGATAAACAAGTCCTATACAACAATTTACAGGATGTGATTGATATTCTTGCAACGAATCTTTGGAGAACTGTTCCTAACTTCCACGACTATTTGAGGATGTTTGTTCTCTTCCTCTCTCCTGCTGTGACTGCTGAGGGCTATGTTTGATATCAAATTTCTCTCCTCATACCTGAAAGTGGTTTAAAAAATGGCTGGTGAAGGGCATTGTTAACACTGCAAGGATCTGGTGCCAAAAAATTTGGCATGTGTCTATTTCAAGGGGCTATTGATTATTCCATATTGGACGGAATAAGACTGGAACTAGGTGGCTATGGGATGCACGTAGAGTCTGCTGCAAACACCAGCCTGTGTCTTCTCCTCGGGTTTTCCCTGAGAGCAACTAGCATGACACGCGGAACAGTATCACACTGCTGCAAATGTCTCAATCCCTCGCAAATGTCTGGAGAAGGGAAATTCCTGTGGCGAATATAGTTTTAATGGCTGCCTGTCTCATTCCTAAATGGAAGTACTCTCATATCAACTGTGCTGGCTACTGCTGGTTAGCTTACAGAGGATAATTCAACTTGCTGGTTCTTATGTGTTCCAAAAACTTAAATGACTTGGGATCAGTAGGGCCGGCTCTATCATTAGGCAGAACAAGACTGCTGCCTGAGGCTGCAGATGCTGGGAGAAGACAGCAGTAGCGGAAAACATCCCAGTTCTTCCTGCTGAACTCGCTCAGCCTCTGTTTGACAACAATGGTGTGTTCCAGGGGTTAAACCTGGGACCTTCTGCATGCAAAGCAGATGTCCCACCGAGATATGGCATTTCTAAAAACAACAACAACAAAGTAGTATTCTATTCCCCATGGTTCTGAATAAATAGCACAGGAAACTGCCTTAAACTGAGTTGAAACCATTGGTGCATTCAGGTCAGTATTGTCTCTGCTGACTGTAAGTGGCTATCAAGAGTTTCAGGCGGGGGACCTGCCCAGCCATACCTAGAGATGCCTGGCATTTCACCTGGGACATTCTGCATGCAAAGCAGACGCTCTGCTCCTAAGCCACTGCTCTTGCTCAATGGCCCCTCACAAGAAAGGATGGGAGCATCCTTTCTACTCCAAAAATAATTTTTGAATATGGTTTTGTGTCGTTCGCTCACTTTCCATGCTCCCTCCAGAAACACCTCCTGGTATGGAAAGGCAGGGTGTGGTGTAATGGTTAGAGTGCTGGACTATGACCTAGGAGGCCCAGGGTTCAAATCCCCACTCAGCCAATGAAGCTCATTGGGTGACCTTGGGCCAGTCACCTCAGCCTAACCTACCTCACAGGCTTGTTGTGAGGATGGAATGGGGAGCAGGAGAACTACCTTGGACTCCTTAATAAGCACAAACACAAAACAGTATCAAAGTTTGCAGCCATATTGCTGGAAAAACAGGAGGTTAACGTCATTGCTGATTTTCTAAACTGACTTTCCTCTCGATAGTGGAGAACTCTCTGTGTGTAATACTGGCTCTCTGGTTTCTCCCCCCACAGGCCTCATTTCCCGGCAACTTGCACCTAGTGATGGTCCTGCGCCCCACCGGATTCTTTCAGCGCACTTTCACCGACATTGGATTTCGGTTTAGCCAAGAGGACTTCCTGCTCAAACTGCCGGTATCACACCTGCTGCCACAGCATCACCCCGTCTTTTGTACTCTACAGCTTTACCTGCAGGGAATTTTCCTTCCCTGTTGTTGTTCAGCTGCAATGCATTTGTTTAAAATGACAGTGGATACAAATGACAATCACACACACACACGTACAAAACACCAACCTTGAGCATTTTATGGGCTTTAGAAGATGATGCTAAAAATGGAGGTGAAATGTTAAATTCATTCATATTTAAAAGCTCTGGCAGGCATTTATCTGGCAATGGGGTGGGGCCCCCAACTCGCATCAGCCCCTGGAAGCCTGTCCAATGATCAGGGAGGATGGGAGTTGTAGTTCAACAATATCTGGAGGGCTGCAGGCTCCTGCACCCCTGAATTATAGCTTTAAAGTTGGGATACATCTGGAGCTCAGAGTTTTTCTGAGTGAGAATGCTCTGAACAGTACGTTCTTTCTCTACCACACAATTGTGTCCCATATTGCAGATTGCTTCCCCGAAGAGAGTGTGGGGAGCCTGCCTGCCTGCCTGATCTGTAGGGCTCTGTCATTGGGCTCTGCCTCTCCTAAAGGAGAGAAACCTTGGACTTTGGCTTGCAATGCATGCATTCTACCTTGAGCCACAGTCGGCTTTGGGAAGAAGGAAGGAGGAGGGTGCAAACTGAAACATAGCCACCCTTCGAACTTTGCAGTTCTCCAAATTTGGAAATGTAGTTTTCCAGCCAAGTATTGTGTACAAAAATGCATCTACGAAGGCAAAATGCACATAAAAATGCCTGTGTTCATGAAAGCAATATACAACACGTGTAATGTTAAGGTAAATTGCTTTGCAAAGGTATGTACATAAGGCGCCGTTGCATACAAATGTGTACATACTTTTGCTTTTTAAAAGTTGCAAACTACTGAGGAAATCCGGAGAGCTGAACTTAAGAGTAGAAAAATGAGAAATGAAGAGAAACCAAAATGGACAGATCCACCCATCTCTAGTCCCTGTTTAAAGGCATCTGAGTAGTGGGTTGACTAGGTTGCCATTATGTGTTGTTGGGGAAGGATCCACAGTTTAACCACACACTGTGTGACAAAGTACTTCCTTTGGTCTGCCCTGAATTTCCAACCTTTCAGCTTCATTGGGTGACCCTGGGCTCTGGAATCTTTGGTTTTGGGGCTGGGGTTGGCTAATTGCAAGGCTGATTAAATGGATACATGTGCTGGTATATTCAGTGAAATGACTCCTGCAGAATCAGGTATCTAACCCTGTGAATATTAAGCTACAGGTCTATTTCCCCCTTTTCTCTTCCCCCAGGTTGTAATGCTGAGTTCGGTCAGTGACTTGCTGACATACATCGATGAAAAGCAGTTAACACCTGAATTTGGGGGCACCTTGGAGTATTGCCATAGCGAATGGGTCATCTTCAGAACAGTATGTTCCTCCCATTAATGCTGTTGTAAATGTGTGTGTAATATCTTCTTATATACATAAAAATGTAAGGTGTCATCATGCTCTGCATTTCACGTGCCACATCAACTGTGGTGTGAGGAACTGCAGGTACACCCAGGAGAGTGGCTACGCACGCCTGAAGCAAGGTTTAACAGAGAGGGGAGGCCCTTCACACAGTGGTTTAGCAAGTAAAAGTGTGAAATGCCTCTCCCCCTTTAAAAGGGGGTGGAGCTGGAGGAGAGAGGGGTGGGTGTTAGGGCAATGGGCTTGGTGCAAGCTGTGAGGAATAGGGAGCAGAGGTAAAGATTCAAGGGAGGGGATTTGGTCATGGAGGGGGAGGCAAAGAGGTATGCAGCATTGGCAAGTGCAGAGAGTAGATGCCGCAGGCTTTAGCATATATGCAAAATTATAACATACCTTGGGTAATTTTGGACCATGCAATGGGAAGTTCATGAAGTTACCATCCAGGACTCCAGCTCCCACCAGCCTCAGCAAGGGCACTAGTCAGAGATTATGGGAGCTGGAGTCTACTAATATCTGGAGTGTAGCAAGTTGGCTACCCATGTTAGTACTCTGGCTGCCAGCAGCTTCTCAGGGTCCTGAAGAGAGAAGGGACTTCCCGTCATTAGCTGCAGTACTAGATCCCTTTTAACTGGAGATCCCTGGGATGTAACCTGGAGTGTTCTGCATGCAAAGTAAATTGTTCTGCCACAGAGCTATGGTGAACTTCAGTCCTACCAACAACAGCTGAACTAAGTTGTAGGTGTATGTAGGTCCCGCTCTATGAACATTCGCTATGTGAAAATTCACATATCCAAACACAGTACCTGAACTTTGCTATACACACTGCTGATTCAGATATCAGAACAGAGAGCATTTTTTACTTCCTTGTTTGCCTTTCGCTGGTTGGCTGAGGGAGGGAGAGTGATCAGACAAACCAGAGATAAACTTTTCTGGGTTCTCCTGTGGTTTCCTGAGGATTTCTTTGGCTTCTGGGTGGGGTCAAAGTTCCTTGGTCAGGAACACATTAGAATTTACCCTTTAGCAATCAGTAGAATTGCTCACCTAATGAACAATTTCCAGAGAATGCATTGTGTTCAGTTAGCAGGACACGCTGGTGTACAAAGCTCATCATCTCACCACTTATATACCCAACCAATCACTGCACTTTGCAGGAGAGCACCTTCTCCTGCAGGTACCATATCATCAGGAGGTGCATGTTGTGTGGAATTCACACCTTTAGTGTAGCAGCACCTGCCATTTGGAAGCCCCTTGGTTTGAAAGTCTCCATTATCTGTTTGTGCCTACGGAACACCTTGGTTTTCTAAACATCCTTTAAAGTGCAGATTTGTTTTTATCCCAGTCTATACCTGTATTGGACCTGAATTTGTTCTGTATTGGACCTGAATATGTTTTTATTGCCAATGCTTTTTTGTTGTCCATTGCAAATCCATCAGGGGAAGCGATTCCTAAATGAAAATAAGCAACTATATAAATAAATACCTCACTGCTGCTTTTATCAAGCTTAAGCACCAAGCGGCATGCCAAGCTGATTAACAGAAAACTTTCTCCCCCAGGCCATAGAAAGCTTTGCACTAACAGTGAAGGAAATTGCCCAGATGTTGCAATCCTTTGGCATGGAGCTGGCAGAAACAGAGCTCCCAGATGATGCCTACTCAATTGAACGCATCCTGGCACTGCGCACAGAGAAATACTATCAGCTGAAGGCAAGTTGCATCCGAAATTACCTGATCCTGTGAAAAACTTTGGTCACCTCCAGACTCGATAACTGTTTTGCAGGAAGGGTTCAATCCCATACTGGAGATTTAGGTTTGCACAATTAGAGTAAAGCACTTGTGCGGGGGGCGGGAAGCAATTCTAGACTTTTTTTGGGGTGGGACTCAATTGCACACTAGCATAAGGGTCTAGGAAGAGCCTGCTGGATCAGGCCAATGGCCCATCTAGTCCAGCATCCTGTTCTCACAGTGGCCAACCAGATGCCCCAAGAGAAACCGGAAAGCAGGACCTGAGCATAATAAGAGCACTCTTCCCTCCCCTGGTTTCCAGCGACTGGTATTCGGAACCATTACTGCCTCTGACCATAGACCAAATTCAGATTGCATTTAGATGTGAAGGGGTTCTGCAACAAACCTAGTTCCCTAGCAGGTGTTGGGCGGGGGGAGCATCATATAATCCCCACACAAGCAACTATTCAATAAACAGGTTGGGATGTCAGGGAGGAAATGACATTTCACTGTCCTGCTTTCCTTTCCTTGCTTTTGCCCCTGTGCTATGGTATATTATTGTCCTGGAATCACTATTTGCTAGCTAAAGGCTGCCACGTTTGATGGGTGGAGGAAGGGACAAGGAAATCCAGTCCATTAATCAAAGCAATTCTTCAGCGCCATTATTTTACTCCTGCTCAAACTGATGTGCATCTATCTTATTAATCCTGCCATTTCGAAGTGATAGATCGTGATTTCTTAAACTAGGTGTCTCGGCCCTAGCTGTTATTGCTTGTTTCTTATTTCTACAACTTCAGAAAGGCACATGGTACACACAAAGTTTCATAAGCAAATATTGCATTAACTTCTGTCCCCTTAGACCTTACACTCTGCCTATGAGCAAGGAAATCCTAGAATTACAGAATAAGAAATAGTGTTGCCAGTTCTGACTCTGAACTCTGTATAGAGATCTTGCCTCAACTATAGCATCTCTAACCAGGGACAGAGGGAGGGGGGAATCGATTCAGTTCTCATTGGAAGGTGAAACTACCTAATTTGCAGTTTCCAAGACAAAACACAACCTTCAAAATCCACAGTTCTCTGGATTTTGCATTGTGGTTCCCCAATCAAGTAATATAGACCAAAATGGACATGTCAGAGTAAAGTATGCAAATAATTGTATGTATAAAACAGCAAACAAAAAATGTGTTATATTAGGGAAAACGGCTTAACAAAAATGTGTGTATTTGTCCAAACTGCATACAAAAATGTGACTATTATTATTGCACTAAAACTTGGACAGATTTTCAGTTTGCTGCAGAAATGTGAAGAACTGAATTTAAGATTGGGAAAATGAGAAACCGAGAGAAAGTGACAGATTCAGCCATCCCTGTCCCTGACAGATGGCCATTCCAGCTTGTGGCTTCAGTAACTCCAATGAAGGAGAGTCCACCATCTCTCTCAAAGGAGTATTTTCTAAGGTCAAACGGCTCATACCATTGGGAAGGTTTTCCTAATGTTGAGTCTCTTAATACGGGTATTGCTAGACCTGCATCCCATCCAGCAGTTGTGGTATGTTTCAGGTACACAGCAGAGCAGTCATGATGGATCAAAATGGATGGTGCAGCACCATGTTTGTGTCTCTTCCATAGAAGCTGCTTGGACCTTTGTGCACATATCTGCTTCTTTACATAAGGCTGATGGAGAGCTTCGCATTATGTTTAGAGTTCCTGTAAAAGCAGCCATGATACTTAAACCAAAGTGAGAGCATAACGTGCTTTGGCAAACCAGCTCTGGAAGTGTGCCAAAGTTTGCTGTGTGGGGAACTGCTTATAGAGCAGGCAGGGTCCCAGTTGCTCATTTCTCCCACTTCCAGGCAGATTATGGCTATTCGTCATCTACGATTTTTGTGGGTCCACCCACACCAACAGTAAAATTGATGGGGAAATACAGTGAAAGAGCCCAGCTCCCTGGTCCTGATCAATATAAAACACATATTCAGTTTTTATTAGTTGGTTCTAGTTCTCAATATTTCTAGTTATGCCCTCTAGAACAACAGATGTTAATCTGCTCCATCTTCTGCATGACAGCCCCACCAGATGTTTGAAGACCATGTCTTCCCTTAGTCTTCTCTTCTGCAAGCTAAATATACCCAGGGACAGGTGAGCAGGTGCAATTGCAGATGTGGTGTAGATTTGATTCCAGCTGAGGGTTGGGTTCAGAGGGCTCCTTTTGGAATTGTGGTCCTTGACACCTCATTGAGTTGGAAACGGAAGACCACCATGGTGGTTCTGGTGACATATTAATCAGCAGTGCTTATTATACATGCTGCAGGAAGATATTACGACAGTGACCAAAGAAGGAAACATGCTGCTGTGTAGTTTAGAGGAACCTGACATGGATGAACCTGACAAAGAGGAACCACAGGAGAGATCTGGTGACTGGGAGACTGTCAACCGGTGAGCACGTTGAGCATCATGCACATTTTAAAAGCTGTTGACTAGGATCACTGTCTTGCCCATTGAAAGCATAGAAACATAAGATGAACCCTGTTGGATCATGCCAATGACCCATCTTGTCCAGCATCCTGTTCTCACAGTGGCCAAGCAGATGCCTGTTGGGAACCCATAAGAAGGACCAGAGTATAAGAACATTCTCTGCTCCTGAGGTTTCCTGCAAAACAATGCACAGGAGAACTTAAGGATAAAGGCTATCAATGACTGCTAGTCACAATGGCTGGGTACTATGTTCCAAGCCCTACCTGGAGATGCTGGGAATTGAACCTAGAACCTTCTGCATGTGGAAGCCCTACCACCGAGCAATAGCTCTTCCCCCCAAAATACGAACAGGAAATTATCTTTATATAGTCCATCTAGCTTAGTGTTGTCTGTGATGGTTGGAAGATGCTCTTCCATTCCTGTTGGGGAAGAAAGCAGCCGTGTGCCTGGGGTCAGGTAGGCACTCCATTGGAGTGCATTCCCATCCACCCCCCAGCAATGGCAAAAGTTATGGGGGGGCAAGCAGGCAAGCCACCACCTTGGATACAACCTCTTCTTCTCTGTGTGCAATGGAAACATCCTCACCTGTCTTGCACCTGTGCCACCTCTGAACGGGACAGCCTTCTTTTACCTTGGACAAGCTACAATTTGTTCCCTGGTGAAAGGAGGTTGCAACAACACCTAAGGGTTGTTTTCGGGGGGTGGGGGTTTGGCAAAGTACCTTGCTGGATTCTGGAGTTTCCAGTCCTCAGCAGTCCAAATACGCATTGGGTGGCTGGAGTCCATTTAAATTTCTGACGATGCCGCGTCAGGGACATTGTGTGAAATCTAAAAGGTGCCTGCTTTTTCCTTTTTCTTTTTAAGGGGTTGAGCTCTTTGTAAAAATGTCTTTTTTTAATGGCTTGGGACCACCTGGTAGAAATGCAGTTGAGGGTTTTTTATTGTTTTTATTAATGATTTCTTGGGTTACAATAGTACATTTTTTTAAATGGATAACTAAATCAGCTCCCTCTTGTGAAAAAAAGGTTGCTTGCACAGTTACATGAAATGGAAATTGCTTTTGATGGATTCTGGGAGAAACATCAGCTGAAGATGGAGCAGTATTTGCAGCTTTGGAAATTCGAGCAACATTTCCAAGAGGTAGGATGAGGTCCCCATCCCATCAGCCCTGGCTAAGAAACTATTGCTGGCGTTTTTTAATATTCATTCGACCCACACAGTAGCTTTCAACTACTGTGTGCTTGAAAGGTATAGAGGACCCTTTCCCCCTGTGAAGGGCCTTTGATCTGCAGGAGATGTCATGGGGTGTGTGGCTCCTTTGATGTGTGGAACTGGAGCCTGTGGTGGGCAGAAGACCACCCCTGCCACCCCCATTCTCTGCTTGTTTAGCTTCAGATGTCTTCCTTGCTCAAACATAACACAACATTTTCAAGTGAAAACAGAGCAAAGAGGAATGTGTAGACCACATGAGGGGAACCTAAGAGCCACAAGTTCCCCTTCTGTGCTTTAAATAATATTGTGCCCCTCCTGTTTTTGTTTTTCTTTTTGACAAAATTTCCTCTTCCTTTTAGCTCAGTAAAGCCATTGAATTTTTAATGGAGAAGCAAAGGGAGGTGCCGGATACTGGAGATAATGTATCTCAAGTAAAACAGAGGGTGTTGGATCTGGAAAACTTGAACAAAATGGCACAGGTGAGAGCGCCATCCAGTTGGTGTCAGTGAGGAACAGCCATCCTAACCCACCTAGAGCGGGGATGGGGAGGTGTTCCATGGTGCTGTACTACAGCTTCCAAGACCCCTGACTATTGGCCAGGATGGCTGGAGGTGGGGGGCACTCTGACATCTCTTCAGCAGATGACACAAGGGACAAAAGTTGGCAGAGCAACAACTGTAAGCGTTGCCTTTGTGCAGTAGGCTGCTTTCTCTCACATTTTTCCGCCATCCTCACAAGCAAGGAGCATGATAAGAGTTCAAGGACACATTCCAGCCAGGAAAGAAGACTCAAAGAGGCTGTGAAGTAGGGACAGTGTGTGACTGGGGAGAGAAGGTGTTGCCTGGGAAGAGCTTTGAGGGCTAGATAGAGAGGCCTGTGAGGGCCACATGGTGACCCTTCTTCCTCACACAGTCTAGAAATATAACTCCTACCCCCTCTTTTATTTGGATGTTACATAGGAGTTGACAGGGAAGGCTCAGGTTGTGATCCTTCATGGGCACCAGCTGGCAACCAACCACCACTACGCCCTCAACTTGATCTGCCAGCAGTGTAATGAGCTGCGGCACCATTCGGATATCTTGCTGGAGGAGATCAAAAGGAAGCACAACCAGCTCCAAAGAACCTTGGACCTTCTCACTTCTCTGCAGCAGGTAATGTGGAGCCAGTGTGGTGTAGTGGTTAAGAGCGGTAGACTCCTAATCTGGGGAACCGGGTTCGCGTCTCCGCTCCTCCACATGCAGCTGCTGGGTGACCTTGGGCCAGTCACACTTCTTTGAAGTCTCTCAGCCCCACTCACCTCACAGAGTGTTTGTTGTGGGGGAGGAAGGGAAAGGAGAATGTTAGCCGCTTTGAGACTCCTTAAAGGGAGTGAAAGGCGGGATATCAAATCCAAACTCTTCTAATGTCCAGAGGTGGACCTCCAGACACAGTGAATGAATGACAGAGCGTTGCTTTCAGAGTCCAACTCTGCATGCAAAGGATGGAGCTGTGCATCTGCTGTGATCCTGCAGGAGGGCAGGATGGGCTACTAGCCACAGAACCCCAGTTTTAATTTACAAGTTTGCAAGTGTGGGAGTGAAACTTTCTCGAAATTAAAGAAGCCAGAGGGAAGGCTAAATAGCATTTCTGAGGCTTCAGTGTCCCACATAGCTCCTTGCTCCTCCCCAGAATAGATAATGTAGAAGAAGATGAAATTATACTATTGCATCATCCTGGATTGTGGAGTTGACTTCTTGTTGGTTCAGGATTCTAATTTTGTAGGCCAGGAGCAGGGAACCTCCAGTCTGGAGCCTAATTAGGTGTCCCTATTTGGCCCAGCCATGCCCATCAATGATACCAGCTGTGGCACAGGAAAAGACATGCCTGGAATGAAAGGGTGTTTTTGTATGTTTGTTTTTGCTGGTACTGCTGATCCTGCACAGTTCTATGGAAAGATCTGTGCATGCCACTTTGCGAGCCTTGACAGTCGGCTACTCACTGGGGCGTTCAAAGTGGGATGCCTTTGCCTGCACAGTTGATTTCAAACCACACAGGCTGCCGGTTAAACGCCAAGAGACAGGGGAGATCAGGACCACAGGCCTTGGGGTTTGCAGGGGACGTGGTAGAAATTGTCAAGATCCGGTCTGGTCTGGGCAAGGCAAGGCAGATCAGGACCCTGGACAGATCTCATAGGAAATTGCAGGCTGAGCTGCAGAAGATGTTGCTCTGCAGTGGACCAGAGGCATTTAAATGCTGCCTTTCCACAGTGAACTCTGTGCCCAAAGCAGCCTGTAACAAACAATCAGTCATCAAAAGCTTTGGGGTGGGGGAGAGGTCAATTTACAAAACATATTCAATAAATTCAAAGTGGACAAAAAATATAAACAATTAGCAAATTAGAATAAATTCAATATAACAAAGAAAAATAGGCTTAGAGGTTTATTTTTATTTTTTTGCTGTTGTATTTTGGAATTTAATTAACAAATAAGTTCCAACTGCTGCTGCAGGTCTTATTGGTCTCCAAGAAGTCTCAGCTCTGCAAGAAACCTCAGGGGGTCTTCTCATGTGGCTAGCTGAGTTATAGCTGGCTCCCTTTTCTGTCCTCTGTAGACCAACAACAGCACTTGGGAAACGCTTGGGAATCCTGGAAGTTCTGGCTGCTTTTGCAGGTCTTATGGCCTAGCAGTACTCAGACGTACAGACTGGACCTTCTCTTCCACCGCCTCTCCCTTTAAGAGCTCATAGCTGATTCTGCAGTTGCATGTCAAAGCATGGCTGTGGAACAGGAGAAGCTATGGAGGAGTCACCCCCCAGAGTCAGAGAACGATAGAAGAGCCACCTCTAGCACAGTGTAGGAGGTCTCCTTAATAAGGGTGACCTGTGATTTTCCTGGCACTGGATGCAAAGCACATGATGACAACAATGCAGCAGAATAAGAGGGTTAGGCAGTTGCTGGAGCTGGTTGGAAGAGGACATTGGAGACAATACTTCCACCTTGAATCTCCTCCTGTCCTCTAAGCCTGTTCATAACAGATGGGAGAGGGGAAGTCTACTGCTGCCTACAGACTGCCAGTTGGTCATTACCCTAGGCATGACCACCAACCTGTTCCTACTCATGTTTTTTCACCAGGCCCTGGAGTGCTGCGATGAAGGAGCCTACCTTCTAGCCAACCAGCAGATGGATAAATGCCAGTCTCGAGAAGGTGCCCAGAAAGCTCTCCAAGACATAGAGAATTTCCTTGAGAGTTCTTCGCTGCATTTATATGCTGACCCACAAACCCTGTACTCTGACTTTGAGCCCATCTTAACTCCTGAACTAAAGGTAGGCCCGTGGTAGAGGAATCGCATTTGTGCTGGCCGTGATAGCAAGAGCTCCGCTACACAGTGTGCTAGCCTTGAATCCAACAACCTGAAAATACTGGCGCAATTAAGCTTGTTGGCCTAGGCTGGGGTTGCCTCCCAGGCTTTACACCAATAGGCCAAAGTGGGTCCCTGACTCTTATGGAGGCTTCCAGATTAGAGCTGATCACCAGCCTGAACTACTAGGAGATCCAATATTGTGTCTCAAACTGACCTCCGCTTCACAGGAGCTGGGCTTGATCAAACACCCGTGATATGTGACAAGCCAATTCTGCAAGATTTGCTTATGGGGTTTTCCTTTTTGGAATCTGCAGGCTCGGATACAAATGGTCCAGATGAAGCTTGAGAATGTGCGGAGCATGTTCGAGAACAGGCAGGCTTGCTTCAAAAAGCTAGCGGACAAACAAGCACGCCCTGTGCAGCTGGTAGCCCCACGGCCAGAAAACCCACCCCGGTCGAAATCTCCTTTGTTTTCCCCCAAACATGGTAACCTGCTTTTAAAGTTACGTCATTCAGAAATGTTCATTAGGTATCGGTGGGGAAGATGGAATGAGAATGGGCTTGAGAATGTCGTAGATTTCTTTGTATGTGTGATCAGAGAGTGAAGCTAACTGTGGAGGGCACCAACAAGTCTTTTCCTTCTCTAGTCCTCAGAGCTGTTTTGCAAGTGTATTCTTTAAGTACCCTGCAGTGTCTTCAAAAAATAACCCAAACTGATTGTTATTTATATCTCTTGTGGCCTCCACTTAATATAGTATGGAGGGAATCCCTTTTGCAATCTGAATTATTCATCTGTATTGCACTTTTAATATGTGACTGCTTTCTGCCCACTCTTTACATAATGGGAGACATAAGTGTGCAGTGTGATTGCTGGAGAGGAACTTCTGCTTGAAGATTTTGGACGTCTTCTAAAGGAGGACTACTGGGACGCGGGTGGCGCTGTGGGTTAAACCACAGAGCCTAGGGCTTGCTGATCAGAGGGTCGGCGGTTCGAATCCCCGCGATGGGGTGAGCTCCCGTTGCTCGGTCCCTGCTCCTGCCAACCTAGCAGTTTGAAAGCTCCCTCGACCAGTAAAGCGAGATGAGCGCCGCAACACGAGAGTCGGTCACGACTGGACCTAATGGTCAGGGGTCCCTTTACCTTAAAGGAGGACTACATTCCTCTGGGTGCTCCAACTACAGTACAGGACAGCTCTCAGGCAAAGTGTTTTGGTTTGCAGGTGGCCCTCCAAGGCTGTTCGCATGTTACATTCAATGAGTAAACAATCCATGTACACAAATAGTTGAGCTGTACATTTATGCACTTATTCACATGTGACATTCAATGATAACACAGATGGAATCTAGACACATGTAAAAAAAAAGTTTTGAAAAATATATTGTATTTGCCCTAACCTCACCCTCGCCATCTAGTGTCACATTTGTATAATGCACTTAAAACACACCTAAAACGTTATATTTGCAACTGTATAGCGGAGTCCACAGTCTGTGTACCTGTGTTTTGATACAGCTAAGCTGTGCAAATCTACAAGTGTAACACTCTTTCATATAAATAGTTATACATGCATAGACAACTTGTACCTGTGTTCAGTGTAACATGTGAACAAGACGTTCTGATTTCTATAATCTCAGACTGTCAGCAGAAATGATCATTTTATTGAACCCCCTGGGAACTGTCATTTGTGCTCAGCAAACCACTGGTTGTCCAGCCCAAACTGGGATTGTGCTATTTATGTATTTGGTACATGCTAATTTAGGGTTTCTCCCAGTTAACATCCTTAGGGACCTCTCACTGAAGTGCTGCCTGTCATTTTAAGAGCTTGTAGGCAGCAGGGCAAATGCAGTTTAAACCCTCTACCTTATTTGGGAGTTTTCTTTCTGATAATGCTGTCCGACATCAATGAGACCTTGTGGAAGTAGTAATGTTGTAACCGTTTTATTTTTGCAACAGCGCAGTTTGAAGATGGGGCAGCTTCTCTTCATATCTGTTTGCATTCTTCTGCGTCTGTTTTTCTCCCAACATCCTTTGCCCATTACTTCATTAAAGGTGCTTCTTCTATCTAACGGATATTCAACACTTATCTATGTCAATAAAATTAGATACTGTTCCTTTTCTTCCTCAATTGCATCTTCTCCTGGAAAGGAAGTCCATTGCCTTTCCTTTGAGGGGCCTTATTTTAGATTCTTTTCAACCTAGAAAATATATATGGTTAGATTTTATAGGAAATATGTGTATTAAAGGACTTGGGCTGGGTAGAGTGATATGTGTAGCCTTATCAGTATTTCCACCCTTCCATTATATCCAGAAATCCTTTCAGTGCGGCCCAGCTGCATTATGAGTTTAAAGCAGTTTTATACCACTCTAAACAGACACCATGGCTTCCCTCAAAGAATCCTGGGAATTGTAGTTTGTCAGGAGTGTTTCTAAATGATTGATTGATAGATAGATGTCCTGGGTGTTTTTAAGCTGAAGTTTGGTGTAGAAGTACTTTAAATAAATAAAGTTTTGCATGAATAAATGCTAGCCCCACAACAATATGGTGGTTTGATGGTGCGGGTTTGCGTGGGAAATTTAATTACCCAAGAAATGCCATCAAAGCTGGATATAGCACATTATCTGTTGTTTATTAAAATATTATTAGCCACTCTTCTTTTTTTGGGGGGGGCTTTTGGAGTGAAAAGAGGTATATAAATGAATAATAATAATATTAGATCTCAGAGTTATGTGCAAAATAAGTCAAATAGTGGACAGCTTAACGACAGTCAAGAGTAGTGACATTTAAATAGTCCAAATGTAGCCACTTCAATGGGTCTACTCCGAGTAGGATATAACCCAATGCCCTGTGATCTGCAGATGAATGGTGGTATACAAATTTAATAAAAAATAAAAATGCAACTTGAAGAGGCAGTAAAGCAAAATAGGATGCTTCAGACCTTTTCCTGGTACCTTGTCAGATTATGAATTTTTAAATTTAATCTCAGATTTTGTTCATTTCGAATTCTGTGTGATTACATAGTAAAAAAATTCTTTTGTTTCCTAAACGCCATTTATTTATTTACAAATCTTTTGTTATAATTAATAGTTCCCCCCAATAACTTTTTTTCACTTTTAAAATGTTTCATCCTCTTTGTTAAAACATGTGTGCACACAGGAACACACTCACATCTATTTTGTTTCCAGCATTAACTAACTGAACTTATCTACCTTTTAAACAGGTGGTGTAATGTAGTTTAATGTAATTCCTTTGCACAAAAGTAATCTGTAACTTGTAGACTATAATCTGCCCTTCTTCTTTCTCTTATGTCCAAGGTGTAGATTTTAATTCCAGTTTGAAATTTTCATTCGATATCTCACTGCCTGGGAAGAAGACTTCAAGGAAATCTCAAAGTTCCCGCAAGGTAGGTGGTTAAAAATGTTTAAGTACAAGTGTGACATCCACAAAATCAATGTGGAACGGTCCTGTTCCGTGTTCCTACCTGCCATCCAACCAGCCATGCCGTTTTCTAAGGGACTCTATTCCAATCCTCACCAACTTGTCTCCCTACTTGCAATAGATGCTGAGCATTCTAAGGACACTGAACATGATCTATCCTTGTCGTGCTTTTTAGGTCCTCTCCTCCTTAAGCCATTGATTCCTCTCTGTTGTGCATGGTTGGTGCTGTTTCGGCTACATACCATAGTCAAAGGAATGACTTTGAGGGAAATCCCGCATACCATTAACAAAGTGCTCCTCAAACCACATATTTTGATGCAGCATTGACACTCCTTGTCCAGAACAAGCATAAAAAAACAAGATGGATGGGGGACCACATAGCTAAAATGTGTAAATGGGACAGAAGTTTTATCAGTGCAGTCTTATGCCTACTCACTTGCCCAGTTCAGATGAAATGCCCAAACCAAGCTTTAAATTAGTGCTACATAAACTAACCTGGATAAGCCGTTGGATCAAGGCTCATTGATCCTTTGGTGTGGCTTGGAGATCAGAAGCATTTTTCTCCGAGTGTAAACTAACCACAGTTTGTTGCTGCATCCAGTCTGGGGTGTGGAAGTTGATTTAAACTATGATTTATTTAACAATCTTGGTTTAGAAACCATGGTTTGATCTTCTCTTGTTTCAAAGAGCCAGAGTTTAAACTAACAATAGCTTAGAGTGGGCTGCTATAGGCAGTGGTTTGTTTAAATTAGGAAGCAGATACTTCTAGTCTCCTCCTTGAGGCTGTGCTAGGGGAAGAGAGGGGAGGGAGATGAGCAAGCTCACTCAAGCTCATTCATGTAGCACTTAACTTTGGTTTAGTGTTGTGCACAAACCAGGCCATATTCTTCCATCCTGCTACTATTTCCTTCCTCTTCTTCTGTTGACTCTCCTGTGTCAGATTCTAGACAGTAAGCAAGGGATGGGGAACTCCAGACCTGGAACCAAATGTAGCCCCTACCCACCCAGCCCTCTTTGACTCCTGTTTGTTGGTCATGCTCTGTGACCTCCTTGTCTACTTTTGCCTAGGTGCAATAAATCCTTGATCAGTAATTATGCTTATTACGTGCTTGGAAACCTCTGGCTTTTTACATTGCTGGAATGTTGCATAATGTACAAACATGAAAATCACATTTGTTGCTCTGCTCCCCCCCCCCTTTTTTTTTTGCCTCTGGCTACACTTTTATTTCCTTTTGCTTCCAACCGCAGTTGTGTGGCCACCATACAGTTGTCCTCTGAGGAATGAGGCCCCCATACTGCAAAAGGTTCCTCTAGCAGCGATGTACCCCACTAGTACATTGCAAAATGCAAGTTCACGTTTAGGGCAGCACATGAATCATTTTAAAATAGCAGGCTTCAAGTTGTCACTTCAAAGCTTTTATTATTGTTATTATTTTTCCTCTTCCTAAAGCATTTTGTTTCCCTCTAGATTGAAGTGATGCACGATTATCAGGAGAAAAGGAATTCGCTGCAGTTCTGCATATCAGAAAGTGAAGACAGTTTAGACATATTGAAAAGGTATTCTTCACCCCCTTTTTAATCCACCAACTTCTCTGCTAGTCATGCAAACAAACCCTGATTTGTGCTTGGGAAAGTTTTCTGTTCCTTTTACTCAAAACATTTGAAGAACGACCTTGGACTTGCTGTGATGATTAGGCCTCATCCAAAGCAAAATGTACGCCCCTTCATTGGGGTGGGGGTGGGGGGTGAGGAATAACCAGGCTTTACTCTCACCCTTTCAAGCACATCTTTGTAACATGAGGACTAGAATATTTATGTTTTTCTTCCTCCAATAAATTCTTGCACATTTAGAAAGCTGGATTGTACATGCTACTGTTTTTCCCCAGCTCTTTGTGGAATTTCTACATGTACCCAACCTTGATTCCCCCCCCCCCTTCTTCATTTTAGCTATGTGATAAACGAGCTTATAGAAACTGAGCGGGTTTACGTTGAGGAGTTGTTCACCATTTTGATGGTAAGTGTGCCTTTGTTTCTTCTTGCTTCACTCTTAGATGTATCTGGGATACTTATTTTACTTCTGTATCTGACCACAAGAAAGCTAGATGCTAACAGATGCGCAGGATGAGGAGGAATTCAGTTTTGTGCACGTCTTAGCCTAATTCACACTTCCTGAAGCAATACCCAAACCAAAATGCATCTACCCTTAGAAAGTCAAACTTCTCTGTATTTGGCAATACAGTTCTCCAACCAAATAATGCGTACAAAAAAGTTGATACATGATTTTTTTTAAAAAAATGATTTCATATTTGTATTCCAGCAACAATGCTGATCTCAATGCAGCTCACAATAACAATAGCATTAATATTTTCAAGACAATGCTACAATTGTGGTAATCATATTAAAAACACAATAGCATACAAATAAGGCAAAAACAAATTCATTGAACAATTAATATAGTTATATACATTAGGATTAAATATGCAAAAAACATGTTAGGAGAAAGTTGTGCATACAAAATTGATGAACATTGAAATATGTATACAGTGGTACCTCGGGTTAAGAACTTATTTCGTTCTGGAGGTCCGTTCTTAACCCAAAACTGTTCTTAACCTGAAGCACCACTTTAGCTAATGGGCTCTCCAGCTGCTGCTGCGCTGCCGTTGCACGATTTCTGTTCTCATCCTGAAGCAAAGTTCTTAACCTGAAGCACTATTTCTGGGTTAGCGGAGTCTAACCTGAAGCGTATGTAACCTGAAGCGTATGTAACCCGAGGTACCACTGTATTAGACAGAAATCACATGCAGAAATAAATTTGTATAATGGGAAAAATGCCCAGTAGATGCTGATAAATTTTCATGAGGACTTTTTACTTTAAAAAATAAATAAATGCAAACTGATGTGAAAATGTAGGGAACTGAACTTAATAATGGGAAAGATGTGAAACTGAGCAAAACCAAAATTGACAGACTGATCTATCCCTACTCCCCATTCCAGTTTTAACATTTATTATTCTCATTCACATTCTCCTGTTGAACATGCCACTCAGTGGCCTATTTTTACTGTCATAATACTCTGAAAACACACAAGCCAAACAAACACACCTGTGGGGCTGGTGCACGAATGCAAAGAGATTTTTAGCATTAGGACCAAGAGGTGATGATGCTACTAAACGTGGCCCTTTGGGGTTGGACAATCTGCATGTGTGCCTAATACTACATTTGGGGTTGTGCTGTCGGCAGGGCTACAGAGCTGAGATGGACAACCCCACCATGGCCTTTCTCTTGCCACCCCCCTTGCAAAACCGCAAAGATGTTCTCTTTGGAAACATGCCAGAGATATACGACTTTCACAACAAGTAAGACACCACGAAACCTTTGCATTGTCAGTCTTCCCCTGCCTCTACAACCCCTTGCCTTTAAAAATGAGTTCTGGAAGCAAACGTAACCCACTCTTCATTCCTACCCTCTCCATCCCCTTCCTCTTTCTTTTTCTTGCAGGATTTTCCTCCACCATCTGGAGAGCTGTGTGGAAGCCCCAGAGAAAGTTGGCTATTGCTTCTTGGAAAGGGTCAGTAGGCATGTTGTTGGAGCTGTGCTCGTGATCCTTCTTGCTCCAGATCTGGGGTGGGGAACCTTAGTCCTTCAGGCCTCCCTGTCTGGCCCTCAGAACTCTCCCCAGGCCATGATTCCTGTCCCTACCTAGAAACCCTGATTGCTTTTGTCTGGCCTGTAAAGGTAAAGGTACCCCTGCCCGTACAGGCCAGTCGTGTCCGACTCTAGGGTTGCACGCTCATCTCGCTTAAGAGGCTGGGAGCCGGCGCCGTCCGCGGACGCTGCCGGGTCATGTGGCCAGCATGCCGAAGCTGCAGCTGGCGAGCCAGCACCAGCGCAGCACACGGAAACGCCATTTACCTTCCCGCTAAAAAGCGGTACCTATTTATCTACTTGCACTTAGGGGTGCTTTCGAACTGCTAGGTGGGCAGGATTGTCTGGCCTGA
This sequence comes from Podarcis muralis, assembly GCF_964188315.1. Taxonomy (NCBI): domain Eukaryota; kingdom Metazoa; phylum Chordata; class Lepidosauria; order Squamata; family Lacertidae; genus Podarcis; species Podarcis muralis. The sequence continues at coordinate 45,326,608 of NC_135673.1, forward strand.
ATGTGTCCTTAAACCCAGGTAATGCCTCTTACCTGTTTGGGTGGAGGATAGAGAGGGATGGTCTGGTCTAAGAAGTAAGGTAAAACCATTAGATCCAGTCGTGGCCGACTCTCGGGTTGCGGCGCTCAGCTCGCTTTATTGGCCGAGGGGGCCGGTGTACAGCTTCCGGGTCATGTGGCCAACATGACTAAGCCGCTTCTGGCGAACCAGAGCAGTGCACGGAAACGCCGTTTACCTTCCTGCCGGAGCGGTACCTATTTATCTACTTGCACTTTGACGTGCTTTCGAACTGCTAGGTTGACAGGAGCAGGGACCGAACAACGGGAGCCACCCCGTTGCAGGGATTCGAACCGCCAACCTGATTGGCAAGTCCTAGGCTCTGTGGTTTAACCCACAGCGCCACCCGTGTCCCTGTAAAACCCACATTCTCTGCTCTGCCTGCTTTCGCCTATGCTCCCAAACATCATCAGCCTGTGGCCTTCGGAAGGCTGCCCATGGTCGAAAAACATTCCCCAGCCTTGTAGTATGAAGTTTAAGGAAAGCCTGTTGCATGTGTTCAACTTAGACCACTAGTAAGAAAAAATTGTCCCTCCCCTGTTGGTTGGTGAGTGGTAGACAAGGCAGTTGGGTGGGGGGAGATTAGCCCCACTTCCTCCCACCTCCAGCATCCTGCCTCCAACTGGTTGCCCCAAAGGGAAAGTAGCTAACTTCAGGAAAAACTTCCCCATTGTTGAAGTAGGCAACAGTGAGCTAGACTGACCCAATGGCCTGGCGCAGCATAAGGCAACTTCCTATGTTGCTAGAACCAACAGCATTACTTTCCTGCTTCCTATTCGCTCACTAAACAGGAGCAGCAATGTGTCTCTGTGTGGGGCGGTGCTTTTTGCAGTGTGGGGGCCACATTCCCTTCTGGGGACCCCTTCCAAGGGCCACAGTGGACAAGGTCAGACTCAGAGGCCAAAGAGGATGGATGAGTGTTCATGGGATGCTCTCCCCAGGGAGACTCGCCTGGTTCCTTCATTACTCTGGTTTTATATTTTGCTGGAAGCCACCCAGAGTGGTTTGGGCAGCCCAGTCAGATGGGCAGCATATAAATAATAAATTATTATCATCATTATTAATATTACCACATAGCTTTAGGCACCAGGCAAAAACATTCCTCTTCAGCTAGGCCATTGGCTGATTAAACAATCTATGGCTTTTCCAATTGTGTGTGTGTATGTGTGTGTGTGTGTGTGTGTGTGTGTGTGTGTTGTTGTTGTTGTTGTTGTTGTTGTTGTTGTTGTCATTGTCATTATGTTATGCATTGTGTGGTTTTATGTTGTAAACTGCCCTGTAATCTTCAGGAGAAGGGCGGCATTTAAATTTTAATGAATAATAATAATAATAATAATAATAATAATAATAATAATAATGTGCAGTCTTCCCCAGGCCTGAGGTGCCCCACCCCAGTCATACTGACACGCCACCAGTCCCCAGTTTCAAACAAGGATCTTGCCTAGTCCTACCTAGATATATTAGGATTTGAACCTGGGACCTTTAGCATGCAATGCCTGTGCTCCATTTCTATGATCCAGAACAGGTTCCTTCATTGCAGGGGGTTGGACTAGATGATGCTCAGGATCCCTTCATCTCTACAATTCTGTGGTCCAGGTTTATGGCTGTTCCACTTGAATTAGACAGCTACAGGTTCTGTGGCTGTCTGATACAAGTTCCCTGCAATGGATGTACTTAGAATCAAGGGGGTGTTATATATTTATCATTCTTTCCTTCCTCCTGCAGCGGGAAGATTTTCAGATGTACGAGAAATACTGTCAGAATAAGCCACGATCTGAATACCTGTGGAGGCAGTGTGCAGAAAGCCTCTTCTTCCAGGTATTTTCACATTGTTATGGTGATAGGCGAAAAGCTCACTTGGGCCAGTCATTATCTGCCAAGCTAACCTACCTTGCAGGGTGGTTCTGAGGATAAAATGGGGAGAGGAGAACCACGTATGGCACACTGAGCTCTCGGGGGAAAGGTTGGGATTGAAATGTAATCATAATGAATCTTTATTATGGTCCAGAGACCCAGCAAATCGCTACAAAGCAATGCACAATTCAGACAGCCTACCTCCAGGTTAAACAAGCATTTTGTTCAGACTTAAAGGTAGGGATCATTGGTTCTTGCAACCACCGATAAAAACTTTGCCCCTGAAATGTAATAATAAATATGTTTGCAGATATATTTTATTTTTATTGCGCCATCTGCCTGGAAAGAGGAGCAAAGAACTACGGAACTCACTCCCACAGGAGGGCAGTGATGATCACCAACTTGGATGGCTTTAAAGGAGTATTAGACAAATTCCTGGAGGATAAGGCTATCTGTGGCTACTAACCACAATGGCTGTTCTCTGCCTCCACAATCAGAGGCAGCAATGCTTTTGGAAACACGTTGCTGCAAACTGCAGGAGGGGAGAGGGCTGCTGCTGTGCTGGGGTCCTTCTTGTAGGCTTCTCCTTGTTGGCCACTGCTAAGGATGGGATGCTCGGCTAAATGGGCCACTGGCCTGATTTTTTCAGGCTCGTCTTATGATGTGGTGCAAGGCCAGCCCACCCATGAGACAGCGTACTCTTTTTATTTGTTTGTTACAATGTTTTTTTAAAAATTGGTTTTCTCATATTACATTACAATACAGATGTAGCAAAGCCAACACCATTTCTTCCCCATCCCCCCCTACATCTACTGTATTTTTCGCTCTATAGAACACACTTTTCCCCCTCCAAAAATGAAGGGGAAATGTGTGTGCGTCCTATGGGGCGAATGCAGGCTTTTGCTGAAGCCTGGCGAGCGAGAGGGGTCGGTGCACACCGACCCCTCTCGCTCTCCAGGCTTCAGGCAGCTATCCGCAAGCCTTCTGAGCGCGGCGGGAGTTCCCACCGGGTTCCGAAGGCTTACGGATAGCAGCCTGCAGCCTGAAGCCCGGGGAGCGCAACTAGGTGCGCCCTATGGTCCGGTGCGCCCTATGGAGCGAAAAATACGGTACATTTATATTTCCTCAATCCATCATATTCTTCTTTTCTCCTTCCACCCACTTCCACCCACCCCCACTCAGTTTCCTCCACATTATACAATTTACAATAATCTTTGCATTCTACAATCTTCTCAAATCATCTATATATTCTCATTATCTTTCCTTACTAATTTTTCTTCCATCCAGTACTTCACATTTTAATCTGGGCATATTAGCGTATCTTTTTTTGAGCAATATTTTGCCATATATTCATCAAAACATTTCCACTCCTTTTTTTAATTTTTGATTCGACTGATTTATTATTATAGCAGTTAATTTTGCCAAAATTAAATATTCATTTAGTTTACAAATCCATTCCTCCTTTGTGGGTTTGTGACTTCCCCCTAGGAGACAGTGCACTCTTAGGAGGGATTGGCTCAGCTCCAATCTCTTCCCGTTCTGACAAACTGCTTCCTTCTCTGTTCGTGCCAGTTTGCACTTCTCAAGAGCGTTGGCTGGGTTCTGGCTCACTCATCCATTCCCTTATCAACCCGCATTCCAAGGGGTGGGAGAGTTGGCACTAGCCGATGCTCATCCTGACTGGCAGTTGACCCTCTCTGTTCCTGGCTGCTTTCTTCAGCTGGTTGCAAACTGTCACTGGGAGCTGGCTCATTCATGACATTCAACTGCCTAATGCCGTCCACATCACCCAGGGGATCACAGCTGCAAAAGTTAGAAAACAAGAATTGTTCTGTTGTCTGGAGAGGTCACTTCCTGGTTCGCATAGAGAAGCCATTTTTAACAGAGCCCAGCAATGGAAGTGCACAGCTGTACTGAGGCAGCACCATGTGTTGAAATTCTGTGCCCCCTAACAATTTTGTACCTTCCCTGTGGCCCCCTCCCATGCTTTGCCACTAGGGAGTGGGGCAGCATTTTGGGGTCCACCTCAGGTGCTGTAATATCTCAGCCCAGCGCTACTGAGGGGACTTGCTTCGACAAACCGGAAATATATCTGTATCCCAAACTGGGCAACAACTTCTAAAATTTTTGCTCATTCATTTTGATAGCTCTAGTTTTGCATCATTTCCATAATGCTGATTGTGAGAGGCGCATTTGGAGGACATAGAAGATTGCAGGCAGCCTATTAATGAGATCCTGGCACGTGGATTAAGAAATCATCTGAAAATACAGCTAGGAACAAATTTATTCATCAGCTGCTTTATACAAGCTTCAGATTTTGCCTCTTTAGCCTACTGTCATCTGCTGGGCCTTGTGATAGCTATCCAGGGGCTGAGGAAGCATCATTGGGCCCCTCCCAATGACCTGTATGTTCAGCAGTCATCCAGATTAGCTTCTGCAAAAAAACTTAGTGTTAACTTTTGTAAACATTAAAAAATGCAAATCTTAAAAGTAATCAAATCATTACCAAAAAGATTAATATATATATATATATAATTTGGAATATCACTGTATTCTGAAACCAAAAGTCAATTAAAAAGTGCTGTATACACTTCTTGAGCATCCCTGGTAACTATTATATTTTAAACTGGGTGTTAAATTATACATGTGAATGCAAAAATATATAAGGCTTGACATTGTCTTTGAGTTTTGCATTCCAATATTTAACAAACTCCATTTCTCAGTAACTTTGGTGCCCTTCCTTTAATTTCTTTTTCACAATATGAACAACAGTGCTACATACCATATGTTTTTATACCATCTCAATATGTCAGTGGACTTAACTGATTTCCAATGGCTAGTCTGGCTGCTATGATCATTGCTGTTGCAAATTCCAAGTCTTAATCGTTTACTCTGGCTATTTTGGTGCTAAGATTACATTGCTACCAATCATTTAATTTATAAACCTCAACGCCTCTTGTTAAAATTTTACACCAGTCCAAAATCATGTACTGAATTTAATATTTTTTTATTTTAAAAGATGACATACACAATGTGCCACATTTTGCCTTTCCGTTTCGTTGCAGGAATGCCAAAGGAAATTGGAGCATAAGCTTGCGTTGGATTCCTATCTGCTCAAACCTGTGCAACGGTTAACAAAATACCAGCTGCTCCTGAAGGTATTCATGTCATTGTTCCTAAGAATGGATCTACACCACTTCCATCTTTCAGGAATGCACCCCCTCACAAAATGGTAGCTCTGGGAACTGTAGCTCTGTGAGGGGAGTCTCCTAAACTTCCAAGCACTGGGATCCACTTCCACAAGAGGTAGTGAAGGCCAACAAATTAGATGGCTTTAAAATATACAGTATTTTTCGCTCTATAAGATGCACCCGACCATAAGACGCACCTAGTTTTTAGAGGAGGAAAACAAGAAAAGCCAGCAAGCTTGGCGTGGCTCTTTAAAGATAGAGCGGCTCTTGCTGGCTTTTCTGGGAGGTGGGAGAAGGGACTGACGGGCTGCCCTCTGTCCCTTCTCCCACCTCCTGGAGAAGCCAAAGCAAGCTGCACAGCTATTGCTGAAGCCAGCAGAGCAACAGCGATAGCTGCGCAGCGGCTCTTGCTCTGCTGGCTTCCCAGCGAAGCGGGATGAGGGATGGAAGGGGCTCCGTAAGGGCTCCCTTCCGTTCCTCCTTCCGCTTCGCTGGGAACCCAGCAGAACAAGAGGCGCTGCGCAGCTCTCGCTCTGCTGGCTTCAGTGATAGCTGCGCAGCCTGCATTCACCCCATAAGACGCACACACATTTCCCCTTACTTTTTAGGAGGAAAAAAGTGTGTCTTATGGAGCAAAAAATACGGCAGTTAGGCAGATGCATGGAGGAGACAGCTATTGATGATTACTAGTCACAGTGAACATGTGGCCCCTCCGATGTCAGAAGTGTGTGGCTCTGAATACCAGTTGTTGAGTTTCACAAGTGAGGAGAGCACTGTTGTTCTCAGGGCATCTGGTTGGCCACCATGAGAACAGGATGCTAGACTAGATGGGCCACTGCTCTGATCCAGCAAGCAGGCTCGTCTGACATTCTTATTGCAGTCAATGCAACGTTTGACATATTTCTATGTGAAGCGGCCCGGAGTGCAAAGAAAATCCTGACTTCAGGATGTTTTCAGAATCCTGACTTTGATGTTTTTTCAGGAGCTGCTGAAATACAGCACAAGTTGTGAAGGCGTCCAGGAGCTCCAAGAGGCACTGGTCGCCATGTTGGATTTGCTGAAGTCAGTCAACGACTCCATGCATCAGATTTCGATAACTGGCTACGATGTAAGTAGACTTTTCTTTGGTTGGGAAGGCATCCGTCGTGCCGTTAAGTGGGAATGGGATGCAGTGGGGCTGTCAGGGCAGGACTTTGGGGGGCAGATGTCGAGGCCCCACTCAGCAGAATGAGCAGAAGGGGCTCTGAATTCAGGAAGACTGGCTTAGTACACTTCCATCTAGATATGCTATAAGCCGCCCAAAGTGACTGGGGAAACACAGCCAGATGGGCAGGGTAATAATCATCATAATAATAATAATAATAATAATAATAATAATAATTATTATTATTATTATTATTATTATTATTAAAGAGGAGCAGCCATCTCTGTGTTACTATCTGAATAGCACTCTCTTCCCAGTAAGGCCACTGAGCCTGGAATCTAGGACAAAGCAGCTCTTTGAAAGGGTCTTCGGAAGGCTTTGTTTTACTTTGTAAGTCACTTTTGTGATAAGAAACCCCTGTGTGCATTAAAAACAAGCAAACAAAATACAATTGTTCTTACCAGGGAGACATTGGTGAGCTGGGCAAAGTGCTGATGCAAGGATCTTTCAGTGTGTGGACGGGGCACAGGAAAGGTCCCACAAAAATGAAGGACCTGGCCAGATTCAAGCCGATGCAAAGGCACCTCTTCCTCTATGAGAAAGCGCTGGTCTTCTGCAAGAAGAGAGAGGACCATGGCGACAGCCACGACAAAAGCTCCTCGTACAGTTTTAAGCACTTTCTGAAAGTAAGTGGGAGCCTCAAGGAGATTCAGCATTCCACCTTTGGCATTTCATTTGTTGTCGGTTTTTAGCAAAGTGCTTCATCACTGCATCTCACACACACACACAGCGCGACATTGTTTTCCCTGGGGGGGTTTTAGATTATCCACCCCCTTCCCCCCTCCCTTTCTCTTCCCTTTTCAAATGCAAAAACAAAAAAAGTGGATAAGTGGCTAGCATGGAACAAAATTAGATTAAATTAATTGGAAAGAATTATATGCTGTTATGTTATTGTTAATCTTCCTGTTCCATTAATTATTTTTTTTAAGTGCCAACAGGTGCTACACTGCTGATCTGAAGTGGAACATATTTAGGAAATTTTCCCAACCAGACAACAATATATAAAGTCTAGGTTTATTGCTCCCCTAAATGGTTTTATTTATTTATCTACCTTTATTTCAGATTCTTCTGTACCACTTTATGTCAGGCAGTGCCCAGAGCGGTTTGCATGAAAGTTTGCATCAATAATAATAAGCTCATAACAATTCCATTCCATTAACTGACAGTATAAAAGCAGATTCTGAGCCTCTTTTTAAAAGACCCTCATTCTGGTTTGATACTCATCAGCTTTTCGCTTCTGCCTTGGGTGCCCAACCAGCCACCTGCTCCTATGATAGTTCTGTCAGAATTTGCGACACTGGATTTTCTTCTCACTGATTGCAGATTTGCAGTTTTCTGGTGAACTGCCTTTTGTTACGCTCCAGGCATGTGTGCATTTGTGTCAAGTCCTTCCTTTGTTCTCACAAGTCGAACATTTCAGGGATTTGTAATTCCAGGAAAAATCCTGGTGTTACTTACATTTCCTTTGAGTGTAAAAGCTGCTTCATGCAAGGGAAGGCTAATTACGGTGATGGAGCACCTGCTTTGCATGCATAAGGTCCCAGCTCCATTCACTGGCATCTCCATGTGGGGCTGGGAGAGTCTCCTGCCTGAAACGCAGAAGAGTTGCTGCCAGCCTGTGTAGACAATACACTGAGATAGATGGACCAGTGCTCTGACTCTGTAAAAGGCTTCCTATCTTCCAAGATTATTTCAGCTGAACTGTTAACAAAAATGCAAATGTTGGCTTTCAGAAAGAGGGTGGAAGACCATAACTTAAGCTGTGTACTTGCCATAAATTGAACTGAAAGATCATCTTGCCCCTCCTATACCTGATCGATCCCTGTTCTCTGCAGATGAAAGGACCAGCGTGCGCAGTCCAGCCCACCACTAGGTCTGGGGAACAGTGAACTGGCCCCCTCCAAAAAAAGTTTGCTGACCCCTGCACTAATGCAAACACCTTGAATTAGGACCAGATATGAACTAGCCAACATGGCAGGTGAATTCTGGACCAATTCAAGATTCCATGTTGCTGTTAAGGGGCAGGCCCATGTAGAGCACATGGCAACAGCCCAGTCTGGAAGTTACCAGAGCATGGAGTCCATTTCTGTGCAAGAGTAGCCACAGCTGTGAGAAAAAGGCACCCCAGCTCCCAAAACTGGTGGTACAGCTTGTTTTCTCAGCAGTGCCTGGAAACCAATTTTGCAGAAACAAAACTTAACTGGCAAATGGCTTCTTGTGTCCCTAAGGCTGCTTTCCATAGCTGATGATAGCCATGCCAAGAAGAGAAAACAGAGAGGAAGGAACAGAAGGTTTAGCCAGGTGGCCTCATTGGTTTAATGTCTCAGGCCACCTGACAGTATTGTTCTTTGCGCATGGAGAACACAGAGTGTTTTATTAAGGGTGAACAATGGGAACTGTAAACTGAACATCTATTTATAAACGGCTTATTCATATTTATAAGGAGCGACTGGTTTGCCTTGGTTCTTCCCCCCCTTCCCCCTGGGTCCCTAAGGGGATGTAGATCTAGTAAACTAGCTGCTTAAAGGGAGTTCATAATGCTGGCCAGAAGGTGAGTGGAGAGACCCAGTGTGGCATAATGGTTAGAGTATTGGACTAGTACTTGGGAGAGCAGGGTTTGAATCCCCACTCAGCTGTGAAGCACACTGGGTGACCTTGGGCCAGTCACAGCCTCCTAACCTAAACTACCTTACTGTTGGAATGGGGAAGACCATCTTGAGATCCTTGGAATATAAAGGTGGCATATAATGTAACAAATAAATAAAAATAAATAATGCCATGACCCCCAATTCTAGCAGTGATCTGGACATGGAGTGAGAGGCTTCAGGGGCACCAGATGAGGAGCCTGGTTAGCTTCAGGGGTCAGAGAAGATGGTATCACTGCTGCCCTGAGTTTGGGTCTACATGAAATGTTGGAGCCCCCCAAGAGGGTGCAGAATATTTGAGAGCTCCTTCCTCCATGGCAGGGGCTCTGTTTCTGACAAGGCTGTTAACTATTGATTGATTGATTGATTGATTGCACCTTTATTTTCCACCTTTCCTTCAAGGAGCTCAAGGGTAGTGTGCTTGGCTCTCTCTTCTGCCTGATTTTAGCCTCTCACAACAACCCTGTGAGGTGGGTTAGGCTAGGAGAAGGTGGCTGGCCCACCAAGGTCACCCGGTGAGGTTCATGGCTGTGTGGGGCATTTGAACCTGGGTCTCTCAGGTCCTAGTCTGACTCTTTAACTACTACACCACCACTGGCTCTCTGTAAAAGAGATGCACTCTCCCATCTAATGGAGGCCCATGTCAAAGCATGCAGAAATATAATGCAGCCCACTTAGATTGTCTGTCCATCACTGAATCACTATGAATGCTTTTTATTATTATTATTTTTAGATGAGCGCTGTTGGGATCACTGAAAATGTGAAAGGAGACCATCGGAAGTTTGAGATCTGGTACAGCGGTCGGGAAGAGGTCTATGTTGTTCAGGTTTGTTTTGCTTTTGTAAGGATTTTCCTTTTTTTAAAGCCAGACCATTGGCTCCACCAGGTTAAGCATTTGCCCCTCAAATTATGTCCAGGTAGGTTACTGCAGCATATTCATGCCTCTTGTTTGCACCCATATGTGCCCTGCAGGATCAGACCATAGGCATCCTATTGGCAACTGTGTGAACAGGACGCTGGACTAGAAGGGCCTTCCTTTGGCCTGATTCCGTAGCCAAATACTTCTGATGTTCTTATGATATACTGCCCTCAGCCATGGAGGCTTCATTTGCACTGTCATAATCTCCACTGGCCAATTTAGTGAATTTATCTCAGCTTTTTTTTAAAAAAAGAATCTGATCTAACTGGTCTTCCTCACATCTTTTGCATGAAGCTCATTGGTTGACCTTGAGCTAGTCACCATCTCTCAGCCTATCCTACCTCACAGGGTTGTTGTGAGGCTGAAATGGGGAGGAGAAAACTATGCATGCTGCCTTGAGCTCCATGGAAGAAAGGGTGGTATATAAATGTAATCAGTCAATCAAAATAGATGAATAAATTATGGGATTGCCAACACCTGTTCTTTTTTCCACACCTTCCTTTGGTTGTTTTTGGGAGGGGCATGTTTCTTAACATCTGGTAGCAGAGAAGTGATTGTTCTCTCTTCTTCTGTCAGGCACAAACGGTTGAGCTGAAGATGGCATGGCTAAATGAAATAAGAAAGGTTTTGTTTAAGCAGCAGGAACTCATCAAAGGTACCTTGGAGGACTGGCTGGAGGGTGGACCTTCTGGATTTCCCTGATGTGAATAGCAGGGGTGGTGTGTCCTGTTTTGCCGCTTGAGGAGAAATGGAAAAACTCCTCCTGCTACTGCTGCCCCACTGGTACCAGTACAACTCTCTCACCTGCATTGTGCGGCACCGACTTCCAGTGAGATCTTGCAAGATCTCACCAAAGTTTTGTGAGAACTCATGTACTTCCATTCTGACATTTATTCCAGGATTCAGATACAGTGGTGCCCCGCAAGACGAAATTAATTCGTTCCGCAAGTTTTGTCGTCTAGCGAATTTTTCGTCTTGCGAATTATTATTTAGACAAAGGAAACAAAGTCGCGAGACGTTTTCGTCTTGCGAAGCAAGCCCATAGGGAAATTCGTCTTGCGAGGCAACTTGAAAACGGAAAAACCTTTCGTCTAGCGAGTTTTTTGTCTTGCGAGGCATTCGTCTTGCGAGGTACCACTGTACCTGGTATGTTCTGCCCCAGTTTAATTCTGGTCAGAAATTCAAATTCTGGCATGCAGCTTCTGAATGCTTGCACCTGAAAAGCAAAATATTAAATAGGGTTTGCTTTAACTTGTAAAATGGTGCATTGATGGAATTATGCTGTAGAACAATTTTGAAAATTAAAAGAAAGGGAAATAGAACGAACTGCTCTTTCAAAACATTTGCAGTTTAGCTTTCCCCTCTGGAAAAATCTCCAAACACTCATTGGGGATCCACTTTGCAAATCTGAGGTAAAGTCTGATTGAGATAGAATTTGTTTTCTATCCATAGAATATTTTTTCTATCCATAATCTGTATGCGTTATCTTTCTCCAGCCTTCAGACCACAAAACATATTGTACCCCTGGTTGAGATGAATAGGTGGCACTGGAGAAATTTAAATTTGAACCCACATTTACCAAGAATGAGGTCAGCATGCAGGGCTAGTTAAAAGGGGAGGTCCATAAACCATTTGCCTGCTGCATCAAGCCAAGGACTTACCTGCTTCAGGATTTTTAGTCCAGACCTAGGCACCTGATGGTCTCCATCACCTAATTTTATGAACATTCGCCTGATACATGACAAAAAGCTAATCCATATTTGCATTATATTCACAGTTGAGAAGCAACAACCTCCTTCATGTACAGACCAGATCCAACTCTCCCCTCCTCTGAGTGATGGGTAAGTCAGCAGGGCCTGAGACAAAATAGCTAATTTCTGCACATCAAGATGCTGGGCTCCACCCGGTTCAATCCTTTCTCTCCTTAAATTTTTATGTATTTATTATTTAAATCTGTTTGAAGATTTTCTGTATAAATATGCTCCAAGTGGCTCCTAAAATGTGAATCAGTGTATCGTTACATTAAGAATAAGACACTACACAATTTCAAAACATAACACAGAATTCCAGCATATAGTAATTCAGTTTCAACTGAATAATTCAGTATGAACATTGTAACATTTTAAAGTCATCATAAAACAAACTATCAATCATTAAACCTTATCAATTAATGACAAATACAATAAACATTCCAGTGCAATTGCATGCCAGCAATAATATAACCAGCAGCCCCTAACCAAGTGTATATAAATTATTGATTGGATTTTTAGACTGCATTTCTGCCAAGGCAGATATGATAGCTTGCAATTTCAAAATATTGAAACAAACACGTAAGTTCACAGAGGCTAAAAAATTTAAAGTGCGCATAGTTCTTAACTGCTTAATCGTATATCATGGAATACATAGCCGTTAATAAATCTATACTATAAAGCACATGAATCATTTATAGGGGCTAAAAACTGAAGTGCACCTATTTCATAGCAGCTTGATCATGTAAAGTGCTCAAAAGACAATTCTCACCCACTGCTTTCGATTGTACCTGGCAAAGTTGGTGGAGAGCTTGGAGGAACTGCATCAGGACCCAGAATGGGAGGGGGGATCAGCACCTACACCCCCACTGCATATGCTTAGGAATGGGCGCCACATTGGTATTGCTGGGATTACCTGCTCATAGTTTGGTCAGTCTTGTTGCCTCAGTTTCTCTAAACAGACTCTGTGTGTTTTCAGAAAACAACCAAGAGCCTCCGTAAGCTCAGAGGAAAATGATTCTGAGCGTACCAGCCCCGTGGCCTTGGAGAGCGTGGCTTCCTCACCGCAGAACAAGCCAAGCAGGTGTATGTGCAGCTTGATAGCATCTTCTTCATTCTTTGGCCCAAGTGTGCAATTTTCTCTGTGTTGCCTGTGTAAATCTCATCTCTTCTTCCCCAAATGTATCTAGGGACACATGTCCATTCTCCAGCTAGGTTGGTGTGTTTTCCCTGGTCACACGTCTACATATGGGGGGGGGGAGCAAGCGAGTGCTTGCCCCCGATGCATGCCCCATTTCTGGTTGCACCCACCGCCCAGAGGAGGCATGCAGAAAAAGCCCAACCTTCAAGTGTTGATGAGCTCTAACTTCCATCATCCCCAGCCAGCATGGCCCAGTGGTTTGGGATGAAGGGAGCTGGAGATTCTCCCTCCCGGATTTTGTAGTAATGTTCTGCAAGTGACCTTGTAAGCAGTGATGACCGTGCATCCCTTTCTCCCCATGCAGCTTGGCCAGGAATGTCTCATTCTTTGGAAATCTGCGAAGGACTTGATGATTGGTCCAGCCATAACTATTTCTTGACGTGTTCTGACACGGAAGAAGAAGATGGGAACCAGTTGGTTAGTTGAACCGTTTGAACTGTTTATTGATTTATTTCCACATAGGAATCACTTCCTATAAAACATCTTGGTGTGATTTAACAATAAAAATATCAACATCCATGAATCACAACTGGCATTGCTCCTGTTATGTTTTCCTCTTTTTTGTGATGGCTCTGTACCTGTAACCTATTGTTGTTATTACTGTTGATATTTTTATTGTTGTTTCTCCCCTTTATATCAAATTCGTTTGTAATTGATTTTTTAAAAAACAACAACAATTAACACGCACACCAATTATAACAATTTATCTAAGAATGACTTGAATAGCAGATTTAAAACCTGACACAGACACACAACTTTGCAGAATACACATACCAGATTCGTTTCGGGTGAATGGTATGTTACTGGGAACTGTAAATTTCTGAAGCTACTCTGTGCACCATGAGAAATTGGGCCCAGTACTGCTGCTTCTCCCTGTTATTGAATAATAACAACAAACCCCTCTTTCCAAGGGAAATTGTACCTTTTTGCAGGAAATAAGGGTCTCCTAAGAGCTCTCAGCACCCTTAATGAACTACAGTTCCCAGGATTCCTTGCAGGAAGTCATGATACCATAGTGCTTTAAACACATAGTGCAGATGTGGCCTTGCTCTAAATAGATTAGGAGTGTGTGAGAGTGTTTATTTATTTTTTAAGGGGAGGTTTGGCATCCTGGGAGGCTGGCACTGCTCTCTGGAAATAAGCCATATCTTTGTTCCTGATGTCTCAGTCCCCAGGAAAATATAAAGCCCTGGCAGACTGCAAGATGAGCGATTCAGAAGACTTGCTAGTGAAAAATGGGGATGTGATTCAACTATTGCACGAAGATGGAGAAGGACAATGGTGAGCACCCCAGATCTTCTTTTTCAGCAAGGAGTAGCAGCAACAATTAAGGCAGGTGTTGACACTGATGGCATTCTGGCACCTGCTAAAACTCATTTATTCTCTCAGGCCTTTCTGGACGTTGATACCCATGATAATTTAATTGGTTGTATCTAATGCAGCACTGACCAAACTTTGTATCTAATTGTATCTAATGCAGTTTGACCAAACTGCAGGAGGCAGTGGAAGACAGGAGGGCCTGGCGTGCTCTGGTCCAGGGGGTCACGAAGAGTCGGACACGACTAAACAACAAATGCAGCACTGAGTTAAATTCACTCAGCTGCAACTTTGTTCCGCTGGCAAAATGTTTTGTCCCAGTGGAATGTTGTTGCCCAAGAGAACACACACCACATTTCCGATAACTTTGTTGCAAAATAGATCACACAATCTGTGGTGCAATGAGTGCACCTCGTGCAGCTGTCACACTGGATTCCTCTGCGATACCAGCACTGAAACTCACTCCCCAATAGCAGACAGAGAATGCCAGACACAGCCCAGTGTGTTTGTTTTGGCTTTATGTTGGCTGCTGTTTTATTTATTCTGGAGTTTCGTTTCGGTGTGATTTCACTGAACTTTGGTACACTGCTTTGTGATTCTTACATGAAAGGCAGTATAGAAATAGCTTCAATACACAAACAATGAGAAGTGAAGAGGAAGCTGTAATCTCTTGAATCTGGTAATATGTAGGTACTTCTTTCAGAGGTGTAGCCATGTCAGCCTGTGTTGCTGCAAAACCAACAAGGAGTCTCGTGGCCCTTTAAAGACTAACAAACAGGAAAGGCTCGTCCACTGTGGCAAATGGGGCACAGCCCCACCAACCTCGGCCTGCCCTCAGCCAGCCTCCCCCCTGCATTCTTTGCTCCTTACAACCAGCTCAGGGATGGCATGGCTATTCAGCTTCTCCCTGTTGAGTCTCAGTGTTGCCCCTTTAAAGGTAAAGGTAAAGGTACCCCTGCCCGTACGGGCCAGTCTTGCCAGACTCTAGGGTTGTGCGCTCAAGAGGCCGGGGGCCAGCGCTGTCTGGAGACACTTCCGGGTCACGTGGCCAGCGTGACAAGCTGCATCTGGCGAGCCAGCGCAGCACACGGAAACGCCGTTTACCTTCCCGCTAGTAAGCGGTCCCTATTTATCTACTTGCACCCGGGGGTGCTTTCGAACAGCTAGGTTGGCAGGCGCTGGGACCGAGCAACGGGAGCGCACCCCGCCGCGGGGATTCGAACCACCGACCTTTCGATCGGCAAGCCCTAGGCGCTGAGGCTTTTACCCACAGCGCCACCCGCGTCCCATGTTGCCCCTTTAGAACTCAGCAAATAAAGTGATGGGGACAAAACCAGAATTAGTTGGCTCAGACAGTCCTTGGCTCTGGCGCCATCTGCTGTTGGACTCCAGCCTTACACCATACCAATCCCAATGGGTGCCAGCCACAACTAACAAATGTTATTTTTTAAAGAAACTACCGTATTTTTCGCTCTGTAAGACGCACCAGACCACAAGACGCATCTAGTTTTTGGAGGAGGAAAACAAGAAAAAAAATATTCTGAATCTCAGAAGCCAGAACATCAAGAGGGATCGCTGCGCAGTGAAAGCTGTTCTGGCTTCTGGGATAGCTGTGCAGCCTGCATTCGCTCCATAAGGCGCACACACATTTCCCCTTACTTTTTAGGAGGGAAAAAGTGAGTCTTATAGAGCAAAAAAAATACGGTAATTGTTTTTGAGACTAACAAATTTTATTAGCTTTATTAGACTACAGGCCGCTTCATGGTGTGTTCCTCATTTGCCAAATACATACTTTGAATGATTATTTGGTTGTTTAATTCCTATATTTAAAATATCTTCCTGTACACAATTTCTTGTGTACAGGAAATTGAAGCAGCAACAGAAAACCTGGACAAAATATTACGAAAATCCACACAGGGCAGAGGGTCCTTCCTCAGGCTGCCCACAGCTGTGTCCCATTCACCTCTCCACACCCAGTTCCAAGTGCAAGAGGTTGGTTGAATTTACTCACAACACACACACACATATCATACATACGTAGATAGTAAGTAGATAGATGAGAGATGAGAGACTGGAGTTAAATAGGAATAGAATTCAAAAGCACAGCCTATGAGAATTCAACCAGCTCAATGCTGTGCTAAGCAAACCTTCAGCAACTAAACTTAGCATTGGTGATGAAAATGGCAATATAATTTGAGCTTAAGTGGCTTTGAATAGAGAGAACAGCTTCCTGTTTCACTACCATCGTTAAACTACTCAGCAGTGCTGAAAGATTATTGTTCTTTCACCAGTTATTGTCAACACTCTGCACACTTCCCCAGCCACTCTGGGCAGCTTCCAGCACGTATTAAAAAATAGTAATAAAATGTTGAACATTAAAAACTTCCCAATACAGTCATACCTCGGGTTACAGACGCTTCGGGTTGTGCGATTTCGGGTTGCGCACTGCGCTGAACCCGGAAGTACCGGAACTGGTTACTTCCAGGTTTCGGTGCAGAAGCGCTAAATCACGCTTTGCACATGCACAGAAGCCCCGAACCACAACCCGCGCATGCGCACGCGCGGCGCTGCGGGTTGCGAACGTACTTCCCGCACTGATCATGTTCGCAACCTGAGCCTCCACTGTACAGGGCTGCTTTCAGATGTCTTCTAAAAGTTGTGTAGTTCTTTATCTCCTTGACACCTGATGGCTTTAACTGGGTTGCCACAGACTGTAACATGCTGTTGACATTTAACTCTGTGCTTTACGAACCCCACCCACCTCCTTGTGTATTCATTCACTTGGCAATGATATCCCACTCCATAGGAAACTAAGTTGGACCTAGAGCTCAATGTTGTCTCCCCCAAATTTCCAGCACTACCTGGAGATACCGAGGAGTGAACCTGGGATCTTTTGCATGCCCTCCAAGTGCTCTACCATTGAGCTATGGCCCTTGCCTTATGGATTTGGGCTCTAGTCTTATGAACATAAGAAGAGCAAGGCCAAAGGCCCATCTGAGCCAGCTTCCTGACCTCACAGTGGCCAACCAGGTGCCTGAATAAGAAGTCAGCAAGGAGGACATGAGTACCTTGGTCTTCTTCCCACTTGTGCACTGTGGTAACTGGTATTCGGAGGCACACTTCCTCTAACACTGGTGGTAGCACAACACCATCATGGCTCATAGCCATTGGTTGCCTTGTCTTTCATGAGCCTAAGAATGTAAATCCACGAAAGCTTATGCCATAATAATGAGTTAGCCTTTAAGGTGCCATAAAACTGTGCTTTAGATTGGTCGTCCTGCGTTCTGTGTATAGATATGTGCAAACATTGGTTTTCTTGTACACCTTTCTAATGCATATTTTTTCTTTTCTTTTATCATCTTAAAAGGCTGGTCAAAAACCTCAACCGAAGAAAAGAAGGTTGGGTGCCCATCAATAGTTTGCAAATCATTCTCGGGGACTGTCGTGTTCGCCATGCCCGAGATGCAGGTATCCTGTGATGATGAGCATATATTTATATATATATGTATCTCATTCTGAACTGTTTTGGAACTGGAATCTGCAGGAGTTTGGAGGCACTGGCTGCTTTGCATTGGCTGCTTGCTTAGAGGAAACCCTGGCTTTCGCCACAGTTTTTTTGAATTACGCTGAGCAGGGGAGAAAAATCAGTTATCTGAATTGCTTTGAAAAGTTATCAGTAGTATGATACAATCTTTCCCCTCTCCTTTTCATTTGCTTACTTTGATTTTACTTCTTGCAAATATGGAACTGCCTAATAATAATAATAAAAAATAATAATAATAATGGTAATAAGTGCTAAAGGCAGGAGACTTAACATCTAATCCAGGTGAACATGTAATCACTTAACTAACCACCAGGACACACTTGTTCCCTGGTTCATGAGAGGCCTGTTCAAGCCCTCTAGTGTGCAGAACCTGCACACACACATTTTCCTCTGCAAATAATGAGGACTAGGAACATGCTGGCTCATTCAAAATGACAGCTAATACATTCAGCTAAGATTCTGTGCAAAAGCCTGATTCTACATAGAAAGGCTGGACTTTTCATCCATGCTCCAGTAATGGCCACACATTCCTCTGCACTCAGTTAATTGCAGGTTATTTTCTTCTTTCTGAGTAGAAAAAATATATTTGATCCAGTGCTAATATTAATATCAAGTGACAGAGGATGGGTGGAGGCAGAGACCTGTGGGTCTCAGAAAGGGAGGGACATTCAACAGAGAGGCATACCTGAAATCCTTCACCTCTTGTCCAGAACCTTTGTTTCTAATGGGATACCTTTTGTTTACTCCCCAGTTCTTTTCCTCTTACGATTCAGGGCCTTTTGTTGTCACTGGGCACACTGTCTCTTTTGAAACAAGGGTTCATTTGTCAATTTTTGTTTTTTACACTGGGAGAGGATAAAGTGCAGATAAAAGCCAGGAGATAATGGTTGCATTAGGACGTAAATCTAAACAATTGTTTAGCATTAGGAGAACAAGCACTTCCCCTCATTTCCAGCATGACCCTGAGGAAGAGGAGATCCAAAGTCTTCACTTCCATTTTAAATTAACCACTGTTTAGTGGTTCACACAAATCCTAAACTGTGTTTATCTTAATTATAGTTAGTCGAAACGAGCCAGCTTCATAAACCATGGTTTGAAGTTGACTAGTTTCAACTAACCCATAATTAGGATTAATCACTGTTTGTCTGCATGTAGATGACATGGTCAAATCTTTTTTAAAAAAATCTAAAATGGAAGAAAAAGTTTCCAAACTTCACCTTGTTGCTATCCTGGGGTTGAGGGCAGACAGAGGAAAGAGATTTGCAAGGTTCACTGCAGCTCATTCTTGTAATGATAAACTATGGTATAGCCTTGAATCCAAACCAAGACTTCTTTATCTGAGATTTTCCTACGTTAAAGTTAAATTCCTGGGATCTCCTCTTTAAAGGATTAGGTAATATGTAATATGAAAGACTTCTGCCTGAGACCATAGGGAGCCTGTCAGAGCAGGCAATGCTGGTTATATAGATATATGGGCAGTGTCTACACATCAAAGTAAGCCATAACCCACAGTTTACCATGCACAAGCAAATCTTGCCAGCTCCACTCTTCCCCACTAGCATGTGGGGAAAACAAGACACAATTGCTGGCTTGACATTACACCTGAACCAAAGAACCATGATTCCATTCGCTCATGCAAAGTAGGATTGGTGAGCCAAGAGCAAACCTTGGTTTATCTAAACCAGTGTTTTTCAAACTTAGGTCTCCAGCTGTCATTGGACTCCCATCATCCCTGACTACTGGTCCTGCTAGCTAGGGATGAAAGGAGTTGTAGTCCAACAACAGCTGGAGACCCAAGTTTGAGGAAACACTGATCTAAATGCTTTGTTTGAAGTGAAACAAGCCATAACAATTGGTTTGGATACAGCTCTAAGCAGGGAAGAATAAAGTGGGCTCAGTTGGCTCATAGTAGACACAGTAAGCTAGCCTGGTGTGTCATGGTAAGAGTATCACACTGGGACCTTGGAGGCCAGGGTTTAAATCCCCACTCAGCCATGAAGCTCACTGGGTGGCCTCCTAGCCTACCTTACAGGGTGGTTGTAAGCATAAAATGGGGAGAGGGGGAAGCACACACAACACCTTAAGCTCCTTGAGGAAAAGGTGGGAATATAATAAAAAGCAAATGGCTTGTTCTGCTGGCCAAAATGTGGCTGGTTCCTTACCTGCTGTAAAGCAGTCTCTCATGTCCACGTGCTTTATACTCCATCCTTTATATCATATTCAACCAAGAAGTAGCACTTTTAATAAGAGATCTCTCCCCCCACCCCACCCACCCCAACTTCCTGGTCTATTCTGCTTTCAAATGAATTTTTGCACGCTGCATTAATTCCATGCTTCCATGTCTTTGTGGCCTGGCATCTCCAAGTCATAGTTCTCACTTAAACGCTCATGGTTCGAAATGAATCCCACCTTATTATCTTTTATGCCAAAGAATGCACAAATGCTGCAGATTGCCTAATCTTGCCTAGAATCGCCAAAAGAAAAAAAGTTGAGCTAACACTTGATGGGCTGCAATTTGTAAACCAGGGCCTAGGGCTGTAACCTTGACAAATACATTGTAAGATATGTCCAGAGTTCAAGGCACCTAAGAAAGAAAGTATGACCAGCTTGATGGCATCTCAGTGGGAATATTGGGTCTGTTCCCTCTGGGAACTGACAGCTGTTAATAGGCCAGTTTGGTCCCGTTTATTAAATCTCTGATAAGAGTTTTGTTTATCGGTAGGATCTTGGCCAATAGCTTTGCGTTAACAAAGTGAACTTGCCTTTTAGCTGGTGTTTGGTGGTTTGGAATTGGGTTAGGGGAGGGGTTGCACCCAACACCAGTTCTACTCAGTGTAGACCCATTGAAATGAATGGACATGATGAATGTAGGTCCATTAATTGCGCTGGGTCTGTCCTGAGCAGCTGGAGACAACTATGGGTTTATTTCCACTTTTCACAAGTGTGCTGGATAACATTTTGCAATTATCAAGGGGCTGCGTGGGGGTGTGGGGGTGTGTGTTCGGGGAAAGGAATTGTAGCAGAACCTCAACCAGTCAAATTGCAAAGCTATTTAAATGCACTGGATTGCACTCTTTATGCACTTTAAGTTGCGTGTCTATGTAGCCTTAATGATTTGTGACTTGTCCGTGGAATGCAAAGTTGCTGAACTGAGTTTTCTCTTATTTGTTCGTTCTTGCTGGCTTTCGGAACAGAAGGCAGCCTGCCTCTGGCCAGCTTCTTCCTTTCCATAAGTGTCCTACGCTGCCTTGTGCTTTCGGGAATGGAGGAGTTATAAGCTGCATGGTCGTGAGAACCTATGTATTCTTGGAATACGCTCCTCCTAATGCTAATATTGCTCTTTGTTGCTTTATAGACGCTGCCGTGTATAAGACGAGAAAGCTAAGCTCCCCCTGAATTTAAAGGGAGAACTCATATCATGTCATGTTTGAATGCTGCAGTGGCGATTTGAAGTGGTTGTTCAAGAGGGAGGACTTACCCATGGCTGGAGATCCACCTCTCTGTCATCCATCAACATTTGCAGCACATCACAGCTCCATCGACATTCCCCATGGCCATCAGTAGAAGTCATTTTTGTTTTTTTGGCATATTTAATTCCCACCTCCTTGCACCAATGGAAAATAGGGTACCATTTTGTTTTCACATGAAGTGGACTTTCCCCGTCCTCTCCATGGCATCCATTGAACTACATTTAATAACTAATTGGGTGGTTTCTTTTGCCTTTATTAAGATGCCTGATGCTTCCTCTTGAAGATGTGTTTCCCAACCACACGTCACTGCGGTTGGCTGCACTTTCCTATGTTCAGTTGGGTCTAGACCACATAGTCACAATAAGCTGTTTTCTAGTTCATTGGTTGTTGCCCCTCTGGAACAGGCATGAATATATCTCAACAACATATGACCATCTTTCAGGCTGGATGATGCAATACTTTTGCGAAGGAGTGGAGTCTCCTTTTGCACTAAGGTTCTGATCCAGAGCCCAGGGTATCTGTAGGATGTGGTTCAAGATCATATTTGACAACTCAAGATTGTCAAAACTCCCATTGGGTACCCTGGAGTTCCTGGGTGATCTAGTAAGTGTCCAAGTTTACATTGTGATTTTTTGGGGAACACACGTGCCATAACTGAGTTCAGTGTCCCTGTTTGCACTAAAAAAGCAATGTTCTTCTTTGTGCTAAGACTGTACTCTTCAGCATTGTTATTGAGAATCACGTGATGCTGGAATGGAGGAGAGAGAGTATGTCCCCTCTCTTTCATTCTTTTTAAAATGAAGTTTACATAATTTATTTCCTGTTGTGCTTCTTCGTTCTATCTCTGCCCTTAACATTCATGTGTCCATACAGGTAGTTCTACGTAATGTGTGTAATTCAAATTTCATATGGGAACAATAAACACAGGGTAGGTGTTGTGACCTCACTACTCACAACGGCTCAAGACAGGCGTTTGTTTGCATGCCTGCAAACGAGAACTGATACAGTCTCAGTAAGCTGCAGTTATTATTATTATTATTATTATTATTTCTTACGCACCACAATGTGAAGGGGAGAAACACATTTTTTTAAAAAATCAGACTTGGCTTTCTGAACCACAGATTCCAAGCTTGTACTGCCACAGTGCATTAGCACACATTTCATCAGCCTAATCATGCTGTGTTTCTCAAACTTGGGTCCCCAGCCATTGTTGGATTACAACTCCCACCATCCCTGATTACTGGTCGTGCTAGCTAGGAATGATGGGTGTTGTAGTCCAACAACAGCTGGGGACCTAAGTTCGAAAAACACTGGTAATGTGTGTATTGGGGGCGGGGATAGTTTCTCTCCTCCAACCACCCATTTCATAGTCACCTCTAATGCTAATACTTACTGTGTGATATATTAGGTGGCTGAGTCTCCTTCACTGGAGTTTTTTTAACAGAGGCTAGATGGCCATCTTTCAAGGATTCTTTAGCTGCACTTCCTGCATTGCAGGCAGTTGGACTAGATCAGTATTTTTCAAACTTGTGCCCCCAGCTGTTTTTAGACTACAACGCCTATCATCCGTGGCTAGCAGGACCAGTGGTCAGGGACGATTGGGGGGGGGGGGAGAGAAACAGCTAGAGACCCAAGTTTGGGAAACACTGGACTAGGTGGTGGTTTGGGTTCCTTCTGACTCTACAATTCTGTTGTTCTGTTCAGTGCCATTTGTTGGCTTGTTCACCACTCTGCAAGAAAACGACACTGTAGAATGAATGGCAGGATCCTATAATATGCGGGCCCCTTGTGAGGATTCCAAATGGACCGTTTTAACAGATATTCTATAAAGCACCATCCAAAGTTACATTAGTTACTAGTTAGATATAAAATGGGTTCCTTTCTTCTTTACTCTTTACTGTAGATTACTGCCATATAGAAGCCAGTCATGCTGTGGAGATCATTTTTCAAAAAAACCAACCCCAAACCTCCACACCTAAATACTTTGTCTTGGCAACCACAACACACCTTGGCCTTTTAATTGTGTCTTTCTAGTTCTGAATTGTGCACTATTTTATTTATGAAGCTGGCTAGTTCTGCAAGCCTGAATGTACAGTCTTAAGCTACAACCTGCACCCACTGACCTGGGAATAAGATCCGCTGGGCTTATTTCTGAGTAGACACATATAGGATTGTACTCTTAGGACTTTGGAAAAATTTGCACAAATCTTTGACGACACCTTAAGAGTAGCCAGGTTTACCACTTGAGCTGTAAAATGTATATCGAAACTAAACCAGAAGGGTTTCTGCCCTGCCTAGAAATTATACTGTAAATGTACTTGTAAAAATGTGTTAAATCTATATTTAAAAAGAATTATAAACATTGTTAAATAAAATATATATATATGAGACATTTTCATTTTGTGTGGAGTTTTATGCTGCTTGAATTAACAACAGAGAAGCTTTTTACATTGTATTTTATTTGCAGTTTCATAATAAACACATTGAATGCTGATTGCATTCTAATGCACCCGCTGTGCTAATTTTCCACAATACATTTAAAATCTTGTGTTTTACTCTTAAACACCACAGGTAGGGATGTGGCTTGTTTGAAATTCCAGCAGCTGTGATAATTAACATTAGTTTTAGTAATCCAAGCCAAATATTCTACCCATTGCCCAACACTACCTCTAGGTAGCAATTCCTTTGTAAACGCTTTTCTAAAAGATGTTTGCTCAGTTGTGTTTAATTTTGTGAAACTATTTTTTTTTTCAAAAAATGGCTTAGGAGGGGGGTTATATGTGTTGCCCCCTTCCCCCAATCATGTTTCTTTGGAATACATTTCGGCAAGGATGGGAAAATCAGTCATTTTCAATTTCTCCCTGTTTCTCATTTATTCCCAATCTTAAAATAAAGTTTTCCACACCTCCAATTTGCAGTCTCTTTGGGGGCAGGGATTCCTTATGAAAATCCACCAGCATTTTAATGCTGATTTCACCAAATGCTCTCGTTTTTTTAAATGTTATTTTCTTGAATATATATTTGCCATTTCCATGCATATATTACCCCAGGTACTTTGGGCTGGAGATAACTGCTTTGGAAAATTTGAAGAAATGCAAATCTAAAAGGATTTTCAAAACTTCTTCCCCTATCACAACTCTGGGTTAATTTGCATTCAAACTCGTCATGTCTTTTATCCACTTAATGTATTTTGAAACTCTGGTGTAGACGCCGTATTTGCCCTTTTTCGCACACTCCTCCCCCCAGCTGGTTATCCCTGTTAGGAACCAGGTGCCTTCAATGTCTGCGGTGTAAGGGCCCCCGCTGTCCCCTTGGCACGTATCCTTCTCTTCATCTGAGTAGCCAGCACAGAACATGTTGGGCAAGATGGGGTACCTGGTGCTCCTTAGGCAGGTTGGCCGGTCAATGTATTTCACTTTGAGAACCTGTAGGATGCTAGCCAGCCTTCCTTGGAACGCCAGCTTCCCCCAGCCACTCACAGTGCCCACGCTGTGCTTGAGCAGGCTGTTTGTGAACTCTTTGTCCGCGATGCAAATGGGAACGGCATACTGGTTGAACTCCAGCGGTGAGTCCAGCTCAAGAAGGGCAATGTCATTGTGGTACTTGTTGCTAGCGTTGTAGGTTGGGTGGGGGACCGTTCTGATCACCCGGCGACGCTGTTCAGTGCCGTCATCGATGTTGACGTTATGCTCACCTGATAAAGAGCCAAAGCATCCTTTTAAAGTAATAATAGTAATAATAATAATAATAATAATAATAATAATAATAATAATGATAATGGAAGAGGGGGCTGATCCATTAGAGCACATAGGGGCACTGTCCACCCAACCTCAGCCAGCCCCCCCCATCTGCTTGCCATCATGTTTGATGTCATGGGCTAGTTGGACGCAGAGGAACCACAGGTATTTTCCAGACCAAAAACCTGGACTCAGCTTGGATTGTTCTCTTCCTACCTCCTTGTTTCTGTAAATACCCCTGAGGTTTCCTGTCCCTGCTCTGGCAAAAATGTGGCAAGGAGGAAACACAGCGCTCACACAAACATTACTCCGTGACTTACCTGCCACAACAGTGTGGGGCACATACTCAAGGCAGTGGGCTGCAGTGACGATCCATCTTTCATTGACGATAGAGCCTCCACAGAATCCTTTCTGCTCTTCGTTGAGGATATAAACCTGCATGCAGAGAAGGCTGAACTAGACCATGTGAAATTTATATGACGAGCCTGGAGACCCACTCAACTTTGGGTGAGACTCATTTTCAAAGGGAAGGTTGCCTGATAGCAAAGAGCAGGACTATGAGGAGGGGGCTTGCAGAACTGTGTGTACAGCACTTCAGTGTGAAAGCATGTCTGTTGTCTACCTTACTGGGACATATGTGCTATGGTTTGGGCACCCTGGGAAACAGAACACCATTGGTCCAATCCAGAAGGCTATGGAAATTTTACATGCAGAAGTGATTTTGACCATAGCTACATTGTGTGAGTGCCCCTGAACACAGAGAGATGCTTGCCTCTCTTGATAGTTAGCAGGATGTGATCGCTGGCACCCTGCAAAAGGGGAAATACCTATAGATCTATGTATGTTAGGAATCATGTGAGTTGGGTGGTTGATGTGCATATCAACCAGCTGTTCTACACATTCACTGTGCCTCACGGAGAATGTGCCCATGAGAAGGGTACACATTGCCTGGCAAATACGCACACTCTCAAACAGGACTTGTGGAATGTGCACATCTGAACAGCATTTTGTACACCGTCCACACAGTATCTAGTCTTTCCAAGAAACATCTGCTTCTAGTTCAGAGGTGGGCAGTCCCTTGCCCACAGGCCATTATCTGACTTCATGTGACTTGGGGACATTCACAAAATGTGTCTGGAATTGTCCTTTCTCCCTTGCAAATGTCAACAGTAATTGAATTTCAGACGCTCGCTGTCACCTTAAATATAACAAAGAGCTTTGTGTCACCTCAAGGACTAATCCATCTTACTGTGGCCCTAACTAAGGAGTGGAACAGAGAAAAGGAATGAGTTTGTACATTTGATGAGTAACTTTTCCTTGATTTCAGCTGTGCTGAGTGGGTGACAGGCTTGTTTCAGAGTGAAAAAGGTTAGCTGTAGGAGTTGCTTCCCTCCTCCTACATTAGTTAAAGCCCAGTGTTCATTACAGCAGGTATGGCCAACATGGTGCCCTCCAGATGTTGGTGGACTACAATTCCCATCAGCCCCAAGGAAGCATTCCAGTGGTGAGGGATGGTGGGAGTTGCAGCACAGCAACATCTGGAAGGAACCACACTGGCTTTTTGTAATTTCCTAATGGCAAACAAGAACAAGAAGTTGCAAGGTTAGGCAATCCCAGATGACAAAGCAACTATGACAACTACAGTACCTGCCAAGGAATCTCCCCTTTCTTGCTGTCCATGCCACCAACCACTCGAATTCTGGCTCCTATTTTGGAAACAACCTGGGTGGCATTGTCTCCTGACTCCTCCTCAAGGTCATCCGTAGTGTTGGTGAGCAACCAGTCGTCAAATGTATTTGGCATTGAACGGGTGAGCTTCTTTACTGCCTCTTGAGCTGTGACCTTTCCACATGGGAAGGGCACTGGGGGAAACAAAATAAGAATAAGACAACACCCCTGCCTCTGACAGAGGGGACTCTGGCCCACAACAGCATTGCAGACAAATGCCTCTTGCTTAGTAATGATTTACTGGTTTTGACACTGTACTTGGTAGGAAAGAATTAGTTACTTCCGGTAGCTCAGGGCAAAGGTTTCTTTGAGCAGCCTTTTCCATCAAGCAGCCTTCCCCAATCAGATGTGCTCTAATGGCTGGACGCTGGAGGAGAACCATATGGTAGCCATATGGTAGCCAGGAACTGGGACTCGGAACTGGAGGCTAGGCCAAGTTTTGGAAGGACTGTTTTGGAGGAAAAGGCTTGCAGCCCTAAGGAGATTCTGCCTCCCCACACTCCACAAGGAGCTTTGCATGTCCTGTGCTTGGGGAACACAGTGCCTGCAAAGATTTTCTTGCCTAACGCTGCCCTATCCCACAGGAAAGGTAGGTGGGTGTAGCTTGGCCAAAATGGCCTTGTGGGTCAAATGGGAAGGTTGGTGGGACAAATCTAGTTCATGGTTTTAAAAATAGAACAGCCACAGCCCACTAGAGGTGATGAAACAGATGAGTGTATGTTCTAGTGTGAAGGTAGCTAGCACTTTTTGGACAGCACCCATTCCACCCAATCTTCAATACATCAAATAGAAGGAATGTGCATTTTTTTATTTTGGTGGAACATGTCCATGACAGGAACAGAGGCCTGAAATACTAAATATGTAGAGTGTGTGGGAGATCTACAGCTCAAAACTTTAATAAAGCTGTAACAAAAAGGAGACTTACCTGTTGGCTCGCAGCTCCTCTGATCATCCTGAAGTCTATAGCCAGAAGCACAGGAACAGGATGCTTTCCCTCCTGGGCCATTCTTACAAAACTGCTTGCAACCTCCATTCTTTGTGGAGCAAGTAGCATCTGATTGCAATGGGGTAAAGGGAATCAAATTTAATCATGGTTTAAGAGCAGAAGAGGGCTGTGGAGGGTGGAGAACATGGAGACAATGAAGAAGTCCCATCACTGATCAACATTAAGGGATGGTTCACACAGGAAAACTTACAAAATGACTTCAGCATTTATGTTTCTACTAGGGCCTGCCATTGCTGCTCATGTTGCTCGCCAAACATCTCACCCCATTGCCAACCACAACTCCTTTTATGCCTTGTCCAAAAGACCCCTCCCCCTCCCCTCAAACTTGTCCCCAAAGTCCTCCTCCATCCCTTCACAGCCCTCTGGGAAGAGGATTTCATTGTTAAACCACTCTGACAACTGTAGCTTTGAAGGGGTTTAGGGGTTTCCCAACAACTCTCAGCACCCTTAACAGACTACAGCGCCCAGAATTCTTTGGGGGTAGCCCTGGCTGCTTAAAGTGGTGCCATACAGCTTTAAAAGTGCAGTGCAGATAGGGCCTTTGACACACTACCATACTCGGCAATGGTCGGTTGCTTAACACCCTCTTGACTTATGGCATTGTGCAACAGAGACAGACTCCCTCTTAACATACCTAATTCACAGTTCCTTCCTTCATAACCACCCAGACACCAGCATATGTAGTTACTGATATCATCTTCACACCGACCTCCGTTCAAACAGGGGTTTGAGTCACACTGGTTTCCGTCTTGGAAAAGAAGAAGGAAATGTAATAGGAACTTGCATTATCAAACAGTTACATTGTTATTTACACATCTTTATTGTGTAGTTTAGAGCATAAGCAAAAAAGACGGGGTGGAGGGGGTGTTAGGGTAGGGGTAGTATCTCTGGTGGGGGGGGCAAATTGTGCTTCTTCTTCTGGGGACGTTTATCCACCTTCAGTCCCCACCTTGCACTCAGCCTTCACCTGTAGCTCCTAAAAGCTGCCAGCAAGAGGGACCATTACTGTGTTTCTACTAATTTGAAGCTAGTCAGCCCTCTGTAACATGCAGGGCGACGAACAGCGCTTCTCCACATTATTTCAGAGATGAAGCTGGGAGAGGAATGCTCAGTATCCTAGAGCCAAGTTGTTGAAGGCTTGTAGACCAGCATAAGAGCCTTGAACCTGGCCTAGGAGCCTATGGGCAGTCAGTACAAATATTTTTGCAAGGCTGCCTGCCCCTATCAGCAGTCTGGCCACTGCATTCTTCACCAGCTGGAGGTTCCACACCTGTCCCAACACAGCCCCACATAAAGTGCATTGCTGCAATAATCCAGTATCAATGATTATTATCCCAATCCAAATACAGCAGTAGATCCGGGAAGCTGTTTTCTACAAACCCAGATCATGAGTCTATTTAGCTCGGTGCTGTCCACCCTGCCTTGCAGTTGCTCTCTAGAGTTTCAGACCCACCTGCAGATGTCATGGACTGAACAAGGAACCTTTGGCATGGACTCTACCAACGGGCCATAGAAGGGGAGGGGGTGGGAGAGAGAGATGGGAAATTAACATCTTAAAAGGTAAAGGTAAAGGTACCCCTGCCCGTACGGGCCAGTCTTGACAGACTCTAGGGTTGTGCGCCCATCTCACTCAAGAGGCCGGGGGCCAGCGCTGTCCGGAGACACTTCCGGGTCACGTGGCCAGCGTGACATCGCTGCTCTGGCGAGCCAGAGCCGCACACGGAAACGCCGTTTACCTTCCCGCTAGTAAGTGGTCCCTATTTATCTACTTGCACCCGGGAGTGCTTTCGAACTGCTAGGTTGGCAGGCGCTGGGACCGAACAACGGGAGCGCACCCTGCCGCGGGGATTCGAACTGCCGACCTTTCGATCGGCAAGCCCTAGGCGCTGAGGCTTTTACCCACAGCGCCACCCACGTCCCAATTAACATCTTACAGGTAGGAATTAATGGATTCCCCCAGTTTTCTTCTATTGTTTTTTCCAATATGCTGGTTTCTTTCGGGTTCTGCTCTTCTGCATTCCAGAATGTTAGCGACAGACATTATGCATGCAACTGTACAGCAGTATGTTAAAAGCGAACACACACCTAGGTCCAGACAGAGGGGGGGCCATATAGGCCACTTGGCCTGGGTCTCCGATTCCAAAGGGGGCCTCGGTCAGCATATTTATATACTTATTTATAAGACTTCAGTTATCCCCAGGGTGAAAAGGGGGGGGGGGCAACTTATCTACCTGGCCCGGGCCTCGGCCTGGCTCTGCAAGGCCCTGCACACACACACACCCACCCACACACCCACACACAGAGTGCCCTAAAATTCAGGAGTCAATCATCTTCCATTTACTGGCCCTTTCCATGATTCCAGTTGGAATGCAACTGTTTCATTTTGAGAATAAAGTACTGCAATGCAATTGAAGTGTCATTTTTTTAAAAAGCCTACTTACCAAGGTATACCTTCCAGAATTCCATCTGCAAGAAATATGGTAAAGCTGAATTCAAATGAAAATGAAAGCAGGAAAGCAAGTAACATATATAAGCCATCTATGTAACATTTGTATAATGATCCAGACCCAGCACCGATTTGTGGGTTCAAATCATGCGCAAGGGTGATGTCAATGCCTTTAACCCATGACTGAGTACATAACAAACTCCTTCTAATCATCTACAGTCGGAAATAATCAGGATAGTACATTCACAGAGAACCCACATCTTATGTTTTTTGCTGTGGAAGTCAGCTTCTATTTTCATTTCAAAAGAAAACCAGGATTCTAGTCCTCATTGCTGCCAAACTAAGGCATCCTTTAAAGTCTGAGGTGTTGTGCCTACCATAAGTGCAAAAGCTAAACTGGCAGCTAAATATGCTTTTCAGAAGCCAATGAAGGGCTCAAGCCCTTCTCACTCCCTATCCCAGCAAAATAATAATTATGCAAAAAAGTAAAAGTGGCAGAATGTGCAAAATAAGGGGACTCACATACATCTACTTTGTCTGTAGGCCACAAAATTTTCTAAGTACAGAATTTGGATACCTTGGCACAGAATCATAGAGTTCACTGGGATTTACTAAAGAGGTTTGGTAAAGCACGCTAAGGCTGCTGTACATACTTACCTGCTAAAAAGCCCCATTGAACTCAGTGAGATCACACTAGTGGAACCTTTCTCTCTCACACACATTTTGGGAAGTGCTGCTCTTTCTAACTTGCAACAAACTATGGGAGAATTTCTCCTCCTGTTGGGAGAAATTCAGTTAAATAGTCCAACCCACTCAGAAAAAAATAAAAATTATCTGCCTGTCAGTAGGATGGGGAATTTCACAAGACTCTTTGCAAACAGCTCTAGATTGCATAGCAGGTTCTTTTTTCAATTGCACACCCATGGTGAAGTTCTAGATCTTGCATTCTAAAAACTGGAACTCACCGTTTTCTCATCATTTTCAAATACTTCTCTTGCTTCCTCATAGCTGCATCTTTCTTCCTGGCATTCGCGCTCGAGGTTTCCTTGAACCATTTCTTCCAGCCGCCCAGAATTGTACCTTTTGTAGCGTGGCAAAACGGCACTCGCCTCATCCTGGTTTATAAAAACTTCAAGTTGCAAAGAAGCAACAGGTCAGAGAGCGAAATGAGCAAAAGAATTACTGTAACTGGAATAATAACTACCCAGGGTCCCTGGGACAATTGATGGCTTTTGAAAGCCATGGCTGTTTGGATGCTTGGATGTTCTTGAGGTTGAGACTTGCTGGTAAATAGAAAAAGCCAAGAGGTTCACCAGTCAAATCTCACCACAGCCACAAATTCACCTGGATGGATGTAGGCAAGACATTATTACAGCCAGTGTGGTGCCATGGGTAGAGTGTTAAACTAAGACCTGGGTTCAAATCCCAACTGAGATGTTGTTTGCAGATGATGCTGTCCTGACAGTGTACTCTGAGGAAGTTTTCCAGAGACTCATCAACTGTTTTGCCCAAGCCTACCTCGAGTTTGGCCTCACCATCAGCCTGATGAAGACCAGCCTCTTGGGCCAGGACACTGCCAGCACACTAGGTATCAGCATTGGTGATCACACCCTTGAGGTGGTAGACAATTTTGTCTACCTGTCTAACCTTTCCATGGACCCTGAGCTAGACAAGTGGCAAGGCAGCGATGGCAATGGCTCACCTCTCCAAAAGGATATGGGAGAATGTGATGACCAATACCAAGATGAAGGTCTACCAGGCTTGTGCGGTGAGCACACACTTTATAGTCATGGGCAATTTACACCTGCTAGGAGAAACGCCTCAATGCTTTCCATATGTGCTGTGTTAGGAAGATTTTGGGCATCACATGGCAGAAACAAGTATCAGGCAATATGTGTCCACATTCCCAGCATGTTCACACTCTTGTCTCAGCAACGTCTATGCTGGCTTTGTCATGTACACAGAATGGAGGATGGAAGGCTCCCCAAGGATGAGCTCTATGGGGAGCTGTCTTCAGGCACCAGGCCTGTTGGCAGACCAACTCTGCATTATAAAGATATTTGCAAACGTGACATGAAGGCTGGCTACATCAACCCCACCCTTGCAGACACAGTGCCTGGAGACAGACAGTCAGGTTGTGAATCTACAGCAATGACCATAGGAGAAATGGCTGCTAGGAGGGCACAGAGAGACGAAAAACCATGATTCATCTGCACCAGTGAAACCAGACGCCCCACTGCAATAAAAAATGTCTCTTCCATTTTGGTGTCTATAGCTGCAGCAGGCACTGTAACTCTTCAGCAGTTTTGACTTTACCCCTGAAGGTGTCCCAAGACAGATGGATGCCAACACCAACAAAGCTACCCTAGCTTACAGGTGTGTTGCAAGGATTACTGAGGCTGCATGCAGTAAAATGAGGTGGAAGAAGACCAGCCCAACCTAGTTCAGAATGCAGACTGGAGATACAAGTTCAGACTGCTCCTATGTGTCAAAAATGCTCTGCAAGTAGAAAGCGACTCCATCAGGCTGGGAGATTCTAGTGCAGTGTTGGCCTTCTGGTTGCAGAGAGTTTGCAACACCAGGGAGTGTTGAAAATGCAAACCTGTGACATCCATTCCATGAGTGGAGAAATATTTTCGCCTCAGGGGCTGCATTCCTCATAGGCAATGTTCCAGGGGCCACATGTAAGTGGTGGGTGGAGTCAGAGGAAAAGTGGGTGGAGCAAAATATGTCATTTCCCTTTTTAAAGGGGGATGCATTCAACTGCATTCCTCTCTCCATCCACTCTGACAAGCAAAAGGCATGATTGCAATTCAAGGACACATTCCAGCCAGGCAGAAACACTCAAGTGCAAGGCTGGTGAGCGGTGGAGCCTGGGGAAGAATCTGAGGGCCGAATTGAGAGACACGGGGGGCTGCATTTGCCCCCATCCAGGCCTGAGGTTCTCCGCTGCTTATCTATGAGAGAAGTGTTTTCCTTCTTGAAATGGGGTAGATAAAAATGCTACACCTGACCCTCTCACCCCGCCCCCTCCAAATTGGCTGTATAACAGCATTGCCTTCTTAGGGTTACCACATGTCCAGAATTTTCCAGACATAGCCAGTATTCAGCACCTCCACCCCAAAGCAGCATTTGGGCGGAAATCGCTTAAATGTCCAGGAAGGTCCGGCCACGTGGCAGCTATAAAAACTCATTTCTGTTGCTGTTGAGATTTCACAAAGAAGCCCGCAACAACATCTTTGGCAAAACCAAACCAAAACCAAAACCAAAACCCACCAAAGAACTTTGTCAAGAAAAGCTTAACAACTTTTTGAAACATGGCAACCCTGTTTCGGAAACAGAGGGGATGGTTGCACAGATCATAAGCATGATACAAGCTATAAAAAACAGAACTATCACAATCCAAGGCAGTTGGCCATACAGAAATCCTATTGAAGGAGGCTCCCTCAACCCCTGTATTCCCAGCTCTCACTAAGGTAATAATTAAACTCCCAGTTGTGACCTATGACTTATTTGCCAAAGCTAAGGAATGAGCCACACAGCTAGTTATGTGGTCATTCATACCATTGATTTCAGTGGGACAAGTTCAAGCAAGAGCTTAACTTGCCCATCAAAATCCATCAAAAGCCACAAGACTTAAACATGTATAACTCTGGCTGAATTGTGCCTGAAGTATGCAGCTGGATGCACATCCTAAAATGCAGAAAAAGGAAGCATCAAAGTACATTTTATCCATATTTTTTTTACTGTATTCCTAATCTATTCCATAAACAAGGTTTGAATCAGCTGCCAAATTTGAAATAACCACACAAAATAATATTCATTCCTTAAGGTAAGTATCCCAAATTGCATTTTAAATATCTGTTCAGGCTTATATGCCAAATGTGGAAATAATTATATTTATTTTCATTCATCATTATTTGTCTATGCAATTTATTATTATTATTATTATTATTATTATTATTATTATTATTATTATTACATTCCACCTTTCCTCCAAGGAGTTCAAGGTGGCACACATAGTTCTCCCTCTTGTTTTATCTGCACAACAACCCTTTGAGGTAGGTTAGACTGAGATTGAGTGACTGACTCCAAGGTCACCCGGTGAGCTTCACGGCTGATCAGAGATTTGAACCCTGGTCTCCCAGGTCTTAGTCCAACACTCCAAACACAACACTGTAGCCTCTGGTTAATTGGAACTGTCACAATTTCTTCTTCCTTGTTTCATCTATTTATATTAATTGTTTTTTCTTCTGCCGGAACCCAGGACTCCAGCTGGTGCAGAACGCAGTGGCCAGACTGCTGAAGAGGGCATCTGATGGATATCATGAGGCACCATTGTTAAAACATTTTCATTGGCTGCCCATCTACTACCGAGCCACGTTCAAGTTCCTTTAATAATTTGAAAAGCCCTGAACAGGTAAAGTACCTAAGTGACTACCTGAACCCTTATATCCCAACTTGATTGCCAAGATTGTCTGCAGGAATGCAGTCAGTTGTCCTCTGAGTCTCAAGAGAGGCTCATTTGGGAAGAGGAAAATCAGCCTTCCTTGTCATCAGCTGAGTCCTGTGGAATACTCTGCCTCTAGTGATTCAACAGGTACCTTCTGTTTCAACATTTAAATGCCTCCTGAAATTTTTCTTTGGTCACAGGTTTATGAAGGCAGTTAGGAATACATCTTTCTACAACAGTTTGCTGATTTCTGGTTTCAAGATATATTTTTTTACATGGTTTTTGTAGCAGGCTTCTTTTTGTACAATTGCAAACAGCTCTGATATTTTTGTAATGAATAGTGGTATATAAATACATATATGTTTTAATAAATACACATCAAAAGAATATACAGTGCAAGTATCATTTTTTAAAAAATGAATGCACATTAAAATTATCAACAAATCAAAGCTACTCATAAAACAGTAGCCAGGCGCTAAATCGTATCTGTCAAAATGTGCACCGAGATATTGCATTTCTTAATTTAACTACACTGTGAAGTGAAGGCTATATGAAGCCACCACCACCCCTCAGTTCTTTAAATTAATGAAAGTTGGGTCAACAGATGTTATTCCTCTGGCAACTACATTAAAAAAAAGAAAAAGATCCTACACATAAAAAACATTTGACAAGAGTGAAATGTTTCTCCTGCCTTGTAAATTATTGATTGCATATCTGCCTCCTGGACCCTGGTCTCATTTCAAGTGACTCATTCAGTTTAAAATGAACCCACCTGCACATTCGCCACGGAGGTGACATCCCAGGAGACAGATGGCCAGCACGAAGAAGCTGTTTGCCATTTTCTTAAAAGCAGTGCATCTGCTTTGCTAGCAATGTATTGTGGACTAGGAGCCACCAGTTTAAGGGGTCCAAAGGGCAAGTACATATTTGTTTTGTTTTGGGCTCAGCTTTGAGGTCATCTTCTAAAAGGAAGTCCCTGGGTGGACACCTCCGGAAGTTTCTAAAATGGCTTCCCCTATATTGAAACACCAGTTTCAGCATGGCCATGACATAAAACCTCACAGACAAAGGGCTAGGGTCTCTGAAAAGCAGGGCTGGGGAATCTTTTCTCAGGCCAAATACCTGATTCTCTGCTAGGTAACTTTCCAAGGCCCACATGTAACGGTCAATGGTGGGCAGGGCTGGTGGCCAAAGTGGGTGGGGCAGTGGATGCAAATTTTACCTATGCAAAGCACGTTGGTTTCTACACTTTCTTTCCCAAATGAAACCTGTGTAGGCAGGGAATAGAAGTAAGGAGAAGCATGGCAGTCTTCAGACCAGTCTTTGCTGGTCTGGTGTCTCCCACCATTCCCACCAACCCCAGCCAGCACAGGGGTCAGGAGAGCTGTCGTTCTGCAGCACCTGGAGGGCACCAGGTTGGTGGAGCTCACAGAGAACCCAAAGTGAGTTTTCATTATCTTGGCTTGTGAGTCAATAAGGTCTATAAACCATAGGCACTGGAGTAGACCCATTTGAGTCAACTCTTAGGGGCTGAAGTCCCTCCAATAAAATACTTGAGGGCCCCCCCAAAAAATTGATGGGCATTGCCATTGAAATGGTGTGTGTGTGCACGCTCATGTGTGTGCTGCATCTTGCCATCAATTACTTACCCCCCCATAATATTTTATTCAAGTTGACACCCCTGATTAGACCCATAACCCAGAAGCACACCCATCTCCTCCTCAACGTTGCTGCATCATCAGGCATCAACACCTCAGAAGGATAGAGAGGGGCAGGGAAGACTGCCATGCTTCTCCTTACTTCTGTTCCCTGCCTACGCAGGTTTCATTTGGGAAAGAATGGGATTATAAACTGAGTATTTCTCAAATAAATAGAGCAGCACTGCCATTTCCCCCTTCTTGATCCCAATAATCCAAATATGTAGCATGCTGATCTCAGCACTTCAGAAGGAATAAGCTTGAAATCTCTGTCTTGGGGCCTATTTGCGCTATACATTTAAAGAAGTATTATGCCACTCTAAGAGAGAGATGCCTGCCCCTCAAGGAGATGATTCCCCCTGGGAACTATAGTCTGTTAAGGGTGCTGAGAGTTGTAAGGAGGCCTCTATTTACAGAGCTGTAATCCTCAGAGTGCCCTGGGAACAGGAATTGACCACTCTGGGAATTGTAGTTTTATGGGAGGGGAATAGTGGGGAGTCTACAAACAACACTTAGCACCCTTAACAAGCTACAGTTCCCAGTATTCTTTGGGCGAAGCCATGACTGTTTAAAGTGGGCTGGTGGTGCTTTAAATGCATAGTGCACATGGGGCTTTAGACTAAATCTGTGAGCCATCTCATGGCTTTAACTAATTATTCTACTGTTGTGTTTATTATCATTTCCCCTCATGCAACCACCTCCTATCAAGTGTAGCCTTTTACCTGAGGAAGAACTCCAGAGAATCCAGAAGTATGTTGTGTTTTTTGTGACTTTTTGGTTTGGACGTGGGTGGCGCTGTAGGTTAAACCACAGAGCCCAGGACTTGCTGATCAGAAGGTCGGCGGTTCGAATCCCAGCGACGGGGTGAGCTCCCGTTGCTCAGTCCCTGCTCCTGCCAACCTAGCAGTCAAAAGCACGTCAAAGTGCAAGTAGATAAATAGGTACCTCTCCGGCAGGAAGGTAAACGGCATTTCTGCGCGCTGCTCTGGTTCGCCAGAAGCAGCTTAGTCATGCTGGCCACATGACCTGGAAGCTGTATGCCAGCTCCCTTGGCCAATAAAGTGAGATGAGGGCCGCAACCCCAGAGTCGGCCACGACTGGACCTAATGGTCAGGGGTCCCTTTACCTTTAATAAAGGTGTTACCAGCTGCTGGCTGACTTTTCTTCTTATTGATGTGCATGGCTGCCTTTGTTCTTCTTAGTTTACTTTGTACTTTTTGCAGAGCACACATGCCGCAAC
This sequence comes from Podarcis muralis, assembly GCF_964188315.1. NCBI lineage: Eukaryota > Metazoa > Chordata > Lepidosauria > Squamata > Lacertidae > Podarcis > Podarcis muralis. The sequence continues at coordinate 45,364,065 of NC_135673.1, forward strand.
AGAGTTCAAAATCTACATTTGCACCAAACAGCAATGCTCCTGTCTACAGTAAGGCTGTACTCGTTGGTTATCTTAATTACCCCATTAATTAATTAATTAATTTACATAATTCATTACTTTTTTGTGTGCAAAGCTTATCTGCGATGGCATCAATAAACCGAGAAAGAGCAAGAGTTGCCAACCTTCTTAAGGCAATAGGCACATTTGGATTTTTTTGGGTGAGCACTATGGGCACCACCCTGGTTACTCAGCCTCCTCCCAGGAGAAACAGAAAGAGAGAAAGTGTGCATGCACACCCATTGCTTTTCCAAGTGATCTGGCTAAAAGTAGAATTAATCATGGGCTTTGAAAAGCACCTGTAAATGTCATGACCTCTGAATCCAGCAGCTGCCAAGGCTTCTGAGTTAGGAGCTGCAGACATTCCAGTGAAGGGACTCAGCGACATTAGTAAAAAAAACCAAACAAACCCCAGCGTTATAAACATGCAACACTAGATGGCGCTGAAGAGCACAAAACTTTTCTAGGCGATTTTATGTAGGAATGTTTTTCTTTTGTTATAACGATTTGATTTATAACTTATTTATAGTGTGTGTTTTACCTGTGTTTATATCCACCCAAGGAATCAGACCAGGTGCAGGGCTGTGAGTCTGCTGGTGGAAAACAGGAGCTGAAGCTGATGAACATGAGCTCCCCCCCAAGCCTCCTGCAGTGATGGCTGATGTCCAATGGGAGGGCAGAAAGCAGGGGGCCAACAGTAGTCTAGTTTTGTCCCCATCCTCCTTGCTTCTGAGTTCTATAAGGGCAACACTGAGGTTGAGGAGGAGGAGGAAGATGGCAGCCAGCCCCAGCCCCTGGACTTGGATCCAAGCAAGAAGGAGAAAAATAACTACCAAACTTTTAGAAGACATCTGAAGGCAGCCCTGTTTAGGGAAGCTTTTAATGTTTAATAGGTTATTGTATTTTAGTGTTCTGTTGGAAGCCGCCCAGAGTGGCTGGGGAAACCGAGCCAGATGGGCGGGGTATAAATACTAAATTATTATTATTATTATTATTAATCAGGAGGGCACTGGCTGAGGCAGATTTGAGGTTGCTGGAGCAGTGTACTGTGTCCCAACCGCCCTAATGGACCAGCCTGTACTGACCTTCTGCATCTGTAGGGACAGAGTGTGGACCCCTATGAGCACCTTCCCCCGAGGAACACCCCCCCCCCCAATCAAGACCTTACCAGCCCAGCACTGAAGGAAGTGTACCAGGCCAGAGGGTTGGTCCTTTAAGAACGTATACTGTAGTTAGTCACAAGGTGGTAGAGAGACCACCTGAGACCAGAGCCTTAAAAGTGATTGGTCAGCTTCAAACCTTCATCAGGGCAAGCTGCCCACTCAGAGTTTTCTGTGGCTATGCATCTTTCTCTATGGAATATGTTACTGGACTAGACCGCGACATTAAAAATGAAACTACCAACTTCCTCTGTGTATTTTTCAAGGGAGAAAATGTCAAGCACCCTCAGCTTCTCATGGTCAAGGGGGCAAGAGAGGCGGGGGTGTGTGTGTGAGGAGCTCAGGGCTCAGAGGCTTCACGGGCACCAAGTTGGTGACCCTTAGATTACTGAAATGGTCCCTGAAGTCTGGAGTTTTGTTCCTGTAGGAGAGCTGGAACTCTTTTAAACGATCGGTCTTGGCTGTTGAACTACCGTTTTACTGCAAAGCTTGCAAAAGAGCATACGTGTTTATTTTGGGTAGTGATGTTGTAGCAGACACTTACTGAGCTAAAGCGAAGCTGCCATCTGATTGCAGGGTACATTATGCATCTACAAATGCTAAATTGCTAATGCCTTCTGAAGCTCCTCTAATGTATTAGTTCAACAGTATTATTATACCACTCAACAAGAAAATGATACCTTGAATCCATTATAGCTTGAATGATGGTATGCTATCAGGCGCCAAATATTTGGCTTCCAGCAGTTTTAAAAGATAGCCATGTCTATATTAAATTCCACCAAAATAATAATAATAATAACAACAACAATAATATGTCTCTCTCTCTCTCTCTCTCTCTCTCTCTCTCTCTCTCTCTCACACACACACACACACACACACACACACACTTTAAAAAGAGGTAGGGTTCACTTAAAATAAATAAATTTCACACCTAAATACTTTGTCTAGGCAACCAGAACACACACAACATAGTGTTATGAGTTGGGTGGGGAAAGAGCAGTCTGTATGCCAGGACCCTTCTAATTCCTGGGTACAGCAATTGTTAAAAATCTAAAGAAAGATTTTAGTTCCTAGATTAGCCAGGCTAGCTTCCTGGTAAGGTAATGGCCTAAGAATGGGCTGCTAAGGAAACAAAGGAAGTGGTTCAGTGCCAGAAGTCAAATGGGTGGACCCTCCTTCCTTAACTCAGTGGTAGTTAGAAGGACAAAGGCTGGAAGTAGCTGGAATTAGCAGGCTGGGAAGGGAGAGGGTTAGAGCCATGCCTGATTTCTGTTTGACTCCAAGGTTGCGGCTATGGGAGAAGCAAGACCATCTTGGAGTGTTATTGCCGTGAACCCTCCCATCATAGGCTCAGATTGTATACGTGTGTAAATAAATCATATATTGTAATGGCCACAGTCTCTGCTGTACTTCATTCTGAAGGAAGCACAAACCCTGGGTAAGCGCCTGGAACCCCTGGAATCTCACACTGCTCAGAGAGTGGGGTGCAACAGTATTTTAGCCTTTTAATCTCATCTTGCTAGATCTGTATGCACTTTTACTGATGAAGCTGCCTGGTTCTGCAAACCTGAATGTACTGTCTTAGAATGCAATCCTATATCTGCTTACCTGGGAGAAAGCTCCATTGGGTTTACTTCTGAGTAGACAGGTCTAGGATTGCAATCTTTAGACTTTTAAAAGCTTTGCATTCCCATTGGAGGGTTTCATCTCACCCAGTTCAGCAGACACCGGCTGCTCCCCTGGCGCCTGCACACAGGTCTCTGAATTTCCCTGCATGTTTTCCTCCACTGCCAATTCCTCAGGCACTGCCTCTTCCTCTTCCATGTTCACACACACCTACAATTTCTCCCACACACCCCTCTTCCACAACAGGCTCACAGGGAGTGGAGAAATCAATAAGAAGCAGCCTCTCAGCTCTAGCCACCTCACATTTCCCCAATGCGGCTCCCCCCCCTTGTTTTCAGCTACCTCAGCTGCCCACCCACACTATGGATCTCTTCGGTCACCCCTTCCATCTGGGTGCCTTGCAGCTGGGTCCTGGGTCATTCTCAAACCCCCCCCCCCCCGTAGCATCTCATTCAGCAAGGCCCTCAACTTGCATGGAGTCACACCCTTCTCTCCAAGGAGGCCTTTCACACACTCTGTTTGCAGCTGCTTCACCTCAGCAAATTGTTGCTGGATCATGTGCTCAAGCTGCCCCATGTCTTGCTGGCTCCACTGCTTCATCTGTTGCTGGAGCTGAACTGCTCAAGGAGTGTTGCTGTTCCTCCTTCAGATCTGGCACATCTTGGTCACAGGTCCCCCTCCAGGACATACAAATCCCACACCCCAATACCGAACAGCTGCAAATTTCCATGGGTTTCAAGCACTTACCCAGGCTTCATGTTTCCTGTGGAATGAGGTACAGTAGGGACTGTGGTTTCCCTATATGGTTTATTTACACATACATATGTACACCCTGGGACGCGGGTGGCGCTGTGGTCAAAACCACTGAGCCTCATGGGCTTATGAGTGACGCAACCCCAGAGTCGGTCATAACTGGACCTAATGGTCAGGGGTCCCTTTACCTTTATGTACAACCTGAGGCTATGATGGGGCAGTGGGGGGAGGTTGTTGGGTAGAATCCACAGCATCGGATTCTAACAGAAATCAGACATGGCTCTGTCTCTCTGGCTTCCTGGCCTACTTCCAGCTTCCAACTTCTAGATTTAAACACTTGCCGGATCCGGGAATTAGAAGGGTCTTGGCATTCAGCCGACTCTCCTGCCCATCAGCTCATAACACCAGGGTACTCCAAACTACACCAAAAAAAAAAATCCTCTCACTTTGAAATAGAAACTATACTGTTAGCATATTTGTAAATATGAGTTAAATCTATCTGTTGAAAGAGTCTCTCACACACATACACACTGAACTTTTTGTCCCATGTGGCGAGTTTTGTGACGTTTTGAATTCAAAATAGTGCTGTTTTTAATGCTGTAATTTATTTGTGGTTTTATGGCACTTCATTCTGATACACATAATAAATGCACAAAGTGCTGATAGCATGGTAAGTGCATTAAAATGCTAAGTTTCCAAAGTACTTTACAGAGCTTTGTTTTACAATGGCGTGGCTCGTGATACTAAATATTGGCCTTCTACTGCCCTTTATCTTTTCTTACTCTTCTGGACAACAATTCCTATGCTTCTTTGTTTTTAATTCTAGAAAACAAATTCAGAACAATACCTTAGGGTGATTATACCCGCCCCTACCCACCTTACACTACCATGAGATGATTGTTTTAAGGAACTGAAGACATCTAGCCCCTGGCTTAATTATGCAAGCTTTGTTGTGTTTCTTATCCACTGAATGTAGTCTGCAACTTCAGTGTAGACATCGTAATCACCCTTCAATGCACATTCTTCCCAGCAGCTGGCTATGGCTGTTAGGAACCAGGTGCCTTCCACGTCTGTGGCATAAGGGCCGCCACTGCCTCCCTGGTGCGTTCTCTTAGCTGTGGCAGAGACACCAGCACAGAACATGTTTGGCAAGAGGGTAGACTCGCCATCCCTCTGACAAGTGCTCTGGCCAACACGGTGCACCTTCAGAACCTGGAGAACACTGGCTCTTTTTCGTTGGTCCTTTGGCCTCCACCAACCGCTCACCGTGCCTGATCCATGCTGCAGAAGGCTGTTTGTGAACTTCTCGCCTGCGATGCAAATCGGGGTGACGTAATAGTTCAGCTCCAGCGGTGAATCCAGCTCGAGAAGTGCAATGTCATTGTGGTACCTGTGGGTAGTGTTGTATGCGGGGTAGCGAATCGCCTTCACCACCCGACGTTGTTGTTCAGTGTGGTCGAAAGCGTCCGTATTGTGCTCACCTGATGAAAAAAGAGCCATTGGATACGCACAGGTTCTTTAAAGTGAAATTTGGCATTCCGGACATACACTTAGTTGTCAACACAGCATGCTCCAGGCTGTGTCAGATTAAAGCAACGAGTCCAGCACTGAACTCAAGGCACCAGTGTTAAGTATACAATATACCCTGAAATGGAAAAAATAACTCTACAATGTGTCGTGTCTGTGTTGAACTGTGAAGCACTGCATGTATATTTCTGTTGAAGAGCAGCCTAACAGGTTAATCATTAGAGTGGCTGTATCACAGGACTGTATATCTGCTGGCTCAGTCACATGAAAGAGATGCTATTACAGGTCTGTGTATATGCTAATCTGTGGGCATCCATCTTGGTTGTGGGAGTTCTTTGTTTTCAAGCAACTGGAGAGCATGGATATATTAATTCTGTTCTTCAGTAAATCAGCCTCAGGCTAATGGACTGGATGCAATATATTTATAATCTAAGATACTTATTTCTTTTCAACTACTGTTGATTAGGATCATAGAATAGGAGAGTTGGAAGGGACCCTGAGGGTCATCCAGTCCAGCCCCTGTAATCTTAGCTAAAGCATCCATTACAGATGGCCACCCAACCTCTGCTTAAAAGCCTCCAAGGAAGGAAAGTCCACCACTTTCTGAAGGAGACTCTTCCACTGTCGGGCATCTCTTACTGTCAGAAGTTTTCCCCCTGTATGTTTAGTCAGAATCACATTTCTTGTAACTTGAAGCTATTGGTTCAAGTTTGATTGTCTTTTGAATATTTTAAGTTATCTGTTTCTTATCAACCATTTAGATGCTTTGCTTGGATTTTTATGGGCTGCTTAGAGGTTGTCTTACAATCAAATGGCACATTAACATTGTTAAAGGAAAATAAATAGATGGGCATAAATAATGATCCCATGGAAAGGGAATGTACTTTGTACATGCTCAATGGCATTCTCTCCACCTCACCCCACCCCAAAGTCTAGGAACAGAATAAGGCCCCTAATAAACCTGTATCCAGCTTTCTCATTCTACCAGCCCTCCTGAGACTCTGGGCAAAAATGGAGCCAAAGGTCAATTCCAGCCACACCTCAAAGTTGTTTTATCACTTACCTGCCACAACAGTGTGTAGCCCATACTCAATGCAGTGTGCTGCGGTGGCAATCCACTTCTCATTGATGATTGTGCCTCCACACAGTTCTTTTCTCTCGTAGCTGAGCATATAAACCTGCGAGCGAAGAAAACAGTATGAGATCAGGATCGACCCCTTAAAGTACATATGCAGTTACAGCCCAATGGTAGTGTTAATGGCAGCTGCCTCTAGAGGGCAGCAAAGGCTGGATGGTGCAGCAGCACGCTGAAATTTGCAAAGAAGAAATGGAAGAGAACCCAAACAAAAGACTTTAAAAAAAACAACAAACCAACAGAGAGAAATACAGTAGCAGGTAAAATGTATTTACTACATGCATAGAAATGAAGAATCAGGGAGACTTGAGTGAATGTTTCAGGATACAATCCTATGCAGATTTGCCTGGCAGTAAAGTGAAGCAAATTAGTTAAAATGTAGAATTCTCTCCCGCAAGAGGCTGTGATGGTAGGGTATGTCATTTTAGGTAGGGAAACTTGATTTTTGCCAATTTCTTCAGTGAGGTGTCTGAAAAATACATTTTTGGGTGTGAGGAATTCAATTCTGCTGTTATTTTTGTGACTGGGCAAGTCTACATTTGAGGAAGAAGCACATAAACTGCTTTCAGAAAACCAAAGAATTTTAATCTGACCTTCTGAAAATGTCAGGTAATGCTAAACAACAGCAACAATTTACTGCAAGTATTTGGCAATCATATTAATGATTTCTATGCAATTTTACACACATTTTACTTGCCAGGCAGAACTAAATTATATTATTTTAACCAAAATAGCCTTTGAATTCCAAAGTCATGTTACAACTTTTTAGCACCCATCATTTTTGGAATTTGAAAGTTGAAAAATTCAACTGGTCTTACATAGGCACTAACTTGGATTTCAATTTCTATAGCACCCTTTATCAAAAGGTACAACATTAAGAACACATTTCATGGAGCATAATTAAAGCAAAAATAAAAAGCATAGTAATAGATAGCATAATAATAAAATAATAATCATAGTAACAGTCTCCCTCACCTCACAACTTTAACACGCCATAGAGTATTTAATGGCCAAAGGCCAGGGTATTGTTTTGCCAGGCACCTAAATGTGTATAATGAAGGCGCTAGCTGAACCTCCTTGGGGAAAGCATTCCACAGATGGGGAGCCACTGCAGAAAAGGCCTGTTCTCATGTTGCCAACCCTCCAGACCTCTCAGGGAAGAGGCACATGAAGAAGGGCTTCACAGAATGATCTCGGGGTCTGGGCTGGTTCATATAGAGAGAGGTGTTCCTTGTGGTATAGGAGTCCTGATTCGTTCAAGGCTTTATAAGTGAGCACCAGTACTTTGAATTTGGCCTGGAAACTAACTGGCAACCAGTGCGGTTGGGTCAGGATTGACATTATATGCTCAAACTGTCTTGTTCTGGTGAGCAATTGAATTCTGCACCAGCTGAAGTTTCCGAACTGTCTTCAGGGGCAGCCCCATGTATAATGCATTGCAGTAATCCAAACTCCTTTTACCATTGTCATGTGGTTCCCAGACGATTGCCCAGAAGGGAGTGTGGCCCTGAGACTGAAAAATGTTTCCCACCCCTTTAACTAGAGGGAACGGTTCTCCTGTAGATTGCCTGATGGGGGCCTTCTATAGCTACCACATTTGCAAAACAGCGAACTCTTGTTGCATTACCTGCCATGGAACTTCCCCCTTCCTGCTGTTTGTGCTGATTGGCCTGGGAGGCGTTGGTCCCACGAGAGCAATCTGGGCTTTATTGACAGACACATCTCTGGGGTCATTGGTAGCATTGCTGCTTCTGTTCTTCGCTGCCTCTGGAGCTCCAATCCTCCCGCATGGAAAGGGCACTGTGGAGAAACTACAAAATCACTCATGCGCCGGAAAGTAGGCTCCGGTGCACAAGCGCACCTGCCAGGATTTGAGTATTAGCCTTTCCTTGATGTGAGGCTGCTGCTGCAAGCATCATCGGCTCATTCGTGTGTCCGCTTTTCAAGGGTAAGCCACAAATTTAAGAAGGTGCTTTATGTCAAATTGGACCATTGGATCAGGTCCATATTGACTGGCAACAGCACTCCAGGAAATAAGACAGAAGGCATTTCCAGCACTCCTGGGACACGATGGGGAATGAACATCCGACTTCTGCATGCATCACAGGTGATTTGCCACCGAGCTAGAGCCTTTCTCCATTTGTCCATTGGATTCAGGATTGCCTCCACTGACTGAGACATAGTAAGATATACCAGAGATTGAAGCTGGCACCTACTGAATGCAAGGCAGGTGTTCTACCATGTAGCTATGAACCAAAGCAGCTCACAACAATGCCGGAAAAGAATCCAGTAGTAAGGAAATCCATTGCAGCACATTGCAGTTGGAATGTATCAGCAAGATTTAAAATAAGCACAGACTCAACATTACCACAGGCTGTCTCACATTACAGTACACTGCATACCACCAAGACTGAGCAACCCACTAGCAATTCATACTAAAGTTTAATGATAAACATACTGTTATGTACTGAGTTGAATAGGATCCAAAATGCAGCAGTCTGATTGGTCCTAGAACAATAGGATTCAGAATGCAGCGGTATGATTGGTCTGCAGGAGCCACCCAATCCAGCTCCAGGTGGAAGTGAATCCACAACCTGATTGGCCTACAGGAGAATCCTGGAATTAGCCAATCACGTGGGGCCCATTGTGTAAATAATGTATATAAAGCTGATATTGTGGGGAAACTTCCATTTTTCCTCCTCACCACTATGAACTGAATAAAGAGCATGAAATCCACTCTCGACCCCGAGTATATTTCACATACCAAGACAAAAATATAATTAATAGCAAAATAGAACATCAGCCTGAGATCTAAGAAACATCCCCCCCCCTGACTTCTCACTTATTTTTTAAGGCTTCTTTAGCACTTCATGAAGAGGCAGGAAAATCTAAAGCCTCCTCCCCATCCCATCCCATCCCATCCCATCCCATCCCATATGCAACTGACTAGCGAACCTTCTGGTATGACAACTGCAGGTAGCTATTGGCTAGTACCCATTCCACCCAGATTTGGATAGTCTGCAAACAAATCCCTCAGCTGGAAGGGAAGAACCTTTTATTTCAATGGAACCTGTTCCCACATCAGGTTTGGAGTTTTATTCTGCTAAAAGGGTAGAAGATTCATAGGTCAAACATTACTAAACAGTGCTCAAATCTTTTACCTGTTGGTTCACAACTCTTCTGGTCTTCCATCAGTCTGTATCCAGGAGCACAGGAACAGACTGCCTTCCCTGTAGGGCCATTCTCACATATCTGCTTGCAACCTCCATTCTTCGCTGAGCATGTAAGGTCTGATGGGGGGGGGGGTTGAAATTAAATTGAATTTTACTTGAAACTTGCCAAAATACAAGAACATAATTGTGGCATGAAACAGGTGCAACAAGGATGCCCCCAAATCAACCACATTTTTGATTTGGTTCACACTGGCATGGTAATCTCATGATCTCCATTTAAAACTTGCATTTCATTCTGTTGGCTCAAGGCAACATACATGGTTCCTCCTTCTCAATTTTAACCTCACAACAACCCTGTAATTTAGGGCTAGTCAGTGTGGTGCCATCAAGGCACTGTGGAACTCATCACCTCTGGCCAGCGTGGCTGATGGGAGTTGAAGTCCAACAACATCAGAAGAGCAAACACTTTATTCATGGACAATGCTTTAAGAGACTTTGATAACCCAAGATTGTGGGAATTCAGATTGAGTCCTGCAATCAGTAAGGTCTAAAACCACAGCTTACAGGTGTCATAGGTACTGGATCAGACCCTTACTGCAAAAGAACACCCCACTCCTCCTCAACTTTATTGCATCATCATATCATTGAGATCTAAAAAATAGTCTTATGCTGATGACATCATTGGCACAGATCCACAGCCTGTAGTATAGCGGCAAATTCAGAAGCGTAGGGTCCCTGTGTGATAGTCACACCCTGCCGCTCAGAGCCACACCCCCTTCTAAGATTATACCATATTCTAAGACTATACAATAATCTTATAATTATACAATAATAATAATTAGGGATGCATTGCAAAATGATCAGTGCAGATAGCCATGTATTGCCTTTCAGATGGATCTACTCTTTTCTGTGGGCAAATGATTTGGAATGCTCCTATAACTTCTTTTGGAATGGCTTACTCTACGTTGTTGTTTTAAGTTCCATTGAGCGTAGAAGAACTTGCACACCATTCTCTTGAAACCGAAGCACCTGTTGTTTTCAGTGTTCCTAAATACTCGGCTTTGGAGCATGCAGAACAATTCCTCCTTGTGGCACTTCAAATATGAAACAGCCACCCAGGAGAGGTCCACCTTTTAGCATTGCTGTTCACTTTCTAGTGTGTTGCTACAGCCCTACTTAAAAAAGAACACCTTAACTTGTTTAGGTTGCTGCTATTATTATTATTATTATTATTATTGTTATTATTATTAACAAAGGTAAAGGTAAAGGACCCCTGGATGGTTAAGTCCAGTCAAAGGTGACTATGGGGTTGCGGTGCTCATCTCGCTTTCAGGCCGGGGGAGCCGGTGTTTGTCCACAGTTAGTTTTCTGGGTCATGTGGCCAGCATGACTAAACTGCTTCTGGCACAACGGAACACCGTGACGGAAACCAGAGTGCATGGAAACACCATTTACCTTCCTGCCACACCTATTTATCTACTTGCACTGGCGTGCTTTCGAACCGCTAGGTTGGCAGGAGCTGGGACAGAGCAACAGGAGCTCACTCTATTTTGCAGATTCCAACCGCCAACCTTCCAATCAGCAAACCCAAGAGGCTCAGTGGTTTATTTGTGGTTCCAGGCAACTGAGCACCCATTCCCCATCAACATACCAATCTCACAGTTCCTTCCTTCATATCCATCTAGGCACAGACATTGGTAGTCACTGGGTTTACATTGACATGTTCCACCATTCATGCATGGCTTTGACTTGCATCCCTCGCCACCTTGGAAACAAAGATTCAATTGTAACTGTAACTAAGGATATCCATGAGTCATATTGTGATCTACAAATGGCTATCAATGCATTTTACCGCAGAAGCAAAAGATAAAAGAAAACGCAGGGCAGTGAGTCAGGAGCAGCATGCCCCCCCACCTTCTCCTCCAGCCCCACTGCAAGGAGGACGTTGGAAGTATGCACTCCCTTGCTTAATGCTAGCTATGGTTTAATGTCACATCCAAAAAAAGAGACAGCTGTGGTTGGCTTAAATGATGCCTTATTATTAAAAACAAGTCAGAAATCAAACTGTGGTTTAGTATCTGGCTTTTTTCAGCAAAGCAGAGTTTAAACTAATTGTCATTTCTTGTTTGGATGCAATGAGAAACTCTGGTCAGTTTAAACCAGCAAGCAGATTCTTCCAGTCCCCTCCTCTTCGAAGGAGAAGAGAGGAGAGCATAAGAGCTCTAGGTTCAAGCTGCTTCACTCATGTCATGCTAAATTATGGTTTAGTGATGGGCTTAAACTTCTCATTAATCAAAGGAACCTCTGCTCTGGTAAACAAATCTGGGGAATAGGGACATCAATGGAGGAATCTAGCAGAATCAGAGTCTATGAACCCTTATAGTTTCAAGGGCAGTGGCGTAGCTAGCTGCTTAGGTGCCCAGTGCGGCATGAGCCCCCCATGGGGGCGGGGTGAGTTGCGTGGAGCCTCTCCGTTGCCACCCGTCAGCTGAGGGAGAGGCAGCGGGGAGATGCAAGCCCCATGCTGCTGTTTCAGGCAGCACAGAGCCTGCAGGCGCCCAAGCCACCACATCACTCCCAGGAGAGTGTACTCTTCCCAACTTGGATCAAATCTATGCTTCCAGGTGCCATAAGAAAGCGGCAGAGATAGCGCAGGATAGTGCACACCCTGGAAATGATCTCTTTCAGCTTTTGCCTTCTGGAAGAAGGTACAGGGTTATAAAGACTAGGACTAGGGTATCAGACTTTTTAGGGGGCTAACTAGGTAGGATAGCTGGGACAGCAGGCTTGTTGGGTTTTGAATGTCTTATGTAGATTTTTTTCCAAATTTTGTTGTTCTGTATGGGACAATGACAATAAAGATTATCGTATCATATCATATTGTATGGCTCAGGCATGCTGCAGGCCCCCTGATAAATGCCAGCCCCTGCGGTCTGGTGCCCAGTGCCAGCTGCATTTTATTATGTTTCTTGACTGAACTAAAAGTTTTGTGAGTCCAAATTTTTAAAACTCATATTTTTGTCACCCCCCTCAGTGATGACACCTGGGGCGGCCCGCACCCACCGCACCCCTTCCTTTCACCACTGTTCAAGGGATGAGTGGCTGCATATGCTTCAGTCTTTGCTGTGGTTTGCAACCAAGACTGGGGACTACCTGTCTCCACCTATTGTCAAAAATAATTCAAAGCAAATCCATGGGAGATTGTAGCTATCATTGTTGAAATTCAGTGTGATGCTAGGCATATTCAGTGTAATACTAAAGACCCAAGCTTCTTCCATGTAATACATAGAACAGTTCAGTGGTCTGTGAGCTGCTATTTGATGAACACAGAATACTGTGGCAGCCTGTGTTAGCCTGGTTCGCTCCAGAAACTGTGGACCAAAAAACTCATTGGCCCCACACCATGCCAGCTGTGACTGATGGAAGTTGGTGTCCAAACCATCTGGTTAGTGAAGACATTTGGTGGGTGAAGGCAGCCGGGTTGGTGAACATAACCTAAGTCAGACAAAAAGATACTGCTTACCGTAAGCGTATGTATTCCAAAATGTGATCTACAAGAAAAATTATTAACATTAACCTCAATGGTAAATGCAGGCAGATAAACAGCAAACAGGTTTATAGAACATTCGTATTACTTTAATATTGACATCCAGGCATTTCACAAGCATTTTGGCAGGTTCACACCAGAGGTCAGCACTGCCCATCTTTTCTGAAATATGTCCCAGAGTAGTTTAACAATCAATCCCTCTTCCAGGGAATTCTGGGAACTGGAGCTCTGGGAGGGGAACAGGAGCCTCCTAACAACTCTCAGCGCCCTTCCCAAACCACAGTTCCCAGAATGCTTTGGGGGGAAAGCCATGACTGTTGAGGGGCTGTCCTGGTGCTTCAAGTGCCAGCTGTGGATGTGGTCCTAGTTGCGTTTAGTAAAGAACATTACTAACATTCCCACCTGCTCATTCGCCAAAGCACTCAGTGACCAGCATTTGAGATCTCACAATTACCGTTTGCAAGTCGTCTTCAAAGACTTCTCTTGCTTCCTCATAATCACAAACTTCCTCAATACATTCACGCTCAAGGTTTCCTTGCAGAATTTCTTCCAGTAAGCCAGTATTGTGCCTCTTATGTCGGTGCAATAGAGCATTTGCCTCATTCTTGTCAACGAAAACTTAAACATGAAAAGAAATTAGAAATCCACTGAGAAGGCTGCTTCCAATGTTGTCCACCACCACCACCACCCCGTCCCTCGGAGTTGCATGAGTGGGAGGGGGCCTCCCTGCCCTCTCCATTGCATCACTGGTGCTGCTCCCAGCCCTGTATTCCCAGCGCTACCAGGTCATGCTGGGAATTGAACCAGGGATGTCCCATGATCACATTCAAAAGTACAGTGGTACTTCGGTTTACGAACCTAATCCGTTCCGGACGTCCGTTCTTAAACCAAAACCGTTCTTAAACCAAGGCGAGCTTTTCATAATGAGGCCTCCCACAGTAGGTCCCCTTCCACCATTCAGATTCCATTCTTAGACCGAGGTAAAGTACACAAACCGGGACACTACTTACGGTTTTGTAGAGTTTGTAAACTGAATCGTTCTTAAACAGGACTGTTCTTAAACCGAGGTACCACTGTAGTTGTGTTCTATGTTATTAATCAAGCACTTCTAGGAGCTTTTTTGTTTTGTTTTCCAATGTAAAGGTAAATGGACCCCTGACCGTTAGGTCCAGTTGTGGCCGACTCTGGGGTTGCAGCGCTCATCTCACTTTATTGGCCGAGGGAGCCGGCATACAGCTTCCGGGTCATGTGGCCAGCATGACTAAGCCGCTTCTGGCAAACCAGAGCAGTGCACAGAAATGCCATTTACCTTCCCGCCACAGCGGTACCTATTTATCTACTCGCACTTTGATGTGCTTTTGAACTGCTTGGTTGGCAGGAGCAGGGACTGAGCAACAGGAGCTCACCCCTTCGCGGGGATTCGAACCACCGACCTTCTGATCGGCAAGTCCTAGGCTCTGTGGTTTAACCCACAGCACCACCTGTGTCCCTTTTCCAATGTAGTTCTTATTAATTAAAAAATAATAATCAGTGTGGCGTGAGCAAATTTTTATCCTGACAGTGTGGCCCAGAGGAAAAAAAAGTTTGAGAACTATTGCTTTATAAGTATATAAGAAGAGTCCAGCTGTATCAGGCCAATGGCCCATCTAGTCCTGCATTCTGTTCTCACAGTGGCCAACCAGATGTCTCTTTTGGAAAATAGCAGCTAAATTCAGAAGCATTACTGCCTCTGATCGTAGATGCAGAACATAGTCTTCATGGCTTGTAGCATCTGATAGCTTTATCCTCCATGAGCAGGCATGCCAGGCCCCCTCAAGGGTCAGCAGTGTCTGTGCCCACATGCTGTGGGCTATGCTTGTGCCAAGCATGCTAGCCTTGGGGCGTCCGCATGACATGTCCTCACACCCTGCAGTGTGAATGCATGACGTTGCCCGGCCCCCTCAATTGCAGTGGCAAGGTGGCATGAGTGTACATGAATTTATTCCATCCTCTTTTAAAAGCCACCCTCTCTAGCCACCCTCTCTTAAAACCCTCTTTTAAAGCCATCCAAGTTGGCGGCCATCATCACTAGGACCTCGTACCTACAGGACTGCCTCTCCTGGTATGCCCCGCGGAGGACCTTACGGTCCATAAATAACAACAGTTTGGAGGTCCCGGGCCTCAAGGAGGTTAGATTGGCCTCAACCAGGGCAAAGGCCTTTTCAGCACTGGCCCAGACCTGGTGGAAAGCTCTGTCGCAGGGGACCAGGGCCCTGCAGGATTTGACATCTTTCCACAGGACCTGCAAGATGGAGCTGTTCCACCAGGCCTTTGGTCTGGACTCAGTCTGACTCCCTCTTTCTTTTTTTTGATGGAACCCCTTATACGGGATCCTGTATATAAATTTTCCCTCCGCTCTTTGCTGGCCCATGTAGGACCAACATGGATAGCTGGCCCTGGTGAATATTTGATGTTTCCTCCCCTTATGGTCTTGATTTATGGGCCGCCAGTAAAACAAGGCTCCATTTTAAGCTGTATTTTAATCAATTGGTTTTTGTTTGTTTTTTAAACTGTATTTTATGTTTGGTGTTAGCTGCCCTGAGCCCGGTCTTGGCCGGGGAGGGCGGGGTATAAATAATTTACTACTACTACTACTACTACTACTACTACTACTACTACATCCTGTGGGAATGAGGTCCACAGTTTAACTATGCGCAAACGTTCCCCCCCAACCCTTATGATTCTGAATAAAGTGCTGATTTAAGCTAGAACAGTGAAAGATTATACGTTCTGAAGGGAAACTAGGATTGTTTGTGCCACAAACTAGACCCCAAATGCAAGACCTGTGCTCCTTCACGCTCTCTCCCTTATACTTGCATTTAACTGTTTGTCCTTGTTTCTATCTTTTAAAGTATGTATGATATAAAGGTAAAGGGACCCCTGACCATTCGGTCCAGTCATGACCGACTCTGGGGTTGCAGCGCTCTTCTCGCTTTACTGGCCGAGGGAGCCAGTGTACAGCTTCCGGGTCATGTGGCCAGCATGGCTAAGCTGCTTCTGGCGAACCAGAGCAGCACATGGAAACGCCGTTTACCTTCCCGCCAGAGCGGTACCTATTTACCGTATTTTTTGCACCATAACACTCACTTTTTTCCTCCTAGAAAGTAAGGGGAATTATCTGTGCGTGTTATGGAGGAAATGCCTACGGGTGGCATGCCTACGGATTTTCCTCCTCTAAAAACTATGTGTGTGTTATGGTCGGGTGTGTGTTATAGAGTGAAAAATACGGTATCTACTTGCACTTGATGTGCTTTTGAACTGCTAGGTTGGCAGGAGCAGGGACTGAGCAACGGGAGCTCACCCCGTCGCAGGGATTCGAACTGCTGACCTTCTGATCGGCAAGTCCTAGGTTCTGTGGTTTAACCCACAGCACCACCCACGTCCCATGTATGATATAATCACATCTTAATTACAAGTTTTTATCCTTTACCTGTTTTAAGTCTTACGTGTTCAGTTTATCCGTATGTTTTATCTTATGCTGGTCTATGATCGAAATAAAGTTTGATACCTATTCACATACATATTCACAACATTGTCTACAGGTGCTGTTATTATCCCTCTGTGGTTCATGCAGAAGTCTTTTTCCAGCCCTACCCAGAGATCCCAGAGACTGAACATGGGGCCTTCTGCATGCAAAGCAGGTGCTCTACCTCTGGGCTGCAGCTGTTCCTCTAAAGTAAAGCATTTGCTCTTCCACCAAGATAAGATTGTCCTGCAGATATTAACCCAAGTGCAGAATAAGGTTGTGAGTTTTGTGCTACTGAAATGCATCGTGTAAAATGTAAATCTTACATTATGCTACATCTCATGAGCAACAAATGCCAAGATTATAAAACGCAGACCTGGAGTAATCCAAGGACAGGTGCGAAGCTGAAGTCAGACTGACCATGTCTTTTGGGGTCCATTTTTTACCCCATGCTCTGACTTAAGGTAATAATTAAACTTCCGATTGCCACCCATGGCTTATTTGCCAAAATGGAAGCACACTCTGCAGAGCCAGTTATATGCTCTTTAGTCCTGCTGACTGCAGTGAACAGGGGCTCAACTCTCCTCATCAAAAACAAGGCTACTCTGAAATGCATAACTTTGGCTGGACGTTTGGCTGCATTATGCAGCCACAGACACATCCTTAAATGAATGGAAAAGGAAGCATTTAATCATTAAATCAAATGTGCATATTTTTTTTACTCTATTCCAAGGGACCTTCCTTCCGGGTTGCTGACAACAAGGGTTTTTCAAATCTTGTTTTAATTTACCAGATTTACTCCAGAAAGGGAAAATAGAGGGGAAAGACGAGTTGACATTTTGATGTCAATGTAATTCCAGGTAGAACGGAGAACCCCCTGTCTTAAACCCTGGAGAGCTGTTGCTAGATGGACCTATGGTCTGATTCTATGTAAGACAGGTTCCTATGTACCTCACAGAACCCAATATTTTAAGGTGATCCCAATTTTTTAACCCCCACAAAATATCCATTTGATCAAAGCCTTTCTCAACCTCCTGCGCTGCCCAGATGTTTTGAACTACAATCCCCATCAGCCCCAGCTAGCATGGGAGGGGAGTTGCAGTCCAAATTATCAGGGGGGCAACAAGCTGATATTATGAAGCCTGATTTAATGAGAACTCCCTGCAGATGTTCCTTTTTTAAAAAAAAATATTACCCATTTGGCTTCATACTCCAACATCAAAATTATTTTATTGATTGATGGCAATGTCTCCCGGGGTAGCTCAGGCAGTGGGGCATGAGACTCTTAATCTCAAGGCCTTGGGTTCGAGCTCTACATTGGGCAAAAGATTCCTGCATTGCAGGGGTTGGACTAGATGACCCTCATGGTCCCTTCTTTCCTCCAAGGAGCTCAGAGTGGTGTACATGGTTTTCTTCTTCCTCTTCCTCCTCATTTAATCCCAACAACAACCCTGTGAGGTGGGTTAGGCTGATAGGCAGTGATAGGCCCAGGTCACAAACTGAACTTCCTGGCAGAGTTGGGATTGGAACCCTGGTGTCCCAGGTCCTAATCTGACGCTAGACTACATTGGCTCTCAGAGTTCGTTGTTCTTCATTATTATTAGTCTACACCTTATATATGACGTCAAGTTTACTGGAGCTGCTTCCTTCTTCCTTGCATATCTGCCCCGCAAGTGGGTCAATTTTAAATCCGTACTCTAATGGAGACAAAGATCACATTAGATTAGAAATAACTGTTCTTCGGACCTGGGAAGAAACCCTATGCAGCAGAGTGAGAGTTACTGCTGATGAAATGTGTACGGATAACAACTTCAGTCCCTGTCTGTGCTATTGAAGGGGGTTAAGATTGTGCGAGAACTTCCTCTGCCTGACTGCCCAACTCATATCAGATTCAGTTGGGTAGCTGTGTTGGTCTGACGCAGTCGAAATAAATAAATAGTCCAGTAGCATGTTTGTGTGCATGCACACGAAAGCTTATACCCAGAACAAACTTAGTTGGTCTCTTAAGGTGCTAGTGGACATTTTAAGTAGGTAGGTTGGGTGCATCTGGCCCCTGTGCCTTTGCTTGCTGACCCCTGCTCTAGCTGTTAATGAAAGTTGGGTCCTGCATGATACTCCTCCGGTGGCTGAGTTTTCTTTAGAAGCTAGGATTTTAAAGATTTCATGCTGCTTGTAAATGTTTTGTCCCCTGTCCGATGCCAGAGCTCCTCTCTCATTTCAAGTCAGAAGAAGCACAGGCGGCCAGATAGCTTTAAAATGAACTCACCTTCACATTCAGCGTAGAGGAGGCATCCCAGGAGACAGGCAGCAAGGGTGAAGAGGCTGAGTGCCATCTTCTTAAAAGCACCACGGCTGGTTTGCTAATGAATTGTGGACTGGGAAGTCTCTTGGTTTAGGGGTCCGAAGTGCAAGTACATATTTGTTTTGATTTTGGCTTGACTCCAAGGTCATATTTAAATTTTAGGTCGCTGGATAGACATTTCAGGACATTTCTGAAATGGTTGCCCCTATGTAAAAAGTTATTTCATTTTGGGCTCAACCCTCAGTTCATTTCTTACTTTAAGGTCCCTGAATGAATATTTCCAGGTGGTGTCGATTTATGCACAAGTTAAGTAAACCACAGTTTAGGGTGTCAGATTATGAGAGGAGAATTGGGGAGGTGGGGGAATGACTAAGGCCACGACCATACCAGACCATCAAAGTAGTATAATACTACTTTAAACAGCCATGGTTTTGCCCAGAGAATCATGGGAACTGCAGTTTGTTAAGGCTGCTGAGAGCTGTTAGGAGACCATGATGTCCCCCTAGAGAACTACTGCTCCCAGAGTTCCATGGTAAGAGGGATTGTTTAACCACTTTTGCAGGAGTCATAATTATTATTTGTTTTCTGTATATGCAGATATGCAAATGTGAGAAAACAAGGGAAGCAAATAATTTGTTGGATGCAAACAGATAGACCCAATATCCACAATAACCTTCTCCAACAAACAATTGTTCAAGAAACCTTTGCAATAATGGAAACAAGCATATTAATTTTCCATTTTGATTGTTTGTTGTAGTATCTAATAAAACATTTAACTTCCTCCAACTCAGTCCTCATTTCTGGGATTTGCATTTCAAAATGAGAAGGAAAGCTTCCATGCTACAATAGATCACAGCCCAGCAATCCTGATCCGGCTTAATTTGCATTAGTCTGTACTGATAATTGTCAAAGGGCAGCTAATTAAATTTCCAAACGATGGTGCGTGCCCTGCGTTACTCATGTTCCAATGCTGCAACATAGGAACTACTTTATACCACATTAGACCATTGCTCCATCTGGCACAGCACTGTTCACCCTAAGTGGCAGTCGCTCTCCAGAGTTTCAGTCTCTCGCATCAGAAATGCCAGGGATTGAAGCTGGAACCTTCTGCATGAAAAGCAGACGCCCTACCACTCAGCAATGGCCCATCCCTTAAGTAAGATTCTAGTTCTCAACGTTTTGATCAAAGTGATACTTAGGCTGGATCTAGATGCATCAAAGAAATGTTTCAATTAAACGTGTCGTAAATTTAAACAGGGAAAACAGGTGGAGAAAAATGGGACTCCACAGCGCCATCTGGTGGCACAATGTTATAGGTTAAAAAAGGTAAAGGACCCCTGGACGGTTAAGTCCAGTCCAAGGTGACTACAGTGGTACCTCGGGTTACAGATGCTTCAGGTTACAGACTCTGCTAACCCAGAAATAGTACCTCGGGTTAAGAACTTTGCTTCAGGATGAGAACAGAAATCGTGCTCTGGCGGCAGCAGGAGGCCCCATTAGCTAAAGTGGTACCTCAGGTTAGCACAGTTTCAGGTTAAGAACGGACCTCCAGAACAAATTAAGTTCGTAACGAGAGGTACCACTGTATGGGGTTGCAGCACTCATCTTGCTTTCAGGCTGGGGGAGCTGGGGTTTGTCCACAGACAGCTTTCTGGGTCTTGTGGCCAGCAGGACTGGCGCATGAAGGACCGTGACAAGTTCCAGTGCGCATGGAAACGCCATTTACCTTCCCACCACAGCGGTACCTCTTTATCTACTTGCACTGGCATGCTTTTGAACTGCTAGGTTGGCAGGAGCTGGGACAGAGCAACAGGAGCTCACTCGATCATGGGGATTCAAACCGCCGGCCTTCTGATTGGCAAGCCCAAGAGTTGCTCAGTGGTTTAGACCACATTGCCACCTGGTGGCACAATGTTATATTGCATATACAGCGCCTTTACAGTACCCCGGGTTAAGAACTTACCGTATTTTTTGCTCTAAAGGACGCACCTGACCATAGGACGCACCTTGTTTTAGAGGGGGAGAGCAAGGGAAAAAAAATCTCCCCCTCTCTGCTCAGCACCCTTCCATTTCTCCTGTCACTTCGCTGAAGGCGCGCTGTGCAGAGAGGGGGAGAATTTTTTTTTCTTGTTCTCCCCCTCTAAAACAAGGTGTGTTCTGTGCGTTCAAGGTGTGTTCATAAGGATATGATGAAAATACATAATTGAACATAAATATAGATTGGAAATGGCTGTGTATAGTGAATATTTATCTACTTTTAAATTTCTCATTCTTGATCTTATTTCTTCCTTTTCTTTATCTTCTTCTTGTTCTTTTCTTTTATATTTTACCTTTCATTTCTTTTCTTTATTGTGAATATTGTTTTGTAGAGGTGTAAATAATTGTAAATATGAGAAGAGGTAAAATGTTTTCTAATTTTTTATTGGTTACATGTATTTTCCTTTTTTTGTATATTTGTATTTTTTTCTAATTTGTACTCAATAAAATTAATAATAAATAAATAAATAAATAAATAAATAAAGCTCATCACGTGTCTATCTCCTCATCCCACTTGGCAGCGTCAGGCAACTTCATGTTTTGTCACATGAAATCAAGGAACATGGAGGCCTGCAGTAACCGGCCCAGCCTCTGGAAGTGCCGTGTAGGGTAGGAGAGACTCCACAGCTTCGTATTGCAAGAGGCTCTCTGGCATCTCATGCTTGAGGAGGGTTTCCACCACTGCCTGAGCCTCGAGGTAGTTCCGCCAGTTTGTGTTCCACGTGATGGAAAACTTCAACACAGCCTCTGGAAGAAGGGGTTTGGGGAAGACACGTCAGGAAGGAGTGCAAGTTGCAGGCAGCGTGGCCACCTTGAACCAACACACCTCTCTTGCGAAGCGTGGGCAGGTCTGGGCACACATTTGACCTGCGCCTTTCTTCAAGGCAGGGAAGCAGATCCAACACCCCTCCCCACCTAGTAGAAACAATTAATGATGGGAGGGGTGACTGAGTTTATTCCAGACTACATGGCTTGCAGGAATGGGTTTTATAATATTTATAAAAGGACAACAACAACAATATGCATTATAATCTTTGCTCTAGTATTACAGAGCTGGTGGAGCTAATTTGAGGCTGTGTACACACCATACATTAAAAGCATTATCACTTCTCCCCTGTAAGAATCCTGGGAACTGTAGATTACCCTTCTACCGCATAGCTACAATTTGTAGCACCCTTTACAAACTGCAATTCCCAGGATTCTTGGGGAGAAATGTGCTTTTAATGCCTGTTTTTCCTGCAGCAGGCATGCTCAGCTACCCCTCTGGAAGCTCAATCCCACAGAAAGCTGTGACGGCCACCAACTTGGATGGTTTTATGCAGGAAAGGCTATCAATGGCCACTAGGCATGATGGCTATGCTCTACCTCCACAGTCAGTGGCAGGAACCTTTGTGAATAGTCGTTGCTGGAAGATGCAGGAAGGGAATACAGAATGCTCTTGTTTCCACAGGCCTCTGGTTGGCCACTGTGAGAACAGGATGCTGGACTAGACAGGCCAATGTGGCCTCATCCAGCAGGCACTTCTTATGTTCTTACGTGGTTCAAGGGTAGAGATTGTGAGAAGGCATCTTCCAAAGCAATCCCATCCTGCAAATAGCTTTGGAGCCCTTCTTGCCTCTAGCCTAGCCCTCACCCCTTTTCCTGTTCCCACTGGAGTCTTCTTTTGCTTGCCACGCCTGCGGGCTCTCTTCTGGCCAATGCTGCCAATGGCAGATCTTAAAAACTTGGGGTCGGTGAGATTCGGCAATCGCAGCACCTTGCGCCTGCTGGACCTCCTGAGCGGAGCAGGTTGTGTCTTGCTCCTCGTGAAGTAGGGTGAAATGTGAGGAGTGTTGCAAGCCGGTGCAGAGGCAGAAGGTCTGGCCGAGATGGTAGAGCATGGCTTCTCTGTCAGGGGCTTCTTCCTAACCCAGTGGAACACCAGTATCATACGCCTCTTAGATGGGTTGGACATGCTGAAGAAGGTGCTGGAGGCCCAAAGACCAGGGTGACTTCCAAGCGGAGGACGCAGCAGGCAGTTCCCTATCAATGGTGCCAAATCCAAGCAAATGTTAGCTCCAGTCCTGTTCAATCGATCCAGCAATTATGAACGTTAAATAAGGGATTAATTCCTCAGGCAGTATGAAAAGACTTTCTGTGGCTTTTTAATAGATGGGAGCCCCCAACTACTGCCACTGATGACAGCCTGTTGCCCCTTCACTCTGCCTGAATGGGTTATGTCATAATGGTTCCTTCATCAGGTGTTTGTGAGCATGAAAATGCTGTTGGGAGTTTCAGCAATGAAGGCTCAGGCATAACATACTGTTTGAAAGCCTGAACATTTCCTCTTTTTTTCTTTAACAAAATTTATATACCACTTTTATCATTTATATACAAATTATTTGGCAAGTAAGTTAAACATATACTGTAGTTTATTCACTTATAGGCTAGTTTACATACTTTATTCCTTCTTATACTTCTATCCCACCTTTCCTCCACAGAGCATACACACTTCAGCCTCCACCTTCTCCATTTTATCCTGACAGCAATATTGTGAGCTAGGGCCATAGCTCAGTGGTAGAACAACTGCTTAGCATGCAGAAGGCATCAGGTTCAGTCCCCAGCATCTCCTGGTGGGACTGGGAGCACTCCCTCTGCGCTTCGGAGGCTTCGCGTTGCTATCGCTGAAGGCAAGGAGCCTGCATTCGCTCCATAGGACGCACACACATTTCCCCTTAATGTTGGAGGGGGGGAAGTGCGTCCTATAGAGCGAAAAATACGGTAATTCATTCTGGAGGTCTGTTCTTAACCTGAGGTATCACTTTAGCTAATTGGACCTTCCGCTGCCGCCACCGCACGATTTCTGTTCTCATCCTGAAGCAAAGTTCTGAACCCGAGGTACTATTTCTGGGTTCGCGGAGTCTGTAACCTGAAGTGTCTGTAACCTGAGGTACCACTGTAAATCACTTTTTCTTTACCGATCTAGCTGAGTCCTTAATTTACACAGGAAGATGCCTTATACCAAGTTGGACTATTGGCCTATCTAGCTCAGTATTGGTGACTCTTGACAATAAATACTATAATGGCTCTCCAGAGTTTCAGGCAAGAGTCTCCCCCAGCCCTATGTCAGGGACTGAAGCTAGGGCTTCTTGCAGGCAATCCTACAACATCTGAAGGGCACCAGGTTCCCCTCTTTTGCCCTGGGTTCATCAATTAGCATATCAAATGAGCTGGGCCAGTTCTCTGGAGGCGGGTCTGTCTTCAGGGGAACAGACCATTCCCTCCTCTCTTCCTTATTTTCTTTTAATTAGGCTTGCAGATGAACTCACAACACAAATCCAGCTTTCATCATCTCCTGTCCAATATTTACAGGAAGCAACTATCAGGGAAAAAACCCCATAATCCTTGCCTGGCTCTACAAAAATTAAATTGAAACACACACACACACACACACACACACACACGGCTTTGAAAATCTTCTGTTCAAAGGCAACTTCCCTTGTTGAATAAACCCAGGATGCCTGAAAGATTCCCAATGAGAGGAGTAAATACAATTATTAATTCATCACAAATGGTGCATTCTGCTGGAGAGCTAATAATGTTCTATCCTATTTCTTTTCCTGAAAGCAAATGTATTCTCAGATTTTGTTTTAATCTGCTGGTAACTGTCTCATCTGGAAAGAAAAACAGGCAAACGAAACCCTAGACTCTGTGCAAACAGTTTAAGGAACAAGTTGGCATTCACTGACAAGTCCCAACTTTCACTTCCTCCTACAGAGACATTTTTAATGATTAAACAGCAGCTGGGACACTGTCCTTGTCTTTATCTAAAAGTGCCCAGAATTGTTTTGAAAAATGGCTGAAAAAGATTCCCCACTCCAATCACTGGTTGCTGTGCTTTAAGCTGGAAGTTGAACAATGGTTCCACTTCCAGACTTGAAGACCCTCCAGGTGTCCCCATTTTCCAGGGATGGTCCCAGATTTACAGAAGCCGTCCCATTTTCTGATTTCACCCCAGAATGTCCTGCTTTTCCTTAGGACGTCCCTATTTTCATTGGAGAAATGTTGGAGGGTGTGGAGTTAAGTGATCCCCGAGCCAAGGAGATAAGGCCCTATACAACTGGTATTGGAAGGTTTTTAATATTTGATGTTTTATTATAATTTTTATATTCTGCTGGAAGCCCCCAAGAGTGGCTGGGGAAACCTAGCCAGCTGGGCAGGGTATAAATGTTGTTGTTGGTATTATTATTAAAAATCTGAAGGTAGCCCTGTATAGGGAAATTTTTAATGTTTGATGTTTTATGATGTTTCTATTGTAGGAAGCTACCCAGAGTAGCTGGGGCAACCCAGTCAGATGTGTGGGGTAATAATAATAATAATAATAATAATAATAATAATAATTAGGACATCCCTATTTTCATCGGTGAAGTGTTGACAGGTAACTTGTAACAATCAGGGAAATCCCTTTTCTCCAGCCCCAAATGTTGGAGAGGGAAATTTTGATTGGGACCACAGTTTGTGGTTAAAAGGTTTTGTACTCTCAATCATTATTTGACCTCCCAGTCGCAACATAGAGAGGAACATAGAGACAGATATGGCAAAAGCAATCTAGGAAATCTGGGTCCGGGACTGACTGCTTTCACAATAAAGGGGAGCCTGTTTGTAATAGCTAGCTAGCTAAACAAACAAACAAACAAACAAACAAACAAACAAACAAATAAATGAGATTAATCACCATCAGTCATAATCCACAGTGTGATAACACACCACCTGCACCACTATTCTATTGACTTTAATAAGAACTTGGATTTTGTGAGGGGTGGGAAAAGGAATCTGAGCAGAGTAACCATAAAAGGGGGGGGGGGGAATAATTTTTTGTCCACAATGTTAAAAAGTGAGCATAGTGTAGTTGTTCCATTGTGAGTGCCTAATGCATAGGGGTAGGGTGAAATTCAGTCCAGTTTGGATTTAAAGATGAACCTATCAAATTTGCACTTTCTGAAGAACCAAAACACAGCCATCCTTCTAAATTTACACGTACCAGTGCTATTTTTTTCTAGAAAGAGAGGTGCCGGAACTCACTATGAGCACCGCCCTTGTTCTCTTATAATGGAATGACGCCCACCTGAGTGTTGCCAGAACTGAGTTCTGGTGAGTTCCAGCTGCCTTGCACTTATCAGAATTTTGCAATGCAGTTCTCCCACCAATCAGTGTTTACAAAAACATATATTACGTAGAAGTGTGCTCAACAATGAATATTATGGGAAAATAACTTACAGTAATGCATTATTACTAGAACAAATTGCTTGCAGAAATGTGCACATGATTCAAAACTGCACACAAAAAAAGTGTTTGTTGGGTGGAATTCATACTAAAATGAAGAATCTTCATGAGTAAACGCCACAGTGCTGTAGAAATGTTCAGAACTGAATTTAAGAATGGGAAAATGAGAAACGGAGAGAGCTGAAACGGGCAGATCCATCCACACGCCTACTAGAGTTCAAGAAGCAACACCCTGCAGCTTTCACTTACTTTCTGGGTGATGAGGATCTGCTTTAAAGTATCTGTAATCTAACGTGATCAAAACAGCTCATTCAGTGCTGCAATTTTGTTTTTTTGCTATTTCTAATCCACAGCCATTTATTTAATCCAGAATTGTCACTGTACTATTTCCATTCTATTTCTTTTGCTGTTAACTTTGCAAAGCTGTTTTAATGCCCCCTGGTGGCAAATGTCACAACAAAAAATCCTTATCCATAACCGGCAATTTTAGATTGCATGGCTGGAGATCCCCCCCCCCCCCCAATTTTAATCACAGTGAGATGACCTACTTCTATGTATTTGAATCTTAAAAGGGGGAAAAATTAATTGCTTAGGCTACATGTTGGCGGCGGCAGCAGCGGCGGGAGGAGAGGAATCTTGCATGGCACTGGCTCTGTGCAGGATGCAAAATATAGAACCACCTCGCCTCCCATTCTTCTCCCAGTCCGTCTCTCACACAGCCGTCTCCTCAGCAATTGGGGTCAAACAGGCATCTAACGTAGCTTTGCCAAAACTGCTTAAAAAGCTTGGGGCACATGAGTTTATCGGAAGGGCTGCAGCTCACTGGTAAAGCTCATGCTTTGCATGCAGAAGGTCCCAGGTTCAATCTGAAATGTAGAGCACAATTCTGCCTACACTGACTGGCAGCATCTTTCCAGGGTTTCAGAAATGCGTCACTCCCAGCCTTATCTGGTGATACTGGGAAATGAACCTGGGACTTTCTGCATGTGAAGTATGTTTTGATGGATACAAATGCACAGACACATGGAAGGTTGCCATCCGCTTGCTTCACACACTCCCCCAGCTACCCACCAAGCCCTTAACCAACCCCCTTTCCCCCACATCTGGCCAACTCCCCCAACATTATACCCCCCCACTTTGCACCTTGTCCACCCCATCATCTATCCCCTACCATATCAATCCCCTCCTCTCACAACCAGCCAGAAAAGCCTCCTGTTTTAAAGAAGAGAGGCCCTTCAGAGAGTGGTTTTCTGAAGCAGCTTCCTCTCATTAAACATGTCACCCTGAGCTACCTGTCACCCTGCTGCAGTGCTGCACACAAACCTCATGGCAGGCACACAGCTGCAGCATGGCACCCTTACATTTTTATGTACACCGTATAGGAAGATCTGGAGGGTGAGGGTATGAAAATTGGAGCTGGCATAAACACGACCTACGTCTTCTATGTCATAAATCAGTTCGACGCTACAGGTGCTGTTTCTGGGATTCAAGAGGACCTCATAGATCTGAGGCAGGCAATAAGGTACACCATGCCCCACTGGCTAATCCTTTTGCAATCTAATGGGAGCCCTTGGCAGGGATAAGCAGTTTATGCCCCCTTTTTTCATTTATTTGGCCAAGCAATCAAGACTCTGTGCTCCCAAAGGCACTTGTCTGGGACATCTCAAAAAGGCTGATGCTTTGAAGAGAAACTATAATTAAAAGCAACTCTACACTATCCCTTAACAAATCAATATTTTTCTTTCAGCTTGTAACAATCAGTTCAGTTGAGCCAGAGCAGGAAAGGTAATCTTTCCCCTCAATGACTAACATGGACATGTATATGCCCTCTTTCCAACATGTTCTCAAAGCAGCTCACAACAATAGGGAGGGGGTTATTAAAACACACACCAAAATTTAATAAACAGAAACAAAATAAATAAAATATAATCATTTGCTCAAACAAACAAACCCATCTTTCTGGACCAAAATGGAAGGTTTTTCAGCTAGTAAAGAGGGGAAATTGCTGGGTTCAAAAGCCCCCACTTCCAATAGCTCATATTCATATTAAACATAGGAATAGCAACTTTCCAGGATTTCAGACAGGGATCTTTCCCAGCCATTTCCTTGCATGTGTAAAGATACTATTTGCCTCAATTTTGAATGCACATTTCAGGAAATGGGAAAGATGAAGAGGGAAGTTTTCAGGCGCTGCCTTTTCTGTGCAAAATTGCCCCAATGCAAATTCCTTATTGCTACCACCATTATCACCCACCCACTGAAAAAAAGATAGGTTCTTTGAAATAACTTTTTTCCAGTGATGTCTTGGGAGAGAACCAAGGAGCAAAGAAGAAAAGTTGGTTCCTCATGGGCATCAGGAAGACTGGCTTAGGATTTGATCCAAAGTAGAATTTGCAGTTCCATGCAAAATGTCTGCATCACCTTCCTCTTAGCCAGAACCTACAAGTCTTCTCCTTTCCATAGGACTCTTCCCCTAATTCCTTGCCTTCATTTCTCTTGCAGCATCTCCCTCACTATAATTGCCTGGGCAGCCAGATCTTTCATGTAGGCTACAGACTCCTCATTCCTCTGGCTCGCCTTGTTGCAAGTTCCCAGGACACAATGGAAAAATACCTTATCCTGGAACAGTCACTGAAATTGTTAAAGTTAGGTTTTCAGTTCATGGAAGGTCTTTTCTGCATCTGACATGGCTCTTCCTATAGTCCTACTAGATG